>NC_051073.1:36403355-36770920 GCF_004664715.2 Peromyscus leucopus | reverse complement strand
CAGACAAATAAGTCAGACAGCCACTGCTGTCACTGTTAGATGTCCCACAAGAAGATAAATCTACACAACTGTTGCATGAATCCTAAATGGTCTTATAATAAAACAAAAAAGAAAAACCTTTATTGGGGTAAATGCTGAAAGATCAGAGGAAATAAGCTATAGCCACTTCTCACCTCACCAACTCCTTGGCTAATCCTGTCTCCACAGTCCTCAGGTTGAATACCTCTGAATCCTCAGCCAAAAGGCTCTCTAGCTCTTGTCTTCTCACATTTTATATGCCTTTCTCTGCCCAGCCATTTCACTTCCTATCTCAACTTTCCTAGTACTGGGATTAACGGCATCTGTGCTTCACAGATACTGGGGTTAAAGGTGTTTGTCACTACTACCTGACTCTGTTTCTCTCCTAGACTGAATCAATCTCATGTTGCCCAGTGTGGCCTTGAACTCACAGAGATCCAAATGAATCGCTGCCTCCTCAGTGCTAGAACTAAAGGTGTGTGCCACTACTGCAGGCAAATTTTATTAGAGTACAACAGAATATCACCACATTTCCCCCTTTTTGTCTAAAATAATAAAAGAATGTTATAATTAATATAAGAAAAACTATATACAATAAGTATAATAATTGTATGCAATATATACAGTCAAGAATTACATTAACCATGTCTAGTTCAATAACAATTGATAAATTAAGAGAAAATGCTCCATTGTTTATCATATTTTGGTGAATCCAAAGTGTTGTACCTAATTCACATTCTATCTTAACTTGTATTACCAACAGAACACTATCTTTTGATGTCTTTTAAACTTACACACTTTACATGTCTTCAGTGGGTTTCTGTTCTGAATTTCTTAACAAGGAAAACTGTAACTATAACTATCTAGTCTTCAACTCCCTCAGAGACTCAAGATGGAAATAATATTAACTGAGTACCAGAAAGTGCAAACAAGAGATTTCCCAAAAAATGTGAGAAATAACAGAAATGGCTGGATGCCTGGATAATCACCCAAGTTTCCCTGCAACCTTGGTGCATCCATCTTTGGCCTACAGGCCTAGCATATCTGACAGACTTATCCATGAAGCAGAATTTTCTAAAGGGCCTTCCTACCTAGTCTTGGCAAGGTTTGGTAGTCCTTTCTTTTGTGTCCCGCTTGTCCATTTGGACAGCATACTGTCGCAGTTGAGGTAAGGGTACTTTCTTGCCCAGTGGCTAACTTTTGCCACAAAGAAAGTAAACTCTATAAAGAATTTTTTGGATGTTCACCATCTTCTCTGAATTAGATTGGTGCTGCCAGGAGCAGACATGTCACATTGTCATGTAAATAAAAAGAACCTATGTTATTCAAATACCTTAAATGCCATGTTCTGTATATCTCTGAAGTGTTTGAAGATACATCTAAAATATATCTCTGTTTGACCTTGAAAACATATCTAACATGACTACAAGTTTGATTGTAATGACTAACTACCAATTTGCATTTCTTTATATCTTAATTAGTTTGTAACAATAACTTTCAAGAACTAGAAACATGTATTGCATTGTTAAATGAGCAGTGTAGGTACAACGCCTTGGAAAAGAGTAGAAATATATTTACAATATGCTCTAACAAAAATAATCTCAACTTTGTATCAATACACAATTTATATACAACATACAAAAATCTAATCTAATGTAAAATATTTAAAACTAGTAGTTGCTTTTTAAAAGTAGATTCAAAATCTACCTTTTTATCTTATCATAACTATATTCTCCCTTTTTTTCTTTTCAAAGTAGATTCAATGATCTACCCTTTACCTTATCATATCTATATCCTCTTTTTTTTCAAACAAGAACCATGAACCTAATCTCCTTTGTTTAACTTCTGTCCTGACCATTACCAATAACACCTTATAATCAACCACCAAAACAATGACAAATATCCATAACTCACTGAATGACCAAAACCCACCCACCTTATCTCTTGGGAATGTGTGCGAATGTTCATAACTTTGCTACCTGCTGTCTGGGGCAAAGGCATCTTTAAGGAATCCTGAAAAGAAAATTTTGAGTCAATTGTCAAATCCTGGGAGAGGTATCTGTATCATTTGTTGTCTGGTTTCTCCATAATGGGAAAGTGCAGGGCTTGTCTCAAGTCCTGGCAATAGCAGTCTGTGAGGGTGGATCATGTCAGGTAGCCATCTCAAAATTGTCCTGAGCAGTTTGTAGTCCAAAGATGATTGATCTGTAGGTGGTGTTTGTCAGGTTAGTGGCATTATCCTGATGGAATTGTCATTGTGGAACCCCATTATCCTTTTGGAAAATTCAAAGGTCACTGTTAGGCATGTTAATGGTTGACTGTAGAAAACTGATAGAGACTCAAACCTGAAATCACATACAGGAAGCTAGGTTAAGCCTTCTTTCTAGAATTAGTATTTTATATGATCATTAATATGACAAAACGTTTAAAATATATGCATATATATATTAATCTTATAAATTTTGATATAAAATTCATACACTAAGAAAGTTTAAAAAAAGTTTTAAAGAGTCAAAATGTGGGAGAGGGGAAGGCTGGAGGGTGGGAGGAGGGAGGACAGGGGAATCCGTGGCTGATACGTAAAATTAAATTATAAAATAAAAATATCTATAAATCAAAAAGTCAAAATAAAACCAAAGGGTTATGAAATTATTAGCAAAAGAATAGTCCGTTAATTTTGATTTTTCTCCTGTCCCATATCAGGTGGCTCTTCTGATATGATACAGAGATTTTGCACTTTTTCTTATCAAGCATACTTGGGATTAGAGAAGGAGAGAGCTACACTCCAACTCCAAAGCCAGCTTTAATTTTTAATTGAACTGGGACTACATAAATACCATTTGCATTATATGTTTGTAGAAAACAAGAGAACAAACATTTAGGAAGATTTATGAAAATTTATTCTTTTAGATATATGATATACCAATAGGCCACTTAACTCTTTCTCATGGGACATTTTTTCTGGATGATGTCCTTTTTCTTTAGATGTCTTATTTGTCCAGATTCCTTAGCCTTCATTCTCCTGAAAGACAAAAACAAAATTCTTCCCCAACTCTAATTTTGGGGAGGTTCCCTTTTGGCAAGTTATATCTGAGCAAATGAAAAGTATTTGTAAGTCATATAAGTTAGTTTACATTAAATGGTCACACTGGTTGATGAACTATCACTTCTAATTAAGAGGTCTCTCTTGTTCAAATCAATTTTGATGGTACCCATAGATATTCTTCTCTTGTGGAAAGAAAAGCAAAACCTCAACCCCAACATAACACATTCCATTTTGAAGTCAGCACATCTTTAAGTATACAGGCTGATTTAATTATGTAGGTTTTTCTCTTGTCCAGTGTCACTCTGCAGCTGTTGTTCCTTTCTAATTAGCACAGAGAAAATTCAAAGCTAATAAAACATTGTGTAATCTATTTCTGGGGGTCATTATTACCCCTTTCTGTTTATTTAACATATCCTTTAGAGTTCAATTTGATCTTTCTATGACTACTTGGCCTGTAGGATTGTGTGGTATACCTGTAATATGATTTATATTGTAATAAGCAAAAAACAAAAACAAAAACAAAAAACTGTTTCATAGTACTGGAGACATATGCTGGGGCAGTGTCAGTCCTATTTTGTACAGGTATACCCATGATGGCCATAATTTCTAGCAAATGTGTGATTACAGAGTCAGTCTTTTTGGAACTCAGAGCAATTGCCCATTGAAATCATGAATAGGTATCAATAGTGTAGTGTACATATTTTAATTTTCTAAATCCTGCAAAATGAAATACATTCATCTGCCAGATTTCATTCCTTTGAGTAGTCTTTGGGTTACTTCCCATGGGTAGTGGAGTTTGATTGCATAAAGAACAAGTATTACATTTTCTTATAATTTCCTTTGCTTGTTGCTAGGTCATGGAAAAATTCTTTTTCAAACCCCAACTATTGACATGATTTTTTTTAATGAAATTCTGAGGCCTCCAGCACATTTCCTGTCAACAGTTGATCAATTTTGTCATTACCTTTGCTAGAGGGCCTGACAGACCTGTATGGGATCTGATGTATGTTATATATAAGGGTTAGTCCTATTCCTGACTGTTTCTTGTAACTGAATAAATAACAAAGTTAATTCTGACTCATCAGGGATAAATTCTGCTGTTTCAATGTGTACAACAAGTCTTTCTGCATAATGAGAGTCAGTAACTATGTTGAGAGGTTCCTTAAAATCTATTAATACTATCAAAATGGCATATAATTCTGATTTTTGGACAGAATTTTAAGGACTTTGATCTACTTTACTTAAATTTTCTGATTAGTAGCCTGACTTTCCTGACTTTTTTGCATCAGTATAAAATATAGGGGCTCCAGATAATGGTTTTTACTATACAATGAGAGGCAGGATCCAGTTAGTTCTCTTTATAAATTGAATTTTATTGTTTTGGGGATGTTTGTAGTTATTATTTCTCAAAAAAGTACTGCAAGCATTGTCAAGGTTCACTTTCTGGCCATAATTTGTCAATTTCATCATTAGTTAAAGGTACTACAATTTCTGCTTGGTCTATTCCTGCTAATTGAAGTCTCAATCTTCCTTATAAAATCAAACCAGGAATCTTTTCCACATATGTCCTTAAGTAAGAATACTCTGTTTATTTGATAGAAATATCCTAATATATCACCTCTGCATTAAAATTCTCTTGGACTATGTAAGTCCATGTCACCATCTAAGATTTTGAACAAATTACTCAGTTCATGATTTTTTTACCCCAATAGTGGTCCATAGATTGGAAATGTTTCTGAATAATCTTTGGAAGTCATTAAGAGTCTGTAATTGATCTTTCCTAATTTGTACCTTTTGAGGTCTAATTGTTTGTAGACCTATTTTATATCCTAAATAATTAATAGAATCTCCTCTTTGTATTTTTTCAGGAGTAATTTGTAATCCCCAACAAGGTAAAATTTTCTTCTTTAAATATTCTTTCTTAACTGTCTAATTTGAATCAGCTAGCAAAATGTCATCCATGTAATGGTAAACTGTAGATTGAGGAAACTTGCTTATGTATTATTTCCAATGGTTGTCATACAAAATATTGGCATAGGGTTGGGCTATTTAACATTTCCTGTGAGAGAACCTTCCATTGATATTTCTTAACAGGCTAAGAATTATTATAAGTAAGTACCACTAAGCCAGATTTTTCTAGATCAGACCCAGGCAGGTTCCCAGATTGTTGCTTCAGTCTCTGTGAACCCCTATGAGCCTAGGCTAGACGAGTCTGTTGGTTTTCTTTAGCGTCCTTGAAACCTATGGTTCCCACAACTCTTCCTAGTCATCTTCAGCAGGATTCCCAGAATACCATCTAATGTTTGGCTGTGAGTCTCTGCATCAGTTTCTATTACTTTATGAATGAAGTCTCTAATGATGATTATGCTGGACTCCCATTAGGGATCATTTTATTGACTTTTTTTAAAAAAAATTTACTGGTCCTGTTTGGTTCTATTCAGTGTCTTTGGGCTTTCCAGTCTCTGGTTCCTGGCCTTCTAGGTAGTGTCAGAAGTGGGCTCCCTATCATGGTATAGATATGTAGGAAATTTTCAAAGCACTACTCCTTAACTGAAAAACTTTTGGCAGTTGTTAGTTATTGTTGGAAAGAGAATCATTATATTGGAAGATATGGCCGCTGGTAGATTATCTATGCTCCAGCAGATGGCCCCACACCTATGTGGAGAAAAATCAGTTGGACTTAGTGGATCTTCTAAACATGGAAAGAAAAGAGGACACAAAGTTTTGAATAGGACCTGGTTGGGGGATCCTCAGAGAAATTGACATAGGGAAATAGAGCATCTATCTATCTATCTATCTATCTATCTATCTATCTATCTATCTATCTATCCATCTATCTATTATCTATATGCATGTATGTATTTTGAATGTAATTGGCCCCCATAATCTCATAGGGAGTGGCATTATTAGGAGGTGTGGCTTTGTTGGAGTAGATATGGCCTTGTTGGAGGAAATGTGTCACTGCGGATGTGAGCTTTGAGTTTCCATTGCTCAGGATACTGTCCATTTTGTTATTCGACTTCCTGTTGCCTGCAAGATGTAGGACTCTCAGCTAGTCCTCCAGCACCATGCTCCCCACCATGATGACAGTGGACTGAACTTCTGAAACTATAAGCAAACTCCCTCAATTAAATGTTTTTTTCTAATTTCAGTTGCCATGATGGTCATGGTGTTTCTTCACAGCAACAGAAATTCTAACAAAGACAGATATGATCAAAATTTGTTGTATGTAATTATGAACTTCTAAGAAATACTTCTTACTGAAGTCTCTCAAGATAAAATTAATACCTTGAACCATTATCAGGCCCAGAATCTCTTACTGGATAATCATAGGTCCTAGGGGAAAACTTGCTACTATTATTCTAAAAAATGGACATAGCATTAAACTAACTCCTAATAACTTACTGTTTTTTGTTTTTGTTTTTTTAGATTTATTTATTATGTATATAGTATTCTGTCTGCTTGTAACCCTGCAGGCCAGAAGAGGACACCAGATCACATTATAGATGGTTTTGAGCCACCATGTAGTTGCTGCGAATTGAACTCAGTACCTCTGTAAGAAGAGCCGGTGCTCTTAACCACTGAGCCATCTCTCCAGCCCATAACTTACTGTTATACATGTAGATTAATGTATCACCCAACACTCATCTGAGAAGCGTCTATTTGCTATAGATGGTGATTCATACAGAGACCCACAACTAATCAAGATACAAAGAATAAGAGACTACAGAATACTGAATACTCAGTTCAAAATGGAACATTTATACTGCAGAGTCCCCACCACAGGATTGGGGACCACTGTAGAAAAGTAGGGCAGAATGTGTAAAAACATCTTATGAACACAACAGGCTTGCTACATATATGATCTCAAAGGAGTTGGGGCAGCATGTATAAGACCTGGCCAAGCCAAATCAAAACCAAATGAAGAAATGAGTTTGGCACAAAGCCCACATCTCATCTACAGGAGAAAAACCATACATCCGAGAATATCTAGGTAGCACAGACTGGTCTTAAAAGTTTAAAAACTAAAAGATACAAAGCTGAGTAGGTACAAAGGATGGTGGATGTGGATATGTAGATAAGGTCAAAACAGGTTGCATGAACCTCTCAAAGTACTAATAAAATTTTATCCTATTTCAAAATAAAAAGAGTTCATAAAACAACATCGAAAATCAACCAACCAAAAAATATCGCATTGTGACAGTCATTTTTATTATACCAGACTAACACTTATGTCAATGACCTCTTAAAAATTAAACAGAAGTAGACCTCCAAAAAGACATGGAAAAAACATGTATAAATACCCTCCTTAGTTTTCTTATTTATCAACAGCATTCTTCATTACTTTTCATGAAGTACCCTGTCCTAGTTAGCACAGAGGCAGATTTTATTTTATTTTATTTTATGTTTCTGCGTCACCCTCCTCCCACGGGCTTGAAAAGTCTCTGTTCCATCTATAGGTATAGCTCCTCTGCTTTGTCATTGGCTCAGCTGTTACCTCTTAGGGTCTTGAATGGTACTTTAACTCCTTCCTATTAAAATGCTACCTGTCCTCTGCGAAATGCTATCCACATGCTCAGCAGACATTTATGTTATAGTAAGAATTGGTCAGGCAGCAGAAAAAAATGCTACTTTGTTCTTCAACTCTGACAGTTCCTCTCTCCTCCCTTCCCCTCCTGTCTGCTTTCCTACCCAACTCCTCTCTGGGCTCACTTGCATTACCAGCATTTACATAAAGTATTATGAATGAATCATAGGTGTAAATGACTGGTGTACATAAAGCATTTTGCTCCATGATAGTTAACAGCTAGTGTGCCTTGCTTAGATGTCTTTTCCCCTACCACCATTAACTAGGAGATGATATGATCAAATGTTGCTGCTGTGGGCTGAAAAAAGAAAGGCCATCTCATCTCATACCGGAATGATTTCTGTACGTGTTGCTTAACCTAACCTTGTTTATTTTGATAAAATGTAGGAAAACACCTTTTTCATTGTTGTATTACCTTATTAGAAAGACCTTTGGTTGCTGTGGAGATGGCTCAGCAAATTTGTTAGTTGGTTTTTGTCAACTTGCCACAATCTAGACATAGATGGAAAAGGGTGCTTCAACTGAAGAATCACCTCCATCAAATCGGCCTGTAAACAAGTCTGTGGGGGCATATTCTTGATTGATTATTGATGTGCGAGAGCCTAGAACATTCTTGGCAAGGCTGCTCTGGGAGAGTGGTCCTGGGTTGTAAAAATGAGCAAGCTGAGCAAGCCATGAGGAGGAGGAGCAAGCCAGTAAGCAGCAGGCTCCTTGGCCTCTTATTGAGGTCTTTGCCTCTAGGTTCTTGTTGTGCTTGAGTTCCTATTTTGGCTGCCTTCATGACGGATTGTTATGTGGATATGCAAGTTGAATACAGTCTTTCATCCTCAGGTTGCTTTTGGTAATAATGTTTTTCATGGTAGTAGAAATAGAACTAGGTCAGAAAGTAAAAGCATTTGCAGCACAAACATGTGAACCTATGTTCATTTGTCAAGCACCCATCTTAAAAAATGGGTCAGTAACTCTAAAGTAGAGGTGAAAAGATTGCAAAGCCTTGGTTGCTGCCAGCCTAACTCTAGATTGAATGAGAAACAGGGTCTTACAGAAATAAAAAGAAAGACTATTACAGCAGGATATCTGACCTCCTCTTCTGGTCTCTACACATGTGCATGGGCAAGTACCTACACACACACACACACACCACACACACACACACACACACACACACATCACACACACACACACACACCACACACACACACACACACACCACACACACACACACACACACACCACACCACACACACACACACACCACACACACACACACACCACACACACATACCACACCACACACACACACACACACACCACACACACACACACACCACACACACACACACCACACACACACACACCACACCACACACACACACACACACACACACACACACACACACACACCATCTCTAAAAACTTTCTGTTACTGTCCAAAGTTTTTTGTAATATTTAAATTAGTGCAATGTATTTTTCAATTCTGATTCTTGTTTGCTTTCTGAGGGAAGAACCAGAGATGAATCTTACATGGCCTAAATAGTTCAGAATTAAGCCATTGTGATGGACTCATATCAGGCACTCTCTTTTTCTTTAACTTAGTCTAGGTTTAGTATGAGATCAACTCTACTATGCCCATATCTTCCCACCCTGGTGCTACTCCTGTATGAATATAAAAATATCCAGTGTTAATCAGGCATTTAGAGATAATGCCCTGACACCAGTGGATAAGACAGTCTGGGTGGCAATAATCATTCTGGCAGCATCAAGAAGCTGGTTTATAGACATGGATACTGGTAAGCTAAAAAAAATGTATAATAGATTTTGAAGGTCTTTGGACTACTAGTCTTAGCTAATATGTCTTGGATAATATTTTCCTATCATAGTGTGGATAACCTGATAGCTGGGTATGACTGCAGAAACTGTAAGAGATCTGTTAACAGTCAAGCTGTATTAAATGCTATCCTCTCAGGTTTAAATCTTCTGTTTTTAATTATTGGTGAGAATCTTGGAATATAATGATTTTATTTATTTTTTTTTAAATCTTACATGCTTGTACCACATTGAGTTGCCCACAGTGGCACTTCTTTATAGTCATTTAAATAGAATATTAATCAGACAAGTTTTAGTTGTAGTTCTGATTAGGATAGTTTTTGAATAATCAAAGCATTTTCTTTTCTCTTTGATTAAAAGGATTAATGGCTTAATCTTAATTGATAGTTTAAAAAATTCATCCTTGCAAGATTTCTCTGAAGTGACAAATATGTTTTTGAAATGGCACTTTCCTACCCCTTAACAGGCTCCCACTATTCAATTTTTCTCCCATTGATTCTTATAACTTTTACTATATTATTGAAAATTATTTTTACTGGTAGAGACTCTGCAAATCTAGTCACTATTTTTCTACTTTCTCAAAGTCTCTCTTTATAAAAAGTATTTATTTTCTTTCCTTTTAAACATTTTTTAATTGAAATAGAAATTGCATCACTTTCTCCCTCCCTTTCTTTCCTCCCGTTCCTTTCAAACAGCTTCCCTCAAGCCTTTCCCAGGTCTCTGCCACTCTTGAGAGTTCAAAGTCTCTTTTTTATTACTCTTTCCACATTATACATACATACATACATACATACATACATATATATATATATATATAGTGTGTGTGTGAAATACAATACAAATATATGTATATGTGTGTGTAAAATACAAATATATAAATACAACCTGCTAAGTTCATTTGATTATTGGTGTGTGTATGTTTCAAGACTGACCACTCCACAATGCACAGTCAATAAGGGCTCGTCACTGAGAGAGGCTGATTCTTCTCCGAGAATTCACCTACAATATGCAAAAACTTTGCCTTGCCTCTTCCTGGACAGGTGCTCAGAGCTAGGAATTCTGCCTGCCTCAATACTTCACTGCACCTGGTGTGCAAAAAAAACCTTTTGTTCTGAGTCAATTGATCTGCAATGCTACTTGGCCTGAGAGAGGAAGGAGGGTCTGAGCTTCATTTGCACAAGAATTAAAGCTATGCTCCTAGCTGTCCCCTAGGAAGTGTTTCTGGAAGGGTGTTTACCTTTTTTTTTTTTTTTTTTTTCAAGACAGGGTTTCTCTGTGTGGCTTTGCACCTTTCCTGGAACTCACTTGGTAGCCCAGGCTGGCCTCAAAATCACAGAGATCCACCTGCCTCTGCCTCCCAAGTGCTGGGATTAAAGGCATGCGTCACCACCGCCCACAGGTGTTTACCTTAAATCAGGAGACTGTTTGCCCTTATGGCCTAGGATGCTTGAGAAGTATTTCAGATAAATACATTGTTAGAAGTTCTTGGAAGCACACATAGCATACAAGAAAATCATTGCAGGAACTGTTAGTTATTTAGCTGCGTTGTGTTCTTACCCTGCAAGGAAGTGTCACGAAACACGACAGAATCCGCTTATAAGAGTTTATTAGAGATACAGGGATAGAGAGTGCAGGCCTGTGGGAGAGACACATGCGTGGAGAAGAGGAAGAGGAGAAGAGGGCCGGGAATATGGCGCTCTACTTTAAAAACCGGCTGGGGGCGTGGCCAAGTCACGTCACTACTCCACGCATGTGCGCTGATCACATGGTCACGTTGCACGCTTACATAGCCATGTAACGTCACGGATTCTGGTCATGCGAGATGCCTTGGCCGGAACTTGCTAGGTGGAGGTGTCCGGCCTGACCGGAATTGGCTAGGCGGAAGTGTCCGCCTGGTAAATGCGACCGTTGGGGGGGGGGAGGCGTGTTGTGTTGTGAACCCTTCATTCCCGACTCTTTTATTTTTTAAAAAAAGAAAAAATTGTGGTTGACTGGGTACGGGGGCGACGTTTCTCTCAAAAACTGCTTCCAGCTGAATAGTGGGTGTTGGTTGGCTCTTGGGGGGTGAGGGGTATCTTGTGAAGTCCGGGATGATGGTGGAGGTCCTGGAATGATGTTCTGCCATCTCCTGGTTCTGCGGCTGTCCATCCGTGCTGCTGCTGGGGACCTCCCATTTAACAAGATACTGTTGACATAGAGAGAGCTTAGAGAGAAAGAATCGTTATTATTTTATTTTGAAGTTGGCATTTGTCTGAGGTAGATTTGGCCTGTCCAGATAGAGGCATGTGACATTTACCTGAGGTAGATCTGGTCTTAGTACCCTGCTTAATTTCTATCTGAGACAAGCCTCATTAGAAGTAGTTCATTTAAGGCACCTGTTTTCCTTAGGCAAGCCTTGCTGGAGGCAGTTTATTTAAGGCACCTGTTTCCCTTATTAGGTTAACACTTAGGAAACACAGGTGATCAGTTGCTGAGTATTGAACAATGATAAATGGTTGTATTACATTATTCCTTACCACCTGAATATTTTTGATGGTCCTTTTTGCCTCCGGCTCTGTGTGGCCCTGGTTGGGAAAGGGAGGGGTGATACCTTATTCCTCTGGAATTGGTGACAAGGCAGTGGATCCTGATGTTCTCTGGAGCTTGAGAATGAAAGGCCCTGTTTGTTTCACTGTATATGAAGAGAGATTTTTCTGGGATGGAGGTGAGATAAAAGGTTTTAGGTGAGACAAGTGGACCCAGTGAGGAAAGCCCTCGAGTTTAGCAGCTGTGGGGGTTACAAGAATTACCTTGAAGGGTCCCTGCCACTTAAGGGAAAGAGGTAAAGGGCGCTGGCCTGGAGGAAAGAGAAGAACCTGATCCCCAATGTGTATTGGAGATGGGCAAGGATTGTCACACGGCTGAGGCAGTGAACAGTCCGCATAGCTCCATAGAATAGACCTTAGGTGACATAAAAGAGGAGTTAACAGTCTATCTGGAACAGTTGGAGGCTTGGAAAAAAGACCTGGTGTTAGAACTGGTCTGAGGAGATATTTAACTTTTCCTGATGGTGGGCATATGGGTAAGATCGAGCTGTAGCCCTGGGGAGGTGGGAAGCCTCCAGCATGGCCATTATATGGCCTGAGTTAGACACGGATCCTCCTTTTGCTGTGAGAAGTCCACGCTCCCTCCAAATAGCAGCGTGGCACAGGAGGATATGAAAAACATATTTGGAGTCTGTAGAGTTAGTGGCTAGGAGAAGAAGTAAGAGAGCTGCTGGCGTGTCTGGGAGGAGGCAAATGTGTGGAGTGAAAAGAAATGGACGCTCCTACCTTAGCTAGGAGATCCTTCCCCATTAAAGGTACAGGGCAACTTAGCACCACTAAGAATGTATGTGTGAGAGGGATGCCTCTGAAAATACAATTAAATGGCGGTGTCTGCTGAGGTAGATAGGGCTGTCCCCTGTACCCGACAATAAAGGAGAGGTGGTATCCCAAAACTCCCAGGACTGAGTCAATGAATGGCTCTGGTGTCCAGAAGGAAAGAAACGGATCGCTTCCCTGCTGCGTTCTGGGTTCCCTGTCATGTCTGTAGCCAAGCCTAGGTCTGTTGGAGGTCTTAGCTTGATGTACCCATGCATCTTGGTGCCTGGGGGCAGTCAGCTGACTCTGTCTTTCTAGGCGGCACTTTTAACAAGGCTGTTGATGGCCTGGCAGGGCATTCGGTAGCCCGTGGCCTTTTCCTCATTTAAAACAGGGACCCAACAGCTTTTGGAAGTCAGTGAGTGCCAGCACTTGGCAATTTTGTTTTCGGGCTTTTATCTCTTCCCTGGCACACCTTAAATGCCACAGGTGACTCTTTTGCCTGTGGGGTCAGGAGCCTCGCTCTCCAGATGCTTAAGTTTTAGTCAGGTAGGTCTGGGGAACAAGAGACAGATTTTCATATTTATCCTGAACTATTTACTGGTTTTAGGGCAGCCTTACGGAGGCCTGTCAGGAGACAGATAATAAACCTATCTCTGGCTAGACAGCCACTCCGGGTGTTGTAGTCCCAGTGTGGCTCTCGGTCAGGAACCACTTCGGCTCCTGGGGGGTGTGAAAGGTTAGTTTGATGAATTTCGTCTGCGTGAATCCTAGCTTGCTCCCATACCCGCCTGCACTCCTCCGGGAGTAAATTATTAGAAAGTATCATATATATATATATATATATATATATATATATATATATATATATGTATCATGAAAGGTGAGACTATAAAATTGAGTTATATATTGAAATTGTTTAATAAAGGAAGCAGAATTAGACGTATAAGAACCCAGCTTACTTTCTATCTGAGAGAGTTCTGCTAGAGAGAATGGAACATGAACTTTAACCAGTCCATCCACACCCGCCACCTCTCGCAAAGGGAGAACAGTGGAAGGTTCTGGATGGCTGGAATCAGCCGATTTAGCAGCTCGAGAGCGGGTGGTAGGGGGAGTGAAGTTTGGAGCCAGGGCAGGGCCTTTGGAAGCAGCCGCTGCAGAGGAAGAAACAGCTTTAGAAGAGGAAGAGTCTGGAGCGGAAGGAATGGTTGTTCTAGGAGTTGGAGCCGGAGGTCGGATAGGTAGAGGTTCATTAGCAGGGTCTAAAGTTAGAGAGTCTGGAGTCAGAGAATCCTCCGGTTTAGGCATAGCTAACATCATATGAGCAGGAGAGAAGGAAACGAGAAGAGACAGTTTAGCGTTGAGAAAGAAGAAAGCAACTCTTTCCATTTGCCTGAACGCCGACAGTGATTGGATAGCTCCCGTGAAATATCGGGATCTAAGGAGCCGCTCGGCAGCTCTTTGTTATTTTTTAAAGCATACTTTGGCCACTTTTTTTGAACATAAACAAGTTAGCTTAGAAATCTTTACCTAAGGCATTAAACTGAGAGGTTTTAAAGCTTCAACAAGACAGCCTAACGGAGAGGAAGGACTAACAGGGTTGGAAGCCTTGTTTCCATGTCTGCAGCGGAGGCAGAAAAATAAAAAAATAAACGTGATCCTGAGCCAAGGCCCCAGGCGTCCTCAAGGCCAAGGGCGGATACCGGGCACAGGCTGCTCCTTGACTCGTCAGCCACAGAAGCAGGGGCCCCCTCCACGGTGAGGAAAGGATTCCCCGGGAATCCAGACAGCGTTTGCCCCTTCGTCAAGGAGATGAACGTGCCGGCCTCACGTGGCTCCCAGAACGCACCAACGGTGGTGGCCCTAACTCAAGAAATATCTCAGGCTGCAGACGTGGGAGACAGCTAGAAGAGTTAGGCCTGCGATAGGGGCCGACCGTAGCCAATGAAGACCGTGGTCGGGGGTTCCCCCGGTCTCAAGAACATGTGTGAGGTGCCGGACAATCAACGGTCGTTCTCACAGATTCAGGAAACCGTTTACGCTGGCCGAAAAATGGGGGGACTCACCAATCGAAGAAAGCGGTGTTGGATGCAATTTGGATGCGATTCAGGCGAATGGAGAGCGGTCTGTTGCGTACGGAGCAGATTCCCCGGGTTCGTGGGTTTCCAGGCGCAAAGCACCCGGGAGCGCCCACTCGGTTTCGGCACCAAAATGTTCTTTTTATAAAGTATGCTAAACACTTTTTGAATTATTTCTTAGCCATTTTTTCTTCTATTGAGAACTCTCTGTTTAGATGCTTACCCCATTTTTAGTTGGGCTATTTGGTACCTTGGTTCATTGTTTTTTGAGTTCTTGTATATTCTGGATATTAATACTTTGTCAGTTGTGTAGGTTGCAAAGATTCTCTGAGTTTCTTCTTTCTGTAAAGAATTATTTACCTAGTTATACAGATTATTTTTAGTTTTATGACATTCCAGTTGTCAGTTTTTGGGTTTAATTCCTTGACTAAAGGAATCCTGTTCAGAAAGTTTTTCTTTGTTTGTTTTTTAAAACACTTATATCTTGTTGGATACTGCATATGTTCTCTTCTAGTGGTTTTAATGTTTCAGGTTTAAAAATGAGATTTTAATCCACTCAGATCTGATTTTTGAGCACAATAATAGAAATTGATCTAATTTCATTCTTCTGCATGTACTCAAATTTTAAAGAAGGCAGAGAAATCCTCATTCCCAGTCTCTAGTTCTTTATATTGTGATCTATTCTCTTACATGTCTGATCAACATGCTTTCCTTCCTTCTTTCTGTTGTGCCCAGATCGCGACTCCCAGAGAGACCACCAAAGATGAGCATGCCGGAATGAAAAAGCAAGGTTTAATTCTGGATATCCAAAAGCAATACAAGCCTAGGCAGGGACTTGGTCCAATACATCCAACTCAGTGGAGGATGGAGGAAGTGCCCGCCTGTCTGCAAGCTCAGTTTTTAAAGGCAAAAGCCACAAGGTGACATCATTTAGGGGTGCTAGTACAGGTACAATTCTGATTGGCTCGCTTCTAGGGGCTTTCTAGAAATCATGGTTTAAATGGCTTAATCTTACTTCTAAGGGAATGGTTACCCGCCACCATTTCTCATTGGCTGCCCTCAGGTGGGGACATTTCTGTGGTCAGCTACCCTGGAAACCAGGGAGAGGACATTCCATAGTCTGGCAGTCATTACCTCGTGACTACCTTGTAACTCTGTACTTTTACACTTCCTGGTTTCTGGAATCTGGACTCATGGCCTATTCCAGTAACTCATGGCCTAAAAGGAGAAATCTTAGTTCTTAGTTTTAGGGTGAAAACATTTTGGTCTTATTTTGGTCTCACACTTTCTATCCATCCTTTCCTTCGTTCACTCTTTCTCCCCCCCTCCATTCAACAGTCTCTGTTCTTTAGTCCTTTCTCTCTTATTTTTTTAAATCAAGAGTTCAATCAGAAAGGGTCATTCTCTTTAAATTTATTTTATTATTTTTTATGAATATGAATGTTTGGCTTATATGTATGACTGTGTACCACCTGGGTGTCGAGTGTCTGTGGAGGCCATGAGAAGGCACTAGATCTCCTGGAACTAGAGTTGTAGATGATTATGATCCGCCATCTGGCTGCTTGGACTCGAACCCAGGTCCTTTGGAGGAGGAACAGCCAGCACTCTTATCCATTGAACTATCTGTTTAGCTTCCAGAATGAAAAATTATTAAATGTCACTAATTAATATTAGCACTTAAAGCCTTTTTCTTTCTGTACTGTGCTTTTTTATTGTTGTGTTTGCTGAGATTTTAAGAAAATAAAGTTAAAAAATAATGTGACAAAACCTGATTCTAATTTTTTCTTGTGGAATTTTGGCTGCCTAAGGGGAGAATAGTTTTTGAATTAATCAAATTAATGTTATTTTGTTGGTTTGTTTCTTTTGTTACTTTTAATAGCAGCTCCATGACAAGTGACATATCCCAGTTATCCCCTCTTATTAAAAATAGATTCTTTTCTCATACAATATATCCTGATTATAGTTTTCCTTCTCTGTACTACTTCCAATTCCTCTCAACCTCTTCTCCCAACCTAGTCCACTCACTTTCTGTCTTTGATTAGAAAAGAACAACTCTCTAAGAGATAACAACCAAACATAAGAAAATAAAATATAATATGATAAAACAAAAACCATCAAATCAAAATTGGACAAGGCAAGCCAACAGAAGGAAAAAGGCCCAAGAGAAGACACAAGAGTCAAAGACCCACTTGCTCACACATTCAGGAGTCCCATGAAAGTATTAAAACTGCAAGCTATAATATATACTCAGAAAACTTCATTCAGACCTGTGCAGGCCCTGTGCTTGCTGCTTTAATCTCTGTGAGTTCATATGCACTCTACTCAGTTGATTCAGAGGGCCTTGTTCTCCTAGTGTCCTCCATTCCCTCTGGTTTTTACAGTCTTTCGTTCAGTTATCCTTTCAAAAGTGAAAGGTCAGGTTTGCTTGGTTAGCAATGGCTTAAAATGATGAAACAATTAATTGAATGTTAATGTATATTTAGTAATATAAAACAAATTAATTATATCAATAATTCCATAAATAAATCTGTTTAGTTTTATAAAGAAGCTTTAAGTTATAATAAAAATTTTGAGTTTATAGCAATAATAAATTATCTTTGCAATTGGCACAAATATAGAGGAAAAACTGTTTTGTCTACCACATTGTTTGGGGGTACAAACAAGACACATGCACATACACACACAAACCAGAAATCATCTTTTAAAGAAAACTTTCTGAAAATATTTTCCACCTGCATTGATCAGCAACGTGGAGACTATCAAACAAAGAAAATTTTGTTGGTGAGGGAGGTATAGCTTAAGGTCACTATTTTAGCCAGACCTGTCAGGTTATAGACTGTCAGGAACTAATCTTTAGATTACTGGAGCTAATAAAAGGATAAGAGCAGTTTGGGTCCCAAAATTGGGACTCAGATTTCATAAGATTACCTACCCAGCAAGCTAAATAAACACTTAAGTGCTGAAGCATATGAACAGGTGACCTCAGCATGTTCACATACTATAAACTATTTAGTGTATTACAATTAACTCAATTATTTGTTGTCTATCTATCTATTTGCCTATATTTTTATCTATGTATTGATTTATTTGCCTATTATTTATCTATCTATCTGCCTCTCTGTTTCTCTGTCTCTCTCTCTGTGTCGTCTGTCTGTCTGTCTCTCTCTCTCTCTCTCTCTCTCTCTCTCTCTGAATGTGTGTGTTGAAACTGTGTGCTATATACCAAATGGAAAATTTCAGCTATAAACTAAAACCAAATTATTCCACCTACAGGAAAATAGATATATTAGAGTTCATCATATTAAGTGCTTAAGCCAATTTAAGAAAAACAAATAGTATGTTTTCTATCATTTGTAGTTTTTAGTTTTTACATAGTCAATTTCTGTATAGATTAAAATTTCTGTATAGATTAAAAAATGAGAGGCAGCTGTGTATTTACTATGCTAATATTTACAATGGAAAATATTTTGGATATATATAAATGGAAGAAAAATCCCAATATATGAATTTTGAAATACTTGTTTCTTAAAGAAAATTCTAATCTTTTAAAATTATTTATTCTTTGAGTATTTCATACATGTAGAAAATGTATTCTGATCATAATCATCCCGCACTACCACAGTGCTGCTTCTCCAAGCTCCTCTCCTTCACATCCTCATCCAACTTCATGGTTTTTTCTTTATGTTTTTTGATCCATTGAGTTCAGTTATTGCTCACTCAAAGTATGTACATGAATATAGGACTGTTCATTGTGGCGCAGTCAATTTCCAGTGTTTACACTCCTAAAGACAACTTGACTCTCCATCCCTCAGAAGTCATCAGTTGCCAGTAGCTCCCCAGCAAGGAATAGAGACAGCCTTTTGAGCTTCTCCCACATCCATATGGGATTATTGACTACTGTGACATTATACAGTTTTTGTACAAGTACCTACAGCTGTGGTGATTCTCAAGTGTTATAGTGCCCATTTCCAACAGACATTGTTAATTCATATACTTTTAGAAAATCTTTAACAAGTGAGAATGTACTTAAAATTTTTGATTAAAAAAACAGCTTCACAAATATTAGAATTATTTTTCTGTATGGCTTTACTGTCTTATGTTTAAGGTTATAAAATTAAAAGAAGTTTGGTCTTAGAAAACTGCAAAGTGATATTGTTATGCAGTGTTCAACTCATCACTGCCTGCATGGTAATCATTGCAGTTGATTCTTACTATACCAAGTATACTTCTTAGATAATCAATTAAGTAGAAATAATAGCTACTTGTGTAATATCATTTTTCTTAGGCTTTCTATATATAATTATTAAAAATAATTAAATTTTGGGACTGGTAAATGTCTCAACCTGTAAAGACATTTGCTACCAGTCTGACCCCCTGAGTTTGACCCTTAGATCCCATACTGTGGAGGAGAAGAACTGACTCCCTCAAGTTGGTCTCTGACCCCCACATACACATCATAAAGCACACATTGCCACCACACATAAAACTAATAAAAAATAAAAGGATAATAAAGCTAACATAAGTACAATTCCTGGTTCTTAATAATGCTTTCATACAATTTAACCTCCTAAAGTAATATAAAATTTATGTAAAAGATTTTAAATACAGTAATATATTATCTGTCAAATGACGGCAATAAATTAAAGAACTCATGAATTCTTGATTTCCAAGAAGAAAATACATTTATGTCTATTCTATTTCTAAATATCTCAGAGTCCACATTAAATAACTTTTGTATTGGGACAGGGAAAATTTCTAGAAATTATAAAATATATTCTTATGACATTTCACATGGCAAAGGGTTTACAATTACCTAACACCTTGAATTTTTTTCTTCATAGGAATATAAAGGTTACTGGCATTTAGCAATTTCTTAATTAATTCTATAAATTTTATAAAATGTATAATAAAACCCCCATACCAAAAGCTTAGTAAAAATTGCAAAAGAGGAGAAAGAAAGACTGTAAGAACCAGAGGGCCAGGACATTGGCTGTGAGAGTCGATATACTATACATGAGAAGGAAGCTGCATTCATTAAATGTCAACAATATGTTTGAAAAAAGAGACCTGCGTAATGAGCACACCAGTTGATGTAGCTACTACATGGATGGAGTTAATCTCACAAGATCCTAACCCTAGATGAAAAGTTATAGGTGATCAATGGTGGTAGAGGGAAGGACAACAGTCTTCTTCAGGGAAATAGACGAATTTAAGAGGGAGAGAGAGGGATGGAATGATGTTCATACATTATTCGTGTAGGAAATTCTCAAGTAAAGCTTTAAAAGGAAAACCATAGTTAACACACACAATTATTTTATTTAGAAACAGTAAATTTGTCTTCTTCAGATATGGTATCTCAAAATGCAAATTTAAGATACAAATGAACACAAATAGAAAGGAATCAGTAGATCAGTAAGTAGCACAAAGATGCCAAGGAAACTGCTTGTGTGAAAATGTATTTAGATAATAAAAAATAAAACAAAAAATTTTATGGAGAGGATGACAATAACAACAACAACAACAACAACAACAAAAAACTGTGTGGTAATTATTTTCCCTAAACTAGAATAACTGGATTTTCCCTAAACTTAGAAGAAGAAAATGTAGAGCAAAACTCTAGATTTTAGCTAGTCAAACTAGTGTGTGACAGATGAGTTCTGTGAAGGGAGGGCTGTATGGGATTATGATAGCTAGAAGAGAGCAGCTCATAGGAACTGTCCTTTGAATTCTATTGCCTTTGTTTCTCTGGAGACAAGGTCTCACTCTGCAGCTCAGGCTGCGTTTGACCTCCTGGCAATCCTCTTTCCTCAAATTGGCCACCAAAAGGTAGGATTACAAGTATAAGCCTCCGTGCTCAGCTTTAAAGATACATAGTTGAATACTAATTTTGGTTGCACAGAAAAAATCCAGTGTCTAATTTCCTGTTATACTATTTTCTCATTTCAAAATTAACTTCTTATTCAAATGTTTATAATTAATTAATTAATTAATATTTTTAAATTTATTCTTCTTTCATATATTACTTTCTGATACCTGCAGTTTTCCCTCCCTCCTCTCCTCCCAGTCCCTCCTGAAATTCCACTTTTAAATTTTCAACCACCTACTAAATTGCACCTTTTTATATTTAGCTCTTTTCATTCCATTGATGACATCTTCTCTCTAATTTTCATTCAGTTTCCATACGTTATTATTCCTCTGATTTCTGAATCTGCTTTTGTTATATCAGGCTAGAAGTCTCCATGTCGCTGGCTTTATATCTTTTGATTGTTCTGTATACCAGAAAACTCACACCGATTAACATTTCCATGAGTCTTGCTTTCTGATGCTGAAGGTATTCAGTTTCTATGCATTCTTATAGAAGATGGTGTGCACTCAACCTTGGCTACACATTCTTCAGCTCCTAATTACATTCAAGTGACTTTTTATCAGCTTCAACTTCAGGCTCATTTAAACAGGCTTCCTCTAAGGGAAAGATATCACAAGGTAGAAGGCTTTTCTTTACCTGTTGGTAAGTAGCCATGGAAACAAAGACTGTATGATCTATCAATATAAATTTTTATATTTTTGTAAAGGATTTATCAGGTTTGAGATTGCTTAGGAACACTGGTGGAATTTTGCTCATTTTATAGTTTGGTTTAATATTTTAAGCATATTAATCATTATGAGGGCTCTCAATGTAGTCTTTTAAAAAACATGTCTTTGATTTTTAAATTTTGTGTATTGTGTGTTTGCCTGCATATATGAAGGTAGACATGTGTGTTGTCTTCTCCGAGGCTAGGAAAGGGGAGTGGATTCCTCTGCAATTGGAGTTACAGAGAGTTATGAGCTTTCAGGTGGTGCTGGGAATTGAAACCAGTGTTTAAGAACAACACATATTCTTTATTTTAATTTTTTTATTCCAATATATTTTTTATTATTTTTTCATTTATTTTACATACTGACCTGTGGGGCGTTAACCCACCAACCCCACAGCTCCCCAGAGTTTTCTTGAGTGTGAACAGCAGGAAATAGTAGATAGAAGGATTTATATTGCGGAGAATATTGAGGAAATAAACAGATAGAAAATAAAGGGTAGCCTCGAGAGAGCCTGGAACCTTTTCTAATGGGCCCCGACTGTCTCTCCCCCTGGGGTATTTATAGAGACACCAAGGGGGTGGAGCAAAATACGGCCTCCCCCAGCACAGCCAAGTGCAAACCATCTCAGAAACCTGCACTCAGGCCTGTGGTCCTAATCATGCTCTAAGCAGACTTGCTGGGTAAAGCCAGGAGTAACTGAAAACGGGCTCCCACACTGACTAAAGTTCCCCCTCCCTCCTATCCTCCTGTTCCCTCTCCCACTTCCCATATCTACACCCCCCACCCCCCCACCCCACCCCATCCCCACCCTGCTCATACACTCCTCCTCTGTCTCTGTTCATAATGGAAACAGGCCTCCCATGGGAGTCAACAAAGCATGGCACATCAGTTGAGGCAAGGCCAAGCTCCTCCCCCTGAATCAAGACTGGGTGAGGCATCCAAAGAAAGAATGAAGAGAATGTGGCAAAATGGAGTATTATTCAGCTATTTAAAAAGAAAAATGACACCATGAAATTTGTAGGCAAAGTGATGGAACTAGAAAAAGTCATCCTGAGTAAGGTAACCCATACCCAGAAAGACAAGCATGGTACGAGACAAAAAGTATTTTTAACTGTGGAAACATTTCTCCAGTACATAAACTTCATCTTTTTGACCTGAAGCTGAGGTTTTCTGGTTAGACCATTGGAGATCCTCAAATGATGTATCATTTATGCCGTTAGATTGTGGACACTGTTCTGGGATGTACCCATGTGCTAAGGCATGCCAGCATCAGAAAAAGAACATAAGTTAGGTGTACAGCAAGGCCACTGTTGCTTTCAGTTGGTTTTTTATTTCATAAGGAATTAATCTCATTTTCATTTGGCCAGAGATATTATTTTAGTTTCCTCTCTGATTCCTTGAATGGATGGCCCAGTATTTACTAAAAATGCACTGTTTCATCTCCATCCACTTTATGCTTTAGATAGTTTCTTTTGTGGATTTCTAGTTTTATTCCACTGTGGTCTGATGGGATGAAATATCGTTTTTTTAATTGAATTTATGAACACATTTATTTATATGTTCTTATATTCTTTTGGTTGTTTTATTAGTGTTTTCTTTTTTTAATTTTATAATTAATTTTACATATCAGCCGCGCATTCCCCTGTCCTCCCTCCCCCCTCCAGCCTCCCCCCAACCCACCCCCCATTCCCACCTCCTCAAGGGCAAGGACTCCCCTGGGGATTCAGTTCAGCCTGGTAGATTCAGTTGAGGCAGGTCTAGTCCCCTCTTCTCTTCACTTAGGCTGAACAAAATGTCCCAGCTTAGGACCCAGGCTCCAAAAAGCCAGCTTAAGCACTAAGGACAGGTCCTGGTCCCATTTCCTGGGGGCCTCCCAAACAGTTCAAGCTAATTGACTGTCTCACTTATCCACAGGGTTTGATCCAGTTCCATGGGGGCTCCTCAGCTATTGGTTCATCGTTCATGTGTTTCTATTAGTTTGGCTATTTGTCCCTGTGCTTTTTCCAATCATGGTCTCAACATCCCTTGCTCATACAATCCCTCCTCTCTCACCAATTGGACTCCTGGAGCTCCACCTGGGGCATGGCCATGGATCTGCATCTGTTTCCATCAGTCATTGGATGAGAGTTGTATCACTACAGTTAGGGTGTTCAGTCATCCGATCACCAGAGTAGGTCAGTTCGGGCTTTCTCTCCACCGTTGCCAGTAGTATATTGTGGAGGTATCTTTGTGGATTTCTGGGGACCTCTCCAGCACTTTGCTTCTTCCTATTCTCATGGGGTCTTCATTTATCATGGTCTCTTTCCTTGTTCTCCCTCTCTCTCAGTTCTTGATGAGGCTGGGATCTCCCGTTCCCCTAAGCTCTCTTTACTCCTACCCTTGCCCTTCATTACCCCACCTCAAGTCCAGTTTACTCATGTAGAACTCATCCATTTCTCTGTTGTTGGTCGATTCCTGTGTCTTTCTTACGGTCCTCTTCACTAGGTAGCAGTCTAGTCATCCTTTGTTTTACATCCAGTATCTACCTATGAGTGAGTATATACCATATTTGTCTTTCTGAGCCTGGGTTACCTCACTCAGGGTGATTTTTTTTCTAGATCCATTCATTTGCCTGCAAATCTCATGATGTCATTGTTTTTCTCTGCTGAGTAGTACTCCATTGTGTATGTGTACCACATTTTATTTATCCATTCTTCAGTTGAAGGGCATATAGATTGTTTCCAGGTTCTGGCTAATAGAAAAAATGCTGCTATGAACATAGCTGAGCATGTGTTCTTGTGGTATGATTGAGCATTCCTTGCGTATATGCCCGAGTGGTATAGCTGGGTCTTGGGGGAGATTGATTCCCAATTTTCTAAGAAAGCGCCATATTGATTTCCAAAGTGGCTGTACAAGCTTGCAATCCCACCAGCAGTGGAGGAGAGTTCCCCTTGTTCTACATTCTTTCCAGCATAAGCTGTCTTCAGTGCTTTTTATCATAGCCATTCTGACAGGTGTAAGGTGGTATTTCAGAGTCGTTTTGATTTGCATTTCACTGATGATTAAGGATGTTGAGCAATTCCTTAAATGTCTTTTAGCAATTTGAACTTCCTCTGTTGAGAATTCTCTGTTTAGCTCTATAGCCCAATTCTTAATTGGACTGTTGGGTATTATGATGTCTAATTTCTTGAGTTCTTTATATATTCTGGATATCAGCCCTCTGTCAGATGTGGGGTTGGTAAAGATCTTTTCCCATTCTGTAGGCTGTCGCTTTGTCTTGTTGACCATGTCCTTTGCTCTACAAAAGCTTCTCAGTTTCAAGAGGTTCCATTGATTGATTGTTTCTCTCAATATCTGTGCTACTGGTGTTATATTTCAGAAGTGCTCTCCTATGCCAATGTGTTCAAGACCACTTCCTACTTTCTCTTCTATCAGGTTCAGAGTATAGTAACTGGATTTATGTTGAAGTCTTTGATCCACTTGGACTTAAGTTTTGTGCATGGTGAGAGATATGGATGTATTTGCAGCCTTCTACACATTGATATCCAGTTATGCCAGCACCATTTGTTGAAGATGCTTTCTTTTTCCCATTGTATAGTTTTGGCTTCTTTATCAAAAATTATATGTTCATAGGTGTGCAGATTAATGCCATGGTCTTCAATTCAATTCCATTGGTCCATATGTCGGTTTTTATGCCAATACCAAGCTATTTTTATTACTGTAGCTCTGAGGTCAGGGATTGTGATGCCTCCAGAGGTTGCTTTATTGTAAAGGATTCTTTTGGCTATCCTGGGTTTTCATTTTTCCATATGAAGTTGAGTATTATTCTTTCCATGTCTGTGAAGAATTGTGTTGGTATTTTGATGGGGATTGCATTGAATCTGTAGATTGCTTTTGGTAGGATTGCCATTTTTACTATGTTAATCTTGCCTATCCATGAGCATGGGAGATCTTTCCATTTTCTGACATCTTCCATTTCTTTTTTCATGGACTTATAGTTCTTATCATATAGGTCCTTCACTTGCTTAGTTAGAGTTACCCAAAGGTATTTTATATCATTTGTGACTATTGTAAAGGGTGGTATATCTCTGATTTCCTTCTCAGCCAGTTTGTCAATAGGAGGGCTACTGATTTTTTTGAGTTAATCTTGTATCCTGCTACATTGCTGAAGGTGTTTATAAGCTGTATGAGTTCTTTGGTCTAATTTTGGGGGTCACTTATGTATACTATCATGTCATCTGCAAACAGCAAAAGCTTGACTTCTTCCTTTCAAATTGGTATCCCCTTGATCTCCTTATATTCTCTTACTGCTCTGGCTAGAACTTCAACTACTATATTGAATAAGTATGGGGAAAGTGGACAGCCTTGCCTTGTTCCTGATTTTAGTGGAATCGCTTTGAGTTTCTCTCCATTTACTTTGATGTTGGCTGTTGGCTTGCTGTAAATTGCCTTTATTATGTTTAGTTATATTCCCTGTATTCTTGATCTCTCCAAGACCTTTATCATGAAAGGGTGTTGGATTTTGTCTAATGCCTTTTCTGCATCTAGTGAGATGATCATGTTGTTTTTTTCTTTAAGTTTGTTTATATGGTGTATTACATTGACTGATTTTTGTATGTTGAACCACCCTTGCATCCCTGGGATGAAGCCTACTTGATCATGGTCGATAATTGTTTTGATGTGTTTTTGGAGTCTGTTTGCCAGTATTTTATTGAGTATTTTTACATCAATGTTCATGAGGGTGATTGATCCGTAGTTTTCTTTCTTTGTTGCATCTTTGTTTGGCTTGGGAATCAGGGTAATTGTAGCCTCATAGAAAGAGTTTGTTAATGTTCCTTCTGTTTCTATTGTGTGGAACAATCGAAAGAGTATTGGTATTAACTCTTCTTTGAAGATCTGGTAGAATTCTGTGCTGAAACCATCTGGTCCTGGGCTTTTTTGGTTGGGAGACTTTTAATAACTGATTCTGTTTCCTTAGGGGTAATTGGACTATTTAAATAGTTTATCTGGTCTTGATTTAACTTAGGTATGTGGTACCTATCCAGAAAATTATCCATTTCTTTTAGATTCTCCAGTTTTGTGGAATAGAGGTTTTTGAAGTATGACCCAATGATTCTCTGGATTTCCTCAGTGTTAGTTTTTATGTATCCCTTTTCATTTCTGATTTTGCTAATTTGGATGCTCTCTCTCTGCCTTTTGGTTAGTTTGGATAAGGGCTTGTCTATCTTGTTGATTTTCTCAATGAACCAACTCGTTGTTTCATTGATTCTTTGTATTGTTCTCTTTGTTTCTATTTTATTGATTTCAGCTCTCAATTTAATTATTTCCTGGCATCTATTCCTCCTGGGTGACTTTGCTTCTTCTTGTTCTAGAGCTTTCAGGTGTGCTGTTAAGTCACTAGTGTAAGATTTCTCCAACTTCTTTATGTGGGCATTTAGTGTTATGAATTTCCCTCTTAGTGCTGCTTACATAGTGCCCCATAAGTTTGGGTATGTGGTGTCTTCATTTTCATTATGGAGTCTTTAATTTCTTTCTTTATATCTTCCTTAACCCATTGGTGATTCAGTTGAACATTATTCAGTTTCCATGAATTGTAGGCTTTCTGTAGTTTTTGTTTTTGTTTAAATCTAACTTTGATCCTTGGAGGTCTGATAGAACACAGAAGGTTATTCCAGTTGTTTTTTATCTGCTGAGATTTGCTTTGTGGCCAAGTATGTGGTTGATTTTAGAGAAGGTTCCATGTGGTGCTGAGAAGAAAGTATATTCTTTTTTGTTAGGATGGAATGTTCTGTAGATATCTATTAGGTCCATTTGGGTCATGACATCAGTTAAGTCCTTTATTTCTCTGTTAAGTTTCAATTTGGGAGATCTGTCCAGTGGTGAAAGTGGGGTGTTGAGATCTCCACTATTAATGTGTGTGGTTTTATATGTGGTTTAAGCTTTAGTAATGTTTCTTTTACATATGTGGGTGCCCTTGTGTTTGGGGCATAAATGTTCAGAATTGAAACTTCATCTTGGTGCATCTTTCCTGTGATGAGTATGTAATGTCCTTCTTGATCTCTTTTGATTGATTTTAGTTTGAAGTCTATTTTGCTGGATATTAGGATGTCTACACCAGCTTGCTTCTTAAGACCATTGGATTGGAAAGCCTTTTCCCAGCCTTTTATTCTTAGGTAGTATCTATCTTTGAATTTGAGATGTGTTTCTTGTATGCAGCAGAAAGATGGGCCCTGCTTTTGTATCCATTCTGTTAGCCTGTGTCTTTTTAGAGGTGAATTAAGTCCTTTGATATTAAGGGATTTTAATGACCAGTGATTGTTCATTCCTTTTTTCTTTTGGTGGTAGTGTGTGTGTGTACTTTTCTTCTTTGGGGTTTACTGCTATGGCTTTATCTATTGCCTGTGTTTTCATGGGTGTATCTGACTTCCTTAGGTTGGAATTTTCCTTCTAGTGCTTAATGTAGGGCTGGGTTTGTGGATAAGTATTGTTTAAATCTGGTTTTGTCTTGGAATGTCTTGTTCACTCTGTCTATGATGATTGAAAGTTTTGGTGGGTATATTAGTCTAGGTTGGCATCCATGGTTTCTTAGGATCTGCATTACATCTGTCCAGGTTCTTCTGGCTTTCAAAGCCTCCATTGAGAAAGTGGGTGTTATTCTGATTGGTTTGCCTTTATAAGTCACTTGACCTTTTTCCTTTGCAGCTCTTAATATTCTTTCTTTATTCTGTATGTTTTGTTGTTTAATTATTATGTGGCAAGGGGACTTTTTTGGGGGGTCTAGTCTGTTTGGTGTTCTATAGGCTTCTTGTACCTTCATAGGCATTTCCTTATTTTTTTTTTTTATTTTTTTTTTCAAGACAGGGTTTATCTGTGGCTTTGGAGCCTGTCTTGGACTAGCTCTGTAGACCAGGCTGGTCTTGAACTCACAGAGATCCCTGTCTCTGTCTTTCGAGTGCTGGGATTACAGGTGTGTGCCACCACTGCCAGGCCTGGTATTTCCTTCTTTAATTTGGGAAAGTTTTCTTCTATGATCTTGTTGAATGTATTTTCTGTGCCTTTGAGTTGGTATTCTTTGCCTTCCTCTATCCCTATTTTTCGTAGGTTTGGTCTTTTCATGGTGTCCCAAATTTCTTGGACATTTTGGGTCATGACTTTGTTGGCTTTAGTGTTTTCTTTGTCTGATGATTTCTTTTTTTGACTGATCTATTTCTTCTACTGTATCTTCAATGCCAGAAATCTTCTCTTCCATCTCTTGCATTCTGTTGGTTATACTTGCATCTGAAGTTCCCGTTTGTTTACTCGGATTTTCTATATCCAGCATTCCCTCTGTTTGTGACTTCTTCATCATTTCTATTTCCCTTTTCAGGTCTTGAACTGTTTCCCTCACCTGTTTCATTGCTTTTTCATGGTTTTCTTTGAGTGATTTATTGTTTTCTTCTGCTTTTTTATTTGTCTTTTCCTCTACTTCTTTATAGATATCTTCCTATTTTTTGTTTGACTTTTTCTCATTTTCTTTATTGATTTTCTCTACTTTTTTGTTTATCTTTTCCTCAATTTCATTTTTGATTTTTTTCTTGAAAGGCCTCTAGCATCTTCATGATGCTATTCTTAAGGTTGCTTTCTTCTGCTTCTTCTACCATGTGATGTTCAGGTCTTGCTGTTCGAGGAGGGCTAGTTTTTGGTGATGCTGCATTGCTCTTTATGTTGTTGTATGTACTTCTGCCCTTGACGTCTGCCCATCTCCTCATTTAATAGGTATAAGAGGTATAAGAGTTGCCTGTGTCTAAGTGAGTTGCTGTTGGTCCAGTCTGTGTTGGTTATGTCTGTGTCTCAGGGGGCCCTTTTGGGTCTAATATTAGCTCTTGTTCTGATTGGAGCAGGCAGCTTCTGTGTCTCAGTGAGCATCTTTTGGGTCAACCCAAACTAGTTGATTCTGTGACTCACAGATTCATTCTTGGTCTTACCGGGGCTCTTGGTCCAGTCAGAGCTGACAGATTCTGCATTTCAGGAAGCCTCTCTTGGTCTAATGAGAAGTGGTGTATTCTACTTCTCAGAAATCCACTCTTGGTCTAATCAGAACTGGCAGATTCCCTGTCTCCTCAGTTTACTCTTGGTCCAATTACGGCTCTTTGTCCAATGAGAGATCTTTCTTTCTCTGGGCTGGATGGGAGCTCTGGGCTGGATGGGAGTTGGGGCTGGTCTCCAAGTCTCAGGAAGTGGTGGGGGTCTCAGGCAGATGGGTGTGGGGGCAGGACATGTAGTTTGCAGGGTATGCTGGGGGGTCTTGGAGAAGGGTAACCTTCCCACAGGAGCCCTGCCTGCTGGCCCATAACTGGGACAGAGTTGGGCAGGTCTTCCTGGGGAATGGCTGGGGCTCAGGGATGGGACATAGGGGCAGACCTCCCTGGGTATGAACCCAGTCACTCACCTCTGGTCCAGATGGGAACTTTGGGCCAGATGGGAGCTGGGGGCTAGTCTCCAAATCTCAGGAAGTGGTAGGGTTCTCGGGTGGATGGGTATGGGGGCAGGGCATGTAGGTTGTAGGGTCTGCTGAGGGGTCTTTGAGAGGCAGAACCTTCCCACGGGAGCCCTGCCTGCTGGCCTGCAACTGGGGCCAAGTTGGGGATGAAATATCTTGAGGTTTCCTTTTCTTTCTTGGTATTCTTTGAGACTTGGTTTGTGGTCTATGATATGATCAGTTCTTGGAGTAGGTTTTATATGCCCCTGAGAAGATTGTATATCTCCAATCTGTTGGGTGGAATGTTCTATATATATGTTTTAATTCCCATTGTTCCCTATTTTTTTATTGTTGTTGTTTTTATTTGTCTTTGTCTTTTGCTCTAAAATTTCTTTGCCTATTGCAAGCTTTGAAGACTTACCTTAATATGAGAGTGGAGTATTGAAATCTCTTACTATTCTTGTGTCAGAACCTATGCGGGTTTTTATGCCTTACAGTGTGAAATTAGGGACTTAAATATTATGTATATAAATGTTCATAATTGTTATATGTCCTTAATAAATCATTCTCTTTTTAAATATGTGGTGTCTCTCCTTTGTCTGCTAATTTTATACTCTATTAGCATGGTAGCTTATTTTCCACCCTTTGCTACTGAATTTTGTTAGTTAAGTGTGTTTCCTGGAGACTATAGACAGTGAGTTCTTGTTTTTGAATCTAGGTGATTTGTCTGCAATTTTATTTTAGGTTACCTTTGCTTGTTCATTTGTTTTGTATGTGTATTGCTGTATAACTGTATAAAATGTGATTGGTAGTGTAATACAAAACCATAAATGAAAGCTCATTGCTTCAGAAGTGCCTGTATCACTTTACAGAAGATCACTGTGATGTATAGAGTTTGGGACTGTTCAAGTGTCTCAGTGGCGTTTCTTAAACTATAATGTTATATATGATGCATGATGTTCTTATTTCTGAATTAATTGTAATAAAGTGGCTTATGGCTACAAATAAAAATAAACAAGCAAGAAATTATTATTTATACAACAAGGCTTAGCTGTGAATCATGGATGACAGTTTAGGATGAGTTGGCCTGCTGAGCTCTTTCTGTCTGAGTGCAGATATTCTTCATTCAAGGTCAAACTTTTGAGAACCATAATAAGTACCAGCTCCAATTATTCTAGGACACTAAGCTAAATAAAATAATATCTCACTGACAAAGTAGAACCCTAGCCACTATCACCACCATCAAAGGAGCCCCTCAGAATACCTCTGGTAAGACAGCCTCACTCTAGTACCCATTGGGGCTGCAGGATAATGTATCTATTCAACTCTACTTCAGTCTTCTTTCATAGTGAATTCATTCACAGCCCACATGTAGCCATCCTGTCACTCTGTCTGCAGCAAGTCAGAGATGATATATTAATTTGATTGACAAGATAACATGTCTTTTTATATAATTTTCTTTTTCTATGTATCCTTTTAAAAATCCATCTTTTCAAATCATTTCTATTTAAAAATTATTTATTTTGTTCCTTCCTATTTTGTTTGCTTGTATGATGAATTATCACCTCACATCTTGTATTTTCTTGAAAAGGATTCTATTATAAACCTATAGCTCCAATTTCTCACCTTTTTATAATTAAATTGTTTTCATAACATTATTTTTTAGTTCTCTTTATAAAAATTTATATGTGCCTCATATGAGGCATTTTCACAAGTATTTTTCCTTGCAGGCATTAGTCCCTAAACTGAGAAATCAGAATTTCATAGAACAAGAATAAAAAAAATTTAAATAACTGTAAGTTGCTAAAGGTTCTAAATGTTTTCCTTCTTATTCCAGAGTCAGTGGCCATCCATTTCATCTGTCATTGAAATGAAAAGAAAAGGATAATATAACTTATAAAATGATGTGCTTTAAAGTTTTAGAAAGTTAGACTGAGTACTAGAAAAGGGTGGGGAAGAAGATTGGAAGTCAGTGATGTGTGACATAGGATGGTGTTGATATATTACTAACAATAAAGCCTTTGACATTTCAAAATGTTTTCATAATCAAATGCATGCTTGGCATGAAAACCATTTCCAACTATAATCTAGCCAAGGACTGCTAAGAGCTACTTGAAAGGAACAGACTTTAATATTCAAATTCTCTCTTGGAAGTTTTCTGTTATCAAGAGTTATGTATAGGAAACTTAGATTTTTATATATTGTATATTGAAGACCTGACATATAAAAATTACTATTTATTTAACATATATTCTATGTTCCATGTAGCTATGGACACCTACTGAGTATGTAGGTATGACTGAAGTGCAAATATAAAGGCTGGCTTGTAGAGACAGCTGACCTTAATTTAGCTGAAATAAAAAGATATACTCACAAAACTATTTGAATAAATTTAATAAGAATGGAAGTAGCTAGTACTATATTCTTACTTGCTTCATATACTGAAAAAAGTAAACTTATTTATTATATACATTTCTCCAGAGAAGGGAACTCAATTCACCAATGTTAAGTAACTTGATTGAGATCAGCCAAGTCACTACACTACAAAGTGGTAAAAAGTATCTGGATCAGAGAGTGCTTGAACTTTGAAGTAAACCTTGAATGTCTTCTTGAGCTACTTAAAACTAAACCAGCAAGAATGCTATGCAAATTTTGAAGTGCAAGGCTTGTTGGACTTCAACTGAGCCAACAGCTAGTTATAAAGGAGCGAGGAGCAGCTTTCACTTTCATAGGTGTGGTTCTAATCTTATGCATTTTAGGGATTGGTTTATCACTAACTGTGAAATTATTTTAAGCAACATATAGTAATGCATGTAATCCCATTTGCTATATAGAGCTAATTCTATGATAGTTTGAAATGTTGTGGCTTTAGCATTGGCTTGGTATTGTAGTGGACTAGACCATTAGTTTTGAACTTTGTTAAAACCATTAGAAAAGTAAAATCATGTCCAATTGTAGTCAAATAGCATTAAATTAAGAAAAATAAGACTTTCAAAGTTTTCATTATTATACACTTGCTTGTATTTATAGGGTAAGATTTAGAATTCTTGAAGTAATTTAATGAATCAGAGTTACATTTCAACAGTAGGCATTTATATAATCATTTTTGTCTCATCTTTGAATTTAATATTAAGCATCAATTTAATCATTTGACAAAATTGAATTTAGTAAGGGGATGGCACACTCATATCAACTTTACAAAATTTTAGCCATCCATTTTTAAAGTTATGGTAGTATTAAAGGTTTTTTTTTATTCTATACAGTGCACACACACACACACACACACACACACACACACACACACATATGTATATATATAAATAAGTGCTGTATTACCCTGAGTGTCTATACATACAAGACATTTTGCTTGCAACTGTTATGTTATTTGGGGACCCCCAAGGGTATCCCACGAGTGCAGGGAAACATGCTGAGCAGATGCAGCGAGGGTGTCTGCACATGGAAAAGTATTCACACCCAGGCACTGTACCCATACAGAAATCTTTTATTATAATAGGAGATAAAGAGGCAGAAAAGACAGAAAGGAGAGAAAGAGAGGTGTGTGCACCTCATGGCGGGAAGGAAGTGAGCAAGGAAATGGAGGGGCAGGTGGTGCAAGTAGTTTTTCTTTAGAATTAGGCTTTTACTCAGGATGCAGGGCGGTGTCAAGGGGTGGGGTTCCAAAATGTGGGTCAGAATATGAAGAGTAATCAGTTCATAATTCAAATTATACTATTTCTTCTAATGGTGTGAATAATTGAACTTCATAGTGTAATTGCAGTTTGTTTGAAGTCATTCAAATATCCAGGAATAGAGCCAGGATTTTAAAACTGGTTTAATGCCTACAAAATCAATTTTCTTTCCAGTGCACTCCGGAGGCTTTATAGTAGCTAAATAACCCTATCTATTAATAACACTATAGATAAATTTAAAGATGGACAGATGGCTTACAACAAACACCTAAGTTATTTCATAACTTTTTTTAAGTAGCAAAGATTTACAACATGTCTAAACTATGGATTGTGGTCTAATGGAAAACATTTTATTGTTGTTATGGTTCAAAATATGTTAAATAAGTGAGCAGACTAATGCTTAGCTTTCTATTTCATGGAGTGGAGGTGAATTGATGTCAAGAATGACAATTTTTTTCTCCTAATAGTTACAATACCATCAGACCTTTGTAACTTTGTCATATAAATACAAAAATTAATAAAAATAAGTTTAAATGCTAATTTTAGTTGCTAGCAGTGAAATAATCCATAATTAAGCTTTTGTGGTTACTGTGCATGGTTTTCTATAAATATTTTTCTGCATACAAATGGGGAGAGACTTCATTAAACATTATTTGAGGATCTATGAAGGCTTCAGGAATAGATGATCAAGGAAGGTGGAAGACCAAGTAAAGATAACAGCCACATTGGTCATGGGCCTGCTTACCCTGTTTCTCGAAGGCTCAAATAAAACAAAATGCCAGAACAAGGAAGAATTTTTTTCTTTCTGTCTTTGAGGAAAACTTTAGACAAAGTCTACATTAGGATTATATTACCAGTGATTCTCTTGGACAGACTTGGAGTGCTTATGTATAGTTGATCTTGCCTTTGACTTCCCATGGATGTGACCTGTGCAGTCTCACCTCATCTCATCATTCACTCTTTCTGATTGATTCGATAACTTAGAATATGCCTGCCTCCACCACAATGTGAACTTAGTAGTTCTATTTGGATGGAAATTTTTTGTTAATACAATCATAAAATTTAATTATATCTGACTCTTACCATTTGCATTTACACCTCTAAAACAGATTATAATCAGGTTTCTTCCCTTAAAAAATATTTTCTTGAAAGTGAGCATATATTTTGAATATTCAGTCTTAATTGGTTGATGCATTCTAAAAATATACTTAACAAATGTATATAGAATTTTCTTAGCAATTATATTTCAAGGCCTATTGTATTCATTGTTAAAACAAAAATAAAATTAATTTTTCCAATCCACAGGGAAAGCTGGATATATTGGAAAAACAGAAAATCAATAGCTTTGCTCCCCCATAATACCATATTGCCTCACTCATTGCTACTTAAGGATTGTTCACATAGTCTGGTTCACTTGACATAGCTGAACCCATGGTCAGCACAACCACATCCTGTTGCCTGAGGACCTGGCACAGCATTTTGAGCATCTTCCCCAAACAGTGATGCTAATACCTGTCACAGCCTCAATCAACTCTACCCCAGTCCCTTTTGCCTAATGATCTTGGTGCTTGGATTCTTGTGTATATTGCCAGGTAGTGAATCCTGTGTACATCGCCTCATCCCCATCACAACCCCAGCCCATCAGATAAAGATTTTCTGGAGAGCCCTGCACACCCTTCTAGTTAACATAGTCCATTCCTGCTTTGTTTCCAGCCCCTGTGGAGCGTCAGTAGAACCCCATGGGTCTAGCACTGACTTCAGAGTTTCTATAGTAAGAACCCATGGAAAATTTGCACCTATTTGAGATGGATCCACTACTGATAAGCAATTTAAGCATGTACATTGAGTATCACCAAGATTAAACCCCACTAGGATGGTCTAAAATCTGACAATAGAAAACACACAGTCATGGAGCTTGAACAACACCCTACCAAATAATATATGGATCACTTAAAAATTTTTAAAAAATGAAAAGGAATACATACACACATACACACCATCACCACCAATAATAACAACACTAGAGAAAAAAGGAAGCCATGAATTAAAGGAGATCAAGGAGGGAAATATGGCAGTGTTTGGAGGCAGGAAAGAGAAGGGGATAATATATAATTATATTAAAAATCTCAAAACAATTAAAATTAAAAAATTCCCAGCATCAATGAAAATGAAAATACAGCATACCAAACTCCGTGGATACAACTAAGGAAATCCTTATAGGAGTTTCTAGTCTTGAGTGCGTAAAACAAAAAATCATAGAGGTAGAGACTGGAGCAATGGCTGAGTTGTTAAGAGCTCTAGTTGCTCTTCCAGAGAACTTGGGCACAATTCACAGCAGCCACTTGGTGATTCACAATCATCTGTTACTGAGGAGTCTGACATCTTCCTCAGGCCTACTTCATCCTTGTGGATGAAGTTTATGTTTATGCAGACAAAATAACCATACTCATAAAATATTATTAATGTAAAAAATGAGAAAGAATACAAATAAACATGATAATGCAATTAAAGTTTTAGAAAACAAACAACATCCAAAAATAACAGATCTAAAGAAATAATCAAGATAAAAGCAAGAACTTATAAAACAGAAATAAAAAAGCATCACATTAGTTCTCACACTTGGGAGACAGGCAGAAGCAGGTTGACCTTTTTGAGTCTGAGACTGTTATGGTCTACTTAGTGAGTTCCAGGACAACTGTGGCTGCATAGAGTGACCCTGTCTCAAAAATAAAAGAAAAAGGAAACAACAACAACAAAATACAAAGAATCAGTGAAATGAAGATTGATTGCTTTGAAAAGATTAACACTGACAAACCTTTAGCCCAGTTAATGAAAAAGATAGAAGATTCAAATTAATAAATTTAGAGATAAAAGGAAGATTTTTACAATAAATACCAATGAAACGTAATTATACAAATATTATATAAAGCCTTTATTTCATTATATCTAAAATAAAAGTATGAATTTTTGGGTTTGTGTTTAATTTAGATTGATAGAATAGAGACCTCCACAAAGTATGGAAAGATGGAAGGAGACGTCTTAGACCAGAGCATTAAAAATCTATGACCCAAATTTCTAATTAGAAATAGGAAGAGTTTCTGTTCACCTACTTACAAGTCTGTGGTCAGATGTTTAGTAGTAATCATAGTTACTTCTCTGTAACTATGATTACTACTGTATGATAAAATACCCTACAAAAGGCAATTGAAGTTTATCATGGTGTGGAAAACAAAGAACCATGAACTTGAAGCAGCTAGTTACATCCTATCCATAATCAGAAAGAGAGATCATGAATGTATGGAATCCTGAGGCTCAACTTTTGTCCTTCATTTATAGACTCCAGGACAGACAGCAATTTACAAGGTAGACTGTTCAATCTCAGTTAACAGAATTAAGAAAATACCCTAGAGAAATGCCTAGAGGCCCATGTCCCAGGAAATTGTAGAGTCTTACAGCTTGACAGTTAACACCAAACATCAAATAAAACAAGTATTTTATTGCATGGTTACTTATATCAACAGCCTATAGTTTTGAGACTGACTTTAAAATTTTATTTTGCCAGTTGAGAAATAAATGATACCAAATATTATAAAATAGAGTTAAAATAAATTAATCCTATGAAATAATTTGCTTTATTGTTTATTCATCCTCTATTTCCTAAGAGTAAGCCTGTGATATCCACTCATCTTGGCAATTTCAGCTGAATAGCCCTGACCCCCACCAAGGGGACAGCCAATGAGGCCTATCAATGGTTCCTACTGACTACATAGAGGAGCTTTTTAAAAATCACACTTTGAGAATACACAGAAGACAGAACACATAATAAAGCAAATAGTAGACATTTATATGAAAAGTTCAAAGACATGTCGATTGTGGACAAGGCCTGAGAATTATTCTGTAAAGTTTGTGATCCATATCACAACTTTTCAAACTTTTAATAGAGAAGGGAAAATATTTTCCTGCAAAACAAGTGTCTTGTGTTGTTCTAAGATATCTATAACAATACCTATTTAAAAATTAAATATAGTATTATTTTGAAATTCATTAAAGTTTGTCTTTATATGCTATAGTACCTTTACAATTTAATTTTGTTACATTTTTAGTCATATGCACAATATTCAAACATGAGAGGTCAATGAATAATAATTATTACATCAAAATTCCTATTAAAACTCATGAATAAAACAGACATAAATTAATTCTTATATGCTTCATTTTAAATTATGGAAAAAAATGTCATAGAAATGTGGGGAACTTTTTCAAAGCCTTAGATATTTACCTAGACAAATTCAGAGAAGGAATTAAGCCTCACTCAGTTATATTTTTTAAAGTTATTTTATTTTTAATTTAGAAGCCTACTGTTCACTTAAACTAACTCTGTGGAGTGCTGCACTAAACCAACCAATAGTGTTATTAGGGCAGTCCAAAATTGTGGTTGAGATAACTGACTTTACCATTATAAAGGTCATTTCACTGTGAGCAAGTTATTATCATGGTTCCTTTCTCTTTATATCTGAGATAAATTAAAAGAATAGAGTCATTATTAAGTATATCCATGTCAAGGAATCTGGTGTGCTTTGAGGTCATTTACTGAACTCATGTATAAATTGAGTCCCCATTGTGAGTTATTAAGAAGGTAGAGTCTGAAAAATACGGAAAGTTAGAACTCTCAGAAATAATTAACATTATTTATGGCTATAACAGAGGGGTCTTAACCCAGCAGCACTACAACTTTATAAAAAGGAACTCATGGTTAAGTGCTCAGTGATCTCACTCTTCTGTGCCTAGGAGCCATCTCTTAACTGTGCAGAGAGATCTTGCCATCTTGAAAGATTGTCTTAGTCACTGTTCTATTGCTCTGAAGAGACACCATGACCAAAAAAACTCTTATAAAGGAAAACATTTAGTTGAAGGCATGCTTAACATTTCAGAGGTTTTATCTGCTATCATCGTGGCAGAGAACATAGCAGCCCACGTGACACTGGAGCAATAGATAATAACTACATCCTGATCTTTAGGCAGAAAGGGAGAGAACTTGGGCTTGCCATAGGCTTTTGAAGCCACCAGCTTTGAAAAGCCCCACCGACACACTTCCTCTAACAAGGCCATACCTCCATACTCTGTCTAATCTTTTCGAACAGTTCCACTCCTGGTGAGTAAACACTCAAATACATGAGCCTATGGGGGTCATTCTTATTCAAATCACCACATTTCCCTGCCCTGGCCCCCATAGGCTTGTAGTCACATCATAATTCAAAATGCATTTAGTCCATCTTTGAAAGTCTCCATACTCTATAATAGTCTCAACACTGTTTAAAATTCCAAAGTCAAAGTCTCTTCTGAGAATCATGTCAATCTCTTAACTATAACCCCATGTAAAATCAAATAAAAAATGGATCATATACTTCCAACCTATAATAGGATAGAATATATATTAGCATTCCAAAAGAGATGGAAGGGAGCAAGATAGAAAACCAGCAGGTCAAACGTGAAATTCTGTTGTCCAAACTCTTCAGACCTCCAGCTCCTTTTAGATTTGTTCGCTGCAACATACTTCTCTCTCCAGTCTGTAGCTCAGTATCCCATGCCTCTGGCTTCTCCAACATCTTGAGGACTCCAACACAATCCAGGCTTCACTTCACAGCTTCATGAAATGGTCTTTCTAGTCCTCCATACATGGACAACACTGACACTTGTCTGGCCTCAGTGGCTTTCCTCAGCTGTGGAAGAAGATTCTATAACCTGCTTCTTCGACTCCAAAGCCAGAACCACATGGCTGAAATAGACAAGCTTTATTGCTTCATGGGGCTGGAATTTGGTCCCTTGTTCAAATACATTTGCATCAGCTTTCTGTGGTTGGTGGGTTCCTTCATTGCTTAAGCTTTTCTTCAATTCTTTTTACAAGTTGGCCACTTAGCTGGGTGGGATCTTTCCCTGAGGTCACCACTGACTTTATTCCATTTAGAATTAGGCTTTTCTTAAAACTTAACAATAGCCTTTAAGAATATGACAGAATTTATTAAAAATAAATCAATCCTATAAAGAAATCTGTAAAAAACACAAACAAACAGTGGAAAGAAATCCATAAGACATGTCAAGATGTGAAAGTAAAAATAGCATCTATAAAGAAAATCTAAACTGAGAGAAATCTGGAAATTGAAATAAGGTTCTAGTACTGAAGGAAGTGGACACATGTCCCCTTCCTTAACCCAGAAGCTCTCTCCAATGGATAACAACTTGCAAAAAAAAAATTCAGTTTTTTTTTTTTCAAGTGTCTTACTGGGGACACAACTCTTAAAGGTAGGATGCAAGCCCAGCAGTAGATGTCCAACAGAAAACAAACTCGACAGCTTCTTTGGAGGTTCCTTGTCTCATAATGTCCTGTCAGTGATGTATTTTTTTAAATTTTATCTTTTTTTTTATTTCTTATTTTTTTCTCTCTTTTTATCCCGTGGGTCCTTTGAGTATATATCATGGCTTCCAGTTGATCATTTTAATGGGATTCCTGAGTGTGCCAAGGAGAAGCTCTCTGCTTCTATGTCTGTTTCTTGTGAGTCTTGGGGAGCTCTTTTTCTTCTGCTTGTTTCAACCTATACTGAAATGTTCTTTTTCTTTATTTAACTGTACTTTATTTTACTATTATGCTTAGAAACATGTTTGTTTACTAATGGGAGACAGAAAGAGGGTGGATTTAGATGGGAAGGGAAGTACAGAGGAACTGGGAGGAGAAGAGGGAAGGGAAACCTTAATCAGGACATATTATATGAGAAAAAATATATTTTCAGTAAAAGAAAAACAATGCAACAGCAAAACCCCAACAAACCAATTAAACAAGCAGACAAACAAAAACAAGTGCCTATGGTTTCAATAGCTTTGGACTGTGAAAGAGAGAAGTTCATATGCTGGCTCATCAAATTGAGGTCGTCATCACGCACTATCAAACAGACCCTACTTGAAAAGAGATGTAGTCCTTTATTTGGTCTTTCATACATCAAAGAAATAATTCATTAGAGGGATCAAATTTAAAGATGTAGTTCCAATCCTTGGATGACTTAAACTAACAATTTCCTCTGAGACTGAAAGAAGATAAATGAATATATTATGTGTATTTACAAACAACATAAAATGAGCAATTTCTGAAGAATTAGAATTCATTTTTCAAAGAATAAATGTGAACAGTCACACAGTTGTATTTCCAGGTCTGCTTGTTTGCTGTGGGATGTTAATGTATGTCCTGTGGAGCCCTTCTTGGGTTCCTTGTGGCGTTACCCAGCTGGTCTGCATAGAGGATGATTAGGACCATGGGCCTGAGTGCAGGTGTCTGAGATGGTCTGCACTTGGCTGTACTGGGGGATGGTCTGTATGTCAAGTTGCTCTGATTGGTCAATAAATAAAACCTGATCGGCCGTGGCTAGGCAGGAAGTATAGGCCGGACTAACAGAGAGGAGAAATAAAAGAAATAACAGAAAGCAGAAGAGTCACGGCAGCACTGCCAGGATAAGCAGATGTGAAGATGCTGGTAAGCACGAGCCAGGTGGCAAGGTATAGATTTGTAGAAATGGGTTACTTAAGATATAAAACAGTAACAAAAGCTGCACGGCCATACAGTTGAAGCAATATAAGTCTCTGTGTTACTTGGTTGGGTCGGAGTGACTGTGGGACTTGGGGGTGACAGAGATTTGTCCTGACTGTGGGCAAGGCAGGAAAACTCTAGCAACACTTGTTCCTGTGGAAAGACTACATATTAGACAAAAATAAGGAGATAAAAAGTAGCATGATAATTAATTTATTTTATTCATATACTAATTTCAAAAATTAGTTGAGTTTTTATAACATAGATGCTTTTGTTTTATATATATATATGTATATATATACATGCATTGATGCACTTTACATTTTTACCTCCATAAGTATGTATTACACATTAAAAATGCTAAAGAAAACAAGAACATCTAGGGTTATTGATAGTGCCATGAGTATGTACTCACTTTTTTAAATAATTACTAATAATTTTAAAAATACATACAAGCTAGCATAATAAAGTACTCCAATTTCCACTACAGATGTTTTCTTTATATTTAGCTATTTTATTTTCCACCCTTATTCAACACATATATGTAAAAGAAGATGAATAATATATAATTCACATTTAGTATCTTTATTATACTTATATGTAGATTTTATTTTCGGTTTTGCAACTTTATTTACTAATTTGTTTTTAAGGTTTAGCAATTTTAGGCTTAGAGAAAACTGTGTGCAATGCATGTGAAGTTCACTTTGACCAGCGATAACCAACAATTTTTCTTATAGCTAATGTCTTGCACTGGAGAGATAAATTTGTTAACAACTAGTATACTACCTATACCTTATCATTAGATAAACCCCATTGTTGACATTAGAACTTAACTTTTTTTGTTATATATCTCTGTATAGCTATTGGCAGCTGATAGCTGTTGGAAGAAGGATAGTCAGTTTTCTTCATGAGTATTGCTACTGGTAGGTCAACCATGCTCCACTGGAAAGTCAAACATCCATAAATATGTGGGCAGCACAAATTGAACTTGATCATGATGAAAATCAAAATAAGACCTAACGTTCATAAGTTTTTAAGAGGTGGAGAGTGACTATGAAAGACATTGGAGGGGAGAGTAAATGTAGTCAGGACTCACTGTAAAAAATTATCAAATGATATTTTTAAAATAAGAGATTTACTATATGACAACACTACAAAAAGCATATTTAACAGGTTAAATCAGCTTAAATTGACTACAAACTGATGAATGAAAGTGAGAAAATAGAAACGAAACCCAACTTCTCAGGTCCTGCAATTTGATTTTAATGTACACAGCTTAACATTTTATAAAACCATATTTTGTGCATGAGCTATTGCTTTGAAGATTAAGTACATAATTAAAAAGGCACTAGCAGAGAGGAACTCTACTGCCATTATTTCATGCAGTGCAGTAATCTTTCATGAGTGGTTTTAATGATTTATGTACAACATCTCATTTTAAGAGGTAACACCAGAAAATTCCAGTGAGGCAGTAGGGGAAAGTGAAACATAAACATGAGCATGTCAGTGAGCTTTTTGTCATTATATGGAACAAATTGAACAACAGAGAAACAACACAGGGGAACTTTATAGATCAAACACCATAGAGGTATCACCAGGAAATAGAAAATGGACAATGATCATCCAAGACAAGCTGATGTAAGTGAAGGCTTTCCTCTAGGATGTATTCATTTTTTCACTTATCACCTTGAGTCTACTCAAGTGAGTGATGTGGGCTCCTGTGGTGGTTTGATTGCAAATGGCCCTCAGAAGCTCATATATTTGAATGCTTAATCAACAGGGAGAGGTACTACTTGGGTGGGATTATGCGATTGTGGCCTTATTGGAAAATGTACGTCACTGGGAGTGGGCTTTGAAATTTCAAAAGGCCAAGCCAGGCCCAGTAGCTCTCTCTTCCTGTTGCTTACAGATCCAGATGGAGAACTCTCAGCTACCATGCCTGCCTACATACCACCGTGCTACCTGAAATGATGATAATCAACTAAGTCTCTGAAACTGTAACCAGGCACCAATTAAATGCTTTATATTATAAGAGTTTCCTTAGACATGATGTCTCCTCACTGCAATAGAACCCTGACTGAGACAGTTCCCAAGGCTCAAAACACTTCAAGTGACTATGGTAACATGAACTAATAGTGTTAAAAGGCCAGGTTGTAAATAATCTGCCACATTGTCACAAGGTTCTTAGCTACAGTTTTCAAGGCTCTCGAGCTTACTTTTAAGTAGTTCCTAAGAAACATACATGCTTCATTATTTTTTTTTCTAGCTGTCTATTATATCTTCAACCTGAGCCTTCCATTATTGGTCTTATACAAATTGCCCATTTTTTTGTATGGTGTTCTTGTTTAAAGCTCAAATATATCATTACTTATCTGCTTACATTCCTTAAAATGTTATGTAGACCCTATAATTCCACCTTAATAGCTGCCATTTATAAACTGCATATCATCAAAGAACTTTTTAAAAAGCATCTTTGATATTGTTAATACTATAAGAAAACATGTAAATTAGAACAGAAGATGTTTTTGGAGGAAAGAATTAGAAGAGCTACAGGTTTGAATGCTTTTTCTATAATAAGCCACAGATTCCTTCATTAAAAACTGAGTTTCATTGATATATGTAACTAGCATATTTCTCTATTTATAGTCTACATCTATTCTTTAGTGCTTAAATTTTTTTAGACAGTTTTGTGTATATCGTCTTGGTAGACATTTGACTTGCTATGTTGTCCTATGTAGCCTCAGACTCATAAAGATGAGCTGCTTCCCAGATTCTGAGATTAAAGGAGTGTGCCATCACACTGGATGATTTAGTATTTTACTTATTTTTGTTCAACAGAATATTTATATTGACTATGTGGCAATTTCATATGATGCACCCTAATCACACTCACTTGCCAGTTCTTAGGTCTGCCCCCTCACCTTTGTGACCTCCGACCAAAAAACAAACAACAAACAAACAAACAATAACAAAAACAAACAAACAAAAGACAAGTCAAATCTGTGTTGCCTGTATACTCACTGGAGCATGGTCAAACTCCCAATGGCCAGCCCCTTAAAGAAAACCGAGTCCTTTCCCATCCCCCTCCCCTCGCCAGAAGCTGTCAGTTGTGAAGAGCTGCTCTTCAGCATTCTTGTCACAATTTTTAAGAGTTATCTTCAGTACCTTCATGTCTAGGCTGTTACGTTTTGGGCAGTGGGAGTTGGGGTGGAGGGTAGAGTTGGGTATAGGGGTTGTCACAGAAGCCTTCTATGTTTCTCAACTGTGAGTCTGCTGTCATGGATACCACTGCAAAAAGCCTTCCTTGCACAGGAACATGGACTTCCACCTGGCCTCCAGCGTCAGCACATGGCACAGACCTCGTCATGATCTCCAGTGGCAGTACTTAATTTTGTGCCATTCTGCAAAACTTCCGTCATATTCTGAGCATTTTGTAAGATAAATCCCTGAAAGTCAATGAAATCAAGTGTCCAGCTGTTATTGGATACAACAGCTCCACAAATGTTGCTGATGAATTGAAGATCTCATTTTTTTTTCTTTTCACATTATATGGCAATCTGTAGAAAAAACAGTGCATTTCCTGTTTATGTCTTTTTTATAGAAAGGTTAGTATTATTATATGTCAAATGTATTTTACTGTATTAATCATAAAGAATACATTTTCAAGTTTATTCATAGGCTTGTTTATTTATAAAACATCTTAGTTCTTAAGAGGCTGAACTTGAAGGAAATGTGAGAGGCTGAGCTCTCCTCTTCTCAGTAACAATATGCCTTGTTAATGTCAAGAATGCCACTACTCAGCTTCTGTGACCTTGACTCAGCCTGTCAAGCATCCTTAGAAAGTTGTGCTACAATGGCACACAGACATAAATATCTCAACTACCTGGAGGCTGAGTTGGAATGATCATAATTTCACAGTTTGGGTAATATAGTCATTCTCTTAAAAATAAATAAATTAAACAAAACACATAAAGAAAAGTCTAGAGTCTTAATCATAGCTGTATTTTCATCCCAGAATACAATGTGATTAAATTTCAGTTGTATTCTCCACTGCAAGTAAAGTTCTTTATAATGTTTACTACTACTTAAAGATAAAAAATATTGAAAGTATAGTATTTATATAATATAATAAATTACATAGTTCAATATATATTTGAATGTATTTAAATAGCATTAAATTCTTAAAGTTGGAAAGGAGTGGGATGATGGCAAGAATAAGGTTATTTAGTTATTGTATGTATCAAAATTTATGCTGAATATATGCTCTTCTTAATATATAGCCCAGTGTATAAAATAAATATTACTAAGTGCTGACAATCACTGTGGGAAGGTCACCCATTGTTTGAAATGTAGAAAAGACTAGAAGTTCATGACTAAATGAAGATCAATTAGAAGCAAGTACTCATTTTTAGAGGATATTGAGTAGAGTTGAACAAATGGCTTAATCTCTTTAGTAGACTCTATCGTAAGATATCTAAAAAAACATATTTACCACATTTCTGCTAGCTGGAGCATAGAATTTAGAGATCTGGGGATTGATTTCTCATATGTCAGGCTCTCTAGGACAGTTAATAGATAGTTACTTGAAAAGAAATGCTACGTCCTAAGGTGGAATAAAAGATATATACTTCAAAGAGAAAACAAACAATGTCTCCTTTTCAAGCAGGTCATGGAGAGGACTTTTGTTTCAAAATACATAGCCTCCATTTCCTTTCCTTGCTAAGGTTCTATGAATTAATGTTATTTTAGTTTCTGTACATAACTTGTGTCTTGGGCATGATTTATTTTCAATTTATGACCATGTTTGCTACAGAACTTGCTTTGGGTCACACTCAATAAAAGAAAGGTCAGTACATAAATAATGAGCTTAATGTTAGAGTGAAATTTTTAGCACTGAACACTAAAATCACCAGAAGAAAAACTGTTATTGAAGCCAGCCAGAAATCTAATCTTGGGACAGAAAATACGTGAGGTAGGCATTCCACAAGCAGCTAATAAATACATTGCCCAAATGGATCATGTAATTTTGGTTGAAAGATGATAGAATTTAGCTTACAAGGATGCTCTTAAATGATTTTTATGATTTAGGCCAGCAACATATATGCAAGGCATCATAAAGTTGATAATGTCTGCAAGCTGTGGCTAAGAGACACAGCAGACAATTTGTGGGAGACATCTGGGTTCAGCTCTAGTTCTGTGACATCAGATCTCTATGTAAATTAGCAGAGATGTTTTTAATAGCAGTAAAAATGTCTTCACAACTGGCGATTGTAAGGAAATATTGGATTTTGAGCAATCAGTCTTGGTTCAGTCACTTTTTAAAATGAATTACCCTAGACAAATTATGTTACTTCTTTCTTATCTGTAAAGTGGGGTTATTAATACAGTCTTGCTGGAGCATTATGAGGATTTAACTAATTAAATGTGAAAATGTCTGGTCCGTGTTAGAAAACTAGTATGAGTTAATTAACACTGTTAGGTAAAATTAAAAATGGAAAATGGAAGTTGCATTAATTATTCAGCAGAAGGAATTCTGAATCAGTACTGGCTTGCTCTCACTAAATAGGTATCTGGGCATTTGGACTTCTAAAAGGAACTACTGTGTTAATTTACATGGAGTTTTATCAGAGACACCTTTATTGCATCTGTGAACCCTGCATCAGCATGAGAAACACCACATCTCCTCCATATCTTCCCTGTAATACTTTCTGGCCCCTTGCACTCTGACTCTCTTTCACTATTTCTTCAATGTATAGACTGTGTTCTCCCTTCTTTTAACTTACCCATAAATTTGGACATAACTTATCTTCATTCACCATATATGTGGAAGCTAAAAGATACATGGAAAAGAATAAAAGATTGCATGAGATTCTGGATGTTTTGAAACAGAATTTTAGTCTGTGTAAGAGAAAGAGTACAAATAAGTAATGAAAATGTATTTACCTTGACACACACATACAAAACAAAAACAACAAAAATTAACATTACCAGATTTGATCAGAATTATCAGTCTTACCAAAATATGCTGTAGCATAATGAATATGTTTTTTAGAACCTGTGTTTAAAACTATAGACACAGAAGTTACTGTCACTAGTGTAAGCAGTGGTCTTAATACTGGTCTCAATAAAAATTTAGTGATGAAATGATCCCTAATGATATTTGGCTATACTCATTGCCTTAGTGAGCCACTGGGGAACTTTCCTCCTGCAGCAGATGGGCAAAAATAAAGAGATCCACAACCAGATATTACACTCGGAGAGAGACATTGGAACACTCAACTATAAATGTGATTTCTCCATCAAGTCCCTCCCCTCAGAGCTCAGGGAACTCCAGGGAAGAGGATGCTGAAAGACTGTAAGAGCCAGAGGGGATGAAGGACACCAGACAACCAAGGCCATCTAAATCAATTGAGCAAAGTTCATAAGAACTCACAGAGATTGAAGCAGCAAGCACAGGGCCTACATGGGTGTGCACCAGGTCCTCTGCATGTATATTTTGGTTTCCAGTTTAGTGTTTTTATGGGACTCTTGAGTGTGCAAATGAGGGGGACTCCCCCTTGAGCCCCTTTCCTTCTGTTGATTTTCCTTGTCCAACTTCATGTCAATGGTTTTTGTTGTCTTGTTATACTTTATTTTATTATGTTTTATTGCTGTCTCTAAGAAACCTATTCTTTTCTCGTGAAAGGGAAGAAGGGAGTGTATCCAGATGGAAGTGGAGGTGGAGAGGAACTGGGAGGACTGGAGGGAGGGAAAACTGTATTTGAGACATATTTATGAGAAAAGAATCTATTTTCAACAAAAGGGGAAAAGTGAAAGAAAATACCAATTACCTCAAGGCTATTTCATTCCTTGAAGGTAACTTTTCTCTTAAGTATTTAACTACATAGAATTACATGTTCAGACAAGTAGTACCACTTCTTTAAAATGGTAGGTAGCTCATGTTAAACTGAGAATATCTTAAAAAAAAACTGATGAATCTTTTGTAAACCCAATGAACTCCCTCTTGTACTAAACTAAACTCAAGTAGAAGCATTTTTTGCCTCTTATCACTGGGTTCTCTGTGGTGACAGGATGTTTGTTCATGTCTCCTAAGGAGAAGTTACACAATAGTTACCCAGTTTGAAGCACAGACTCAAGAATTCCTTTTCCTCTCTTGCCCTTTAACCATAGATGTGGTGACAAATTCATATTAGTCATGGACTCCATTGTTGCTTTTTGGTTCTTTTAAATGAGAAAAATTAAAACAAATTAATTCTTTCAAGTCTTTTCAAATTAAAAATTCAATTTAAGCCATAACCATGGATTGTCAATTTTTAAATGAATAGATCATAGAATAAGTTATTGATAACATTCAAACTAAATTAAGCTAAGAAATGATAGAAAAGATAATGTCAATTGTTTGGTTAAACATAAAGCAAATTATATGATGATAGACATAAATAATAATATAAATAAAAGGGCTGAATGTTGACAAACTAAATATTCCTATAAGACATTCAAGACTTTCAGAACAGAAATAACTACTGAAGGAACAATATGAGACTATGTTCTTACAGTTGGCTGGTAGAGTCATTTAAACATTTAAAACACAAATATATACATCAATAACTATGTAATTATGAAGTTATGAAAGTATAACCACAAAATCTCCCCATACAACATTTGTGCCCTGACAAATTGATAATATTCATCCTATCAAGAAATATGATGAGTTTTACAACTCTGAATTAGGCCTTGAGACCTGTTTTGGGCAATGGGATAAGTCCCCTGAAAAAAGTACAGTGTTATATGACTTCCTTTTTGTGTTTTTCTCAGAACCTACATAAGAATAAGCCACATCTATTGCCAAAAGACAAGACTTTCCATGGAGATGAATAGCTAAGGTCTCTGGATATCCTGATATACTTTCCAAATAAAGAGATAAAACCCCTACTGGCCATTTCTTGTTATCAAATGAAGCTATCCAGTACTGGGACTGGATTTCATCCAATTGAATGTTTACCTAAGGGGTCCTGTGGAAATTCCCAAACAACTCTGATTGTTGCTAAGACAGTAGTTTGCTCTCCACAAACTTGCGGCAAGACCCCATTGCTAAGACACAACCACACAAGTCAATAAACATGGAGAGGTCAAGCTGGTGCCGACATAGAACCTTTATTTACCCCTACTTTCTAGTACCTATATATAGAAAGGTACTCTGCAGGCTACACAAGAAGAAAAGTGAATACCAACCCAAAACCTTTGACCTACAATCTGTACTGCCTGTAAGATATGCTAGGGAAATGGTAGAAGTAACCAACCACTGTCTAATTTGATTTAAGGCCCACTCTATGAGATGGGATACTTACTAGATACTACTTGGGTTACCAAGAGTCATAGTCTAGATAGCCCAGAGATATAATGTAAACCCAAATAATACTGGTCTAAAAATATGTAACAACAAAACAACTCCTAATGATATTCTGCTATACTTATAGATTGGTTCCTTGGTTAGCCATCATCAAAGAAGCTTCTTCCTGCAGAAGATGGGAACAAATACAGAGACCCACATCAAGACGTTGCAGAGAGAGAGAGAGAGACAGCTCTATATGGGATGTCTCCATCAAATCCCTCCTCTCAGAGCTTAGGAAACCCCAAGAAAGAGGAGGCAGAAGGAGTCAGGAAGACAGAAAGGGAGGTAACAGAGGATACCAGGAGAACAAGGCTCTCTAGAACAACTGAGCAAGGCTCATATGAGCTCACAGAAACTGAAGCAGCATGCCCAGGGTCTTAATGGGTCTAATAGAACCACTGTCTATTATATAATATATAAATATATATATTATACAGCTTTTATTTTAGTTCCTTTATCTATTTCCTGAAAGTGTAAATGAGTAGGTCTCCAACTATTTTTTTTTATTGAAAATAGATTCTTTGCTCATACAATACATCCTGACCACAGTTTCCCCTCCTTCCATTCCTTCCAGCTCTGCCCCACATGACCTCTTTCCCAGATCCACTCCCTCTCTGTTTCTCTTCAGAAAAGAGTGGGATTCCAAGAGACAACCAAGCATGACAAAACAAGACACAATAAAAAAAAGCAAAAGCCCTCATATGGAGGCTGGAGAAGGCAACACAATTGGAAAAAATGAGTCCTAAGAGCAGGCAAAGGAGCCAGAGGTCTCTGATTCATGTCCCTCCTCTTAGGGCTCGTTTATTTTTCTGTTGGTTTGTTTTGTCTAACTGCAATATGATGGTTTTCATTTTATCTTTATATTTTATTTCAATATGTTTTGTTGTTATCTCCCAAAAGCCTGTTCTTTTCTAATGAGAGACAGAAATGGAGTCGATTTGAATGGGAGGGGACATGGGGAATAACTTGGAGGAATACAGGGAAGGAAAACTGTATTTAGATAAAAATGCAAAATACAAAATATAAAAAATAAGATATGAAGTATTAATTTTATTTCATTTGCTAATACTTAAAGTAAAAATGGGGGCAAACCTCTTATCAGGGTTATTGAAAGATTGAGATTGCTGAAAGAAGAATAATTTTAAATAAATTCAAAATAAAGGTTAATTATAAGGCAAATTAAATTATATGTAACAGTAACAATTAAATATTTATCCTTACAATTTTCACATTGCACTGAACATCTATTGCCTATATATTCTATCTATATCTATATTCAGTGCTGTAAGTTCTTCGCTGACAAGAATGAATTATGATAGCTATATTAAATATTATCACTCTCATGGGAAAATTTGAAATGTTATATAAATTTTTAAATCAATTTAGTTATATTATAAATAAATTCTTAGATTTCCTACCTTATGAATATGTGACACAGGTTCTTTGTGTTAAGAAATTGGGTATCTTTATCTTATTCTGGAATTTTTCTAATAATGTTTTCATTTGGCATTAGATTTTTAGCCACTTAGGTTTAAAAAAACCCACAGGCATCATCTATTTACAAAATGTGTAATAGGTCATTTCTTGAATAAATAGAACCAAAGACATCAGTCTGTTCATAAAAGTGCTTTGTAATAATATTTATTATGAAATTAAAAACTGAATCCTAAGAAAAAGAAAAGGAGCCTATCAAATTAGTTGTAAACTCTATCATTGCAGTCACAAATACAGCTGTGCGTTGTTTAGAATAGTTCTAAAACATATTAAAGTCATAAGAATATCTATTATCTTAGAAAATAATCATGTGCTAACAGAAATACAAATAATAAATAAATATGATCAATAAATATTTCATGAAGACAATTATTTTATCTTCACTATTGGTTTTATATTTCTTAATATAATGATGTAATTTACTAGTCATAGAATTCAGTGATTAATACTTTTTCATAGGGTGCCATTAGGTAATTGTTATTAAAGAATCTCAAAAACACAAGTGTAAATTTTAAATATTTCTTATAGTTATTTTGTTATTTGGGACATCTTCCTATCAGAAACTCTAGGTTAGTGGTAAGGAAATGGTGATTAAATGTGCCACTAGCAATGATCAAGATTGTCTTTAAGTTTTCTTGAGAGAAATGATAAAGTCAATGTCATAACTGAAGAAGGTACATTTGTTGTCCACTTTTCTGTGCTGTAACAAAATACTGAACAAGAAAATTTAAAGAAAGATTGATTTATGTCAGAGTTAAGAGCTTTCAACCTGCAGGTTCTTAGCTCTACTTCTCCTGTTCCAATGATGGATCAGAGCACTGAAGAAAAGACTATGCACTGGAATAGGGATGTTCACTACATGAGGATCAGGAAGAAAAGACAATGACAAAGAAAGGTGTCGAAGGTACCTTGACGGGTAAGCCAATCACAACCCTCATTTATTCACTTACCCCATCCATCTCCCACCTACTCATAGCACATGCAACTATAATTTCATCAGCAGATTTATCCATCACTTGAGTACCTTAATGATGCTCATCTCAAAGAGTGATACTGACTGGGCCCAGAATGTGCTATGAACATTTCATAGTAAAAATTTGCCTACAGTTAAGAAATTAGATTTACTTGTATTCAAGTATATAGATTTCTTAAAATATAAATTTAAATTAAAATAACACACTATCACCAAGTTACTAAAACTAAGAAGCTACATTGTGCTCCTTATTTTATTTTATTTTTACATATATTAAACATATGTACCATTTCAACTCTTACACTAAGCAATGTAGTTTTAAGTGTTATTACATGTTTTAAAACAAAAGCATTATTTCAGGAACTAAACCTTCAATATGCTTAAAAATTATATTTAGTGCTGTTTATGACTATCACACAGCATTGCATTGGTGCAGTGTACTTTATTGCACCAATAGGCAAAAGTATAAATCTTAAATATTTGCACACTTTGTGTAAGGATTAATGCTGTTAAATATTGATGCTGGGTCTGTCACAAACAGAAAAGAAAATATATTTCTTGGAATTTAGAAGTAGATGTTGCCCTGAAAAGTTGTGATTGGAATTATATTTAAGAATAATATGTTTTCCATTTTCTGGCTATTATCAATAAAGCCACAATAAACATGTTGAGCAAGTGTCCTTATGATAGGATGAAGTATCCTTTAGTTATATGCCCAGGAGTGGTATATCTGTGTCTTGAGTTAGATCAATTCTCAATTTTTTGAGGAAATGCGACATCGATTTCTATAATGGCTGTAACAAGTTTTGCATTCCCACTGGTGATGGAGGACTGTACTCCTTGCTCCAAGTCCTCACCATCATGAGCTGTCACTTGTGTTTTTGATCTTAGACATTCTGACATGACAGAAGTTCTCTGTCTCAAAACTTGATGCCAGGTCCCCAAATGCTACGGACAATATCCATAAAGCTCACTGAACTTAGAGAGGTTAAGCTGGCGCCAGCATCGACTTTCTCCTGATGTTCTAGATTCTTTGGTATGAGAAGGTACTCTGAAGGCTATGGAAAGAGAAACCTGGGCAACAACCCAGTCAGAAAACCCTTGACCTACAATCTGTCCTGCCTACAAGATGTGTTCAGGCAATGTTAGCACAGAACGTGTGAGTGGCCAAACAGTGTCTGATTTAACTTAAGACCCATGTCACAAGAGTGAGACCATACCCTACACTGTCTGGACAGCCAGGAATTGGAGACTGGATATTCCAGAGACCTAGGGTAGAACCAAACAATGAAATGATTCCTAGTGATATTCCTCTGTACTCATGGATCCATGCCTTATGCAGTCATCATCCGAGAGGCTTCGTCTAGCAGCAGATGGGAATGGGTGCAGAGACCCACAGCCAGACATTATTTGTAGAGAGTCTAAATTGGAGGTTTCCGTTGGGTTCCTCCCCTTGGAGATTGGAGAATCAAGGGGAAGAGGAGGAGGAATGATTGTAGGAATCATGGGGGATGGTAGATACCAGGAGAGCATGGCCCACCAAATCAACTGGGCAGGGCTCACAAAGGCTCACAGAGACTGAGTGACAATCATGGAGCCTATATGAGTCTATACCAGGTTCTTTGCAGGTGTGTTATGGCTAGTAGCTTAGTGTTGTTATGAGACTCCTAACAGTGGAAACGAGACCATGGAAATGAAGGGGTAGTGGATCTGGAGGAGAGGAGAGTTGGTGGGGAGCTGGGAGGAGTGGAGGAGGGGAAACTATGGTTAGGATGTATTATATGAGAGAAGAATCTGTTTTTAATAATAAAAACAAACAATACATTTTATTGTCAAAGAAGAAATTAAATTTTCAGAAGCAATAGAAGGAAGGATATACTTTAATGCAATAGATATTTATAAATTAAAGATTTACTCAAACCACATAGACTGAAGTCATATAACTAGGGAACCTGACCAGGTAGGCAAAGCAAGGCCATTAGTTTTGGAACATTAAGATATAAAAGGGATGTGACCTACTAGAAAATAACAATCTTTCTTCCAAAAACAGAACCTTAATAATGAGAAATTCTATATAACCTATGACAGTATACCTATGCATTACTGACCCCTGTTATTAATAATACCTTTAGGAAAATATATCTTTAATTTTCCTATAAAAATATTTTCCAGTGCTAAAATTGAAAACAAAAATTTTGTGAATTCATTGGTAGATTTATGTTTATATTATGTTATCTTTCTTTTCATACTATAAAATTACTTAATAAAAAACATTAAAAATGTCCCATTTCTTGCTGATTCTTCTGTCAGGGATGCAACCTGAGATTATTTTGGTACCCAAGAGCCATGCTGCTGGCAGGGCCATACTGATCTGGGTGGTCTGTGCCACCACCAGGGGAAATAGTGATGTCAAGGAAAGTGGCTGCTGTGGACATGTCTAGGCCTCTGTCCCTGCTATGGCTGAGGTCTATGTTAATGTCTGTGGTTCCTGTTATCATTGAAGACTGATGCCTGGGAAGTGAGCCACCACCTAGGTGCCTGAGGACCACACTGCTGCCTGGGCCATGCCTAGCTGAGTGGTTAACACTGGCACCCAGGGTCATGGTGACATCTGGGTCTGGATTACTGCTGAGGACTGTATCTGTGTCTCTGGTCCTACTGCAGTTAGAGTCTATGTTGATGTCTCTGGTGTGTGTTGCCACCAAAGGCCATACATATGTCCAAGGGCTAGGCTGTGTTGGTGTCCAACTGTAGTACTGCTGCTGGGACCATGCATATCTAAGTGATCTATACCAAGAGGGACCATGGTGTCTTCGGAGCCTGAGATTCTGACACAGCTGGGGTCTATGTTGATGTCCATAGCCCATGTTACCATCAGAAGCCATGGGAACCACACTTGTTGAAATCCTAGGGCCCTGCTGAGTCGGGCCCACCTTTCATTGTCTCTGGGATGTCTGACCCACTGGAGGCCAGGCTCCACCCCTAACCACAGGAGCAAGAGAGCTGACCTTGATGACTTGGGTGTGGGAGAGCTGGCTCTGTCCCTCCTCTGAAAGAGGCAGTCCCAGCAGAGGCACAGACTGACTGTCTTATTCAGGGTTTTTTATTGCTGTGAGGACATACCATGGCCACAGCAACTCTTACATAGAAAATATTTAACTGGGGTAGCTCACTTACAGTATCAGAGGTTCAGTCCATTATCATCATGATGGGGAGTATGGTGGCATGCAGGCAGATTTGATATGGTGCTGGAGTGGCTGAGTCCTATATCTTGCAGGTAACAGGAAGTTGACTGAAACACAGCCATGTCCTGAGCATAGGAAACTTCAAAGCTTGCCCCCATAGTGACACACTTCTTTTAACAAGGCCATCTCTACTCCAACAAAGCCACATATCCTAATAGTATGACTCCCTATGAGATTATGGGGCCAATTACATTCAACTTGCCACAGTGAGCAAATTAGTTACCACCCAGGTCCACATCCAATGCTTTGAGTTGGGCCACCACAGCATCTACCCCATCTATGACCTGCTGGATCATCTCAAGGGACTAGTCCTATGGAACCAATGTCACAGCATCACCATGACGGTGGGGGACAGGCATGCAACAGTAGGATATCTAAGAGGACTTTTGGTGAGGGTCCAGTATTGATGATGTAACAGAAGTCAGAGGCCTTGAACCAAACCAACAACTCATTACAATGTACATTTGCAAATGAAACTGTTTGGACAAAAGGGTGTACTTCAGCTTCACTAAGACAAATGAAGAGGTGATGAAGAGGCAGGAAATAGAAAGGGTGAAGTTTCTTTTTTTAGGGGGTCACTGTAAGAGAAAAGGGTATATAGGGAGGGAGTGGGAAATGAGTGGGATTAGGATGAATGATATGAAATTTCCAAAGAACCAATAAAAATTATGTTAAAAAATATAAAAGCATTATAAACACTCATTCCATTTCTTGTTCATTGTTATTTTCTGTCTCCCAAATAAATACAGTATTATGTTGTGAAAATTTTTAGCTCAGATGATAATAAAAATGTAATGTCTAAACACAGTTCCAAAATTATTTTGAACATAAATAAACTGATGTAAACTAGTGCTTAATTTTCTGAAAATATTCACTTGAGGAAACAATATGATAATGTAGTTTTAAAATTAAAATAATAATATTCTTTATGTCCACTAATGTCATCTATTAATATCTTGTAGAGGTATAATACTCAAAAAAGTATTACAATATTAAAAACCCAAAGTATTATCAAGGCAAGTGGATATTCAACAAACTGACAATCTCCATATTGTATTCAGAAGTAATCTCAGTAGAAACACAATACACAGCAGCCCCTAAGCTCTTTGAGTTGTAGGATACATGGTTCTATAACTGTGTTTATAAAGCTGATAATTTAATGCATGAATAAAATGCACAGTAACCATATTTGTTCTCTCTCACTTTCCTGTTATTCCTGCAAATCTTCTTTCTTACAACTAATTATCCTCTAATTTTCATGTTACTTTTAGTGTGTGTGTGTGTGTGTGTGTGTGTGTGTGTGTGTGTGTGTGTAAAACACAAACTGCTGAATGGCCTTATTAATAGAAAATCCAGAGCTAGATGTTGGGGTGAACGTAGAAAGATCAGAGCAAGCCAGCCAATAGTTCTTACCTCTACAAAATTCAGTCTAAAGAGAACTACTTTCTGTATACTGACACCTATATGACTTTCTTTTCTGCCATATTACTTCCCCTCTCTGCCTACATCACTTCCTCTTTCCATCCAGCTCTATCACTTCCTGTCTGTCTGTACAGACCTCCAGATCTCTATGGTTAACTAGTGCTGGAATTAAAGGTGTGTGCTACCATGCCTGGCTCTCTTCCCAGTGTGGCCTTGAACTCACAGAGATCTGGATGAATCTCTGCTTACTGAATGCTAGGATTAAAGGAGTGTGATACCACTGCCTATACTCTGTGTTTAATATCGTGGCTGGCTTTGTCCTCTGATCCTCAGGCAAGCTTTATTTGTTAGAGCACAAATAAAATATCACCGTGTGTGTGTGTGTGTGTGTGTGTGTGTGTGTGTGTGTGTGTGCTTGCGCGCGCATGCACACTGTATTTTATGTGTGTGCAGGTTCTGTCCCATTTTATTATTGTTTTTATTATTGAAATTGATTCTTATTCTCTAGAATTGATTGGCCTGGACCTCCCTTGTAGACCATTCCATTCGGGCCTCAAATTCACAGAGATGTAGTCACATCAGTCTCATAAGCACTAGGATTAAAGTGTGCGCCACTTCTAACCCATGTCAGCAGGTTCTTATATATATGTAAATTAACCTGGGAAGACATAATAAACTATATGACTGACATGAAAAAAATAATGGCTAATATTGAGAGATATCAGCATGAGCTCCCTTTGCATCTAGTATAGAAACATATATATATATATACATACATACATACATATAGTATAATTTTAAATATATACATTATTTTATCATTGATATATTTAAACTGATATATAATATATAATAAATATGTATCAGATTAAATATGTATATTTAATCATACATTTATAGTTCTTTGCTCTGTTAACTGAATAACCTACAGAAATAATACCCCTTTAGTTATAAGAGCACAATTTTACTCATTTCTAAGACCCTTAAGCCAGTAAAATAAATCAAGAATCCCTATAGAAATTATTTTAGGAATGGACTAGAGAATGCACAAAACAGAAGTAGAACAAGAATAAGAATACACACACATGCATGCACACACCCTTAATGAGCACCCAGACCAATAAAATAAAACCAGAATATAACATAATGTTATAACATAATGTTGGGGTATTGGATTATAAATCCAAGTTTATTGTTAATGTCCATTAGTTCATTCTGATGTTCATCATTGTCAACTGCATAAAGGGATATAATAAAGGAAATAAATGTCCCAGTATTCCATAGATCAATGTAAATATATTTCCCCAATGGAGATAGAATATTCCTTATAATTAAGTTTAATATAAATAGGTTAGTTTAAGTTATGAGAGCCAGTTAGGAACAAGCCTAAGCTAAGGCTGAGCTTTCATAATTAATAAGAAGTCTTCATGTCATTATTTGTGAGCTGACTCGCAGGACAGAGAAAGACTTGTTACATTCATCATTATATTGATATTCTTGGATAAGTGAGACTAAGATAGTCCTCTAACAGATTTTGAAAACATTTTTTATTTCTTAACTTTTTCTCTTTGTATTTCTTCAGTTATGTATATGTTACTTACAGAGCTTAAGAACAGCCTATATACACAATAGCACTCTTCATTTATTAATAGTATTAAATCATGATTCACTGTTTCTTTTATCCAGCTATACGAAATATATCCACTCTGTGCTCTTTTGTAGAAGTAAGCTTTTGAACATATGCTTTGTTCATGCACAGGTATGTAATTTTTTGGATGATTGCGTTAGTGACTATTTAGCTGTATGTGAAAAGCACTTTATCTAAGTTGTGCCATCTCATATCATAACTACCATTCAAATAGTGCCACATTTAGTGCAGAAACCATGCCCATATTTAAAAATTATTTCTAATTCTTTTTGTCTCGATTCTAATATAAGTGGAGCTTTTAGAATGTTCACCATGCACTGTATCACTCCTATTGCAAAAGAATGAATGCAGTTGGTTTTGTGTTTTAACTTTCTATATTATAGGTTTTCCAAAGTTCCTACTATGTATAAGCTTGACAGTAATGCCTGCAAATGTCTACCAAAATAAAATAAGATTATGTTTATGCATTAATGTATTTTTGTAAGAATCCTAAAACCATCCAAATATCCAGATATCAAAGAATGGAACATGACAACAGAGTGTGACAGAGTTATAAATACATATTTCTAAATATAGTAGCATAGGTGAATCCCTGCCTTACTAAATATATGCTGCTGTAACGAAATACCTGCAAAATTTCAAGTTAATTTAAAAACAAACTTATTCAGCCAGGAGGTGGTGGTACATGCTTTTAATCCCAAAACTCTGGAGGCAGAAGCAAGTGGATCTCTGTGAGTTCAAGGCTCGCTGGGCTACAGAGTGAGTTCCAGGAAAGGTGCAAAGCTACACAGAGAAACTCTGTCTCAAAAAACCAAGCAAACAAACAAACAAAAAGCAAATTTATTCATCATACTACTGACTTAAAGGTAAGGACCCAGTATTGAGGCCTACTCAAGTTTGGCATCTGTTGTAGATTCCAGTCTCTGTTTCCAGGAGGAGATCATCTCTGTAATTTTATATAGCTTAATGGACAAAAGGACCATTCCCATTTGTTTTCAGGCCAAGCAATAAGTCACTAAGGTGGAGCCATTATGAATGGTATTAGATCTGACCATGTAGACGTGAAAATACCAGCAGGGATTACCAATCCAATGGGATTTCTCACAGAAACAGTACAATTGTCTGAATCGGTGGACGGTACACCAATGGCAACAATGTGTACAGTGATACTTGAAACCCCATTTACACAAATAAGAAATATATTTGTATCATTCCATTAAAATCATTGTTCTTGGATATCCATATTATAACACAAGAAGGATGAACAAATGAGTAAACTGGTTTTAAGGGAGTGTGGAATACATGTACAGAGTAAAACAAGCCATGGGCTCTCACATTAAACTTGAGGAAGATCAAAGCATAGTGCTAACTCTGAAGTGTTATAAAAGGGTAGAAATTCAAATCACATAAAATTAACAAAGCTCAGACTTACTTTCTCAATAATTGAAATGCAAACTTACCATGAATATGAATTTAGGGGCTCTTTATTGGAGTCAAATTTTCTATCATGAAAGACCTTTTCACAATAGTAGGCTCTTATATACTAGTTGTCTATCATGACATCATCCCTCCAGAAACCTCAAGATCCCTTGCATTCTATGTACATGTTCCTGGTGTGTGTTCAACCAAGCATACATGAAGATGTTATAAGTTATAATAAATACCCCTCCTTCATACTATACCCAACACTTCCCACTCAGAAGGGGAAGGCATGTGATAGCAAATTCTAGGCATGTGAACATTTGTAAATATTAACGTTGTTGGGACATTTAACATTATTTTCATAATAAGAGTTCACCTTTTTTTAGTGATGAATGTCTTGAACATTTCTCCTAACCAGAAATTTCAAGATAGTAATAAGAAAATGTAAAATATTAGAATCCAAGTTTCCTTTCCTTTTATTTCAATGTCCTCATTTGGATGCCTGCCAAAACTGAAATGTCAGTATCTTTTTTAATTTCTGTTCTTAGGACTGAGTCTCTAGTCCAGTTTATACTTTGGGGACATGCACGCTACCATAAGTGTCCTGGTTGATTTTTATCAACTTGACACATACTTAGACATATCTGGGAAGAGGGAATTTTAATTGAGAAAAAGCTTCCATTAGGTTGACCTGTAGCTAAGTCTATTGGGCATTTTCTTCATGAATGATTGATGGGGGAAGCTCTGCCCACTGTGGGTGGCTTCAGGCCAGGCAGGTGGTCCTGGTTGTATAACAGAGATAATGGAACAGGCTGGACAAACAGCATTCCTCCATGGTTTTGATTCAGATCCTATCTCCAGGTTTCTGCCTTGAGCTCCTGCCCTGACTTTTCTCAGAACAGACAGTAACCAAAGAGAGGTGGAAGAGGAAATAAACCCTTTCTTCCACAGGTTGATTTTGGTCATGGTGTTTCATTACGGCAGTAGTAGCCTAAACTAAAGCAGTATGGTAAGTATTTTTAGGTGTTCCCACTGTCACTCATTTTTTTTATTACTGGGATGGAATGTCAGCTGACCACAAGTCCTTGAAGTAATTTGAACTTTGCACTCTAATTTTGTAGAAAAGCTAATCCTACTTCTTATGCTCTACTAGTTATCACTTATAAATTTAGTAATTGCTTTATCTAATACAAAATCCACCAATGCCTCGCTATATGGAGATGGGATATCAATCGCTTAAAAAATGATGAGGAATGAAATTATCCTTAGAATCTGCTTCTTAGAGACATTGTTGACATCAGTTCCTTTATAATGGGTTTCTTAGCACCTGACTAAGTAGAACAAGTTACCTGGCTTACAATCTAAACTTGTATTGTAATGTCCTGGCAAATTTCCTTACTATAATCTTGTAATATCTAGGGAGGAGAAAAGGTCAAAATATTCATCTTCAGAAAAGTGTACTCTTTATATGAAGACAATGTTCCAATGTTAGTTGAAGTAGTTTCCAGAAAACAAAAACAAGGCAGAATAAAAGGAGTGCAGGGACCACTTAAGGAAGATTTCTAGGCTTACCTGGTCACAGCTGTATTTGTTGGTACCAATTTAAAGCCAAGATACAGAAAATCCATCATGCACATGAAGGTAATTTTGAGCTACCCCTCAGTGTCTAGAACTTCAGAGAGAGTGAATGTGTATTTTGCCAAGACTAATTTTCCAAAGAAAGAAGAGTGTACGAGCCATAATCAGGAAACACAGCCCTGAAGAGAGCATAGACCGCCCCAGGGATAGAGACTTGCAGTTTAGTAATAAGTGCAAAAGTAGGACCCAATAATTCAAAAGGAAATTTGTATGCATGCAGCTTACTTGTTAATTGGTTTTTCATTCTTTCAAAATATGATAAAGCCAGAAATGGTTCCTCATTACTTTAATCCAGTATTTCGGAGACTGAGGCAGTTATACTACCAGGAGGAATGCATGGTTATTCTGGGATAAATAGTGAGTTCTAGGCTAGCTTAGGCTGTGGAGTGAGATGCTGGCATGAACAAACCAACAAATAAAACCAAAGAATCAAAATGACAGAAAAAATATGCTGGACTATTTTCTTATTTCTCAATTCAAAGCTAACTGATAGAATAGAAACACTTCAGCTGATTTGGCATGCACATGTAGAGACTTAGCAAGACAGGGCAGCAAGATCATGAGACCCTGGAGTTTGAGACAAATATAGGCATCACCAAGAGAATCTATCTCCAATAAACACAAACAAAACTTTACAATCTTATTGTATAGTATGTTATTTTAGCAAGCTAAGATCATTTACTACGTTTCGTGGTTATTAATGAGAATATTTAATTATAATCTGTAGATAAATTATTGAGGACATCAACACTTGAAATCTTTAGGAACAAAACTAAATGTTCTTTATAAATTAAAAAATACCCTTGATATTAAAATAGGGAAGTATATTTTTGTTAGTATCATATTAAATGGTTTTTACTAATTTTCTTTTTGAAAATTGTGTTTCTTTATGCTTGAAGATATAAACTGTGTAGAAAATACATCATATAAGTAAGAGTAGTGACACAGTGTTTGGGAAATCCTCTGGAATAACTAATAAAGCAGGTGTGTAAAGAGCAGACTTTACATACTCGTCAGCAAGGCTCGGCTGTCACAGGCAGGATGCCTGGCTAGCAGCTTTGTCAGTGTGGTGAAGGGTCGCCCAGGACCCTGTCAGCAAGGAGGAGATTGACAGGATATTACGTTGTGAAGGAAGGTCATTCTTAAGGATGCTTTCATTAGCAAATTCACACTATTTGCTGAATTGTGCTTTCAGAATTTCTAAGTAGTCCATTGATGGAAATCCTTGCTCAAAAGTATATATATACATATTGGTTTTTCGAGACAGGGTTTCTCTGTATAGCTTTGTGCCTTTCCTGGAACTCACTCTGTAGACCAGGCTGGCCTCAAACTCACAGAGATCCGCCTGGCTCTGCCTGCCGAGTACTGGGATTAAAGGCGTGCGCCACCACTGCCCGGCCTAAAAAGTATATTTTTATGGCATTGTACATTCGCTTATCCACTGTATGGCTTCCATTTCATCTGGTTTTCCAATTGCACTGTGATTAGGGCAAGGGACACCATGAGAGGTTCTCTTTGTTTGTCTTGCTTTACGTTCTAGTTGGAAAACATAACAAACAACGTAAGTAAGACATAGCTCTCTGAACAGATGAAGATAGGTTTCATCTGTACACCAGAATGTAGTCAATATTTATATGTATAATTCAGCTGTCATTTCACTTAAAAAGGCTTATTGGGAAATGTTATCATTGATACTATTTTCTACAGAGAAAATATTTTACTGTTTAAAATAACCCTGGACTTTTAAATTATAACCTGTTTTCATGTTTGAAAAACAAATAAAATAAAATAAGGATTTTTTGAAAAAAAAAAAAGAAGAAAAGAAACACTTTATACAAAAACCAAATTGAGCTCATTCTGGAGATGTCTAAAATTCATTTTCCTTTATAATATTGCATTGCTTTTGCTCACCAGATAACGGTGCATTTGCAAGTATGTGTTTATAGAATATAACAATATTTTCAGTTTGAAAATCAAATGCATTAGTCACATAATGCTACAGCCTTAATGGCTTTCAATTGAAATAGTCCCCCTTTAATACTTCCTGGCATTTTAGAGAATCATGGTTTTACTAATTATTGCCTTTTTCCTTGTCAGCCATGGGAATAAGCTTGGCTGCAGATTTTTAACAGTGGAATAATTCTCAGAACAGCAGCTTGGGTTCAGGAAACATCACAAAGAGTAAGCAGCACAATGCGAAGTACGTTCCTGGCAGGGAGCACTTTAACAAGTTCAGTCTGTTCCATCGGCTGCACAGCGCTGTTATATCAGCTGCTTAACTCAAAGATCACTCAACTCCCCCCACCCCAGGGGAGAGGCAGCAGGTGCACAGAAAGTTCCTCTCTTGATGTGGAAACACGACATTGGACAGAGCAAGCAGGGACTCAGATCACACAATAGCTGTAAAGAGCATTAGCTCTACAGAAAACCCGCCAACCCCCTACACTCCCCAGATGACCACTTCTTCACCTCCAGTGACATCCTCCCTTGCTTACTTTGATCTTTTTTGTGTGGTTCCAATAGTTCAAATAAACAGCAGGGCTTCAAGAAAATAAGGGGAGAGAGACAGATGGGTATTCTTGCTGTCCATCTAGAAATCGCTGTGCTCCTAGCAATGTTATATTTGGGAAGTGCACCCTAAGGCAAAAAAGGAAATTTGAAGGGGTTAATCTCCAGCCTCCGTGTGTGGCAGCTGGTTTGCATGAGAGGCATTGTGCTTATGCCAGTCTTGGGCCTAGGTAATTTATAATAGCCTAAAGTTCCAATATAAAAGGCACATAGCTGCAGGGAGACATGTCAGATTCCCTTACACAGCCTGTCATCTCCTTGGAAACATAATAATTAAGATGTCTGGTATAACTGCTTCTGCCAGAAATATTTTTAGATTTCAGCCCATTTCAAAAAACTCTAAATGCAAGGGGAGAATTATTAAATACTGCACGACAAACTGAAGAAAGTACTTTTACAAGTTCCTTCTGTCAAAAGGAACAGATACTTTATCTAAATCTCTTGACAGGAGGTAGAGGAATACCTAGGCTTGAATTAAAAAATAAAAAGATCAGTATCAGTTTGATCAGAGCGAAAGCAGATGTGATGGGAGAGGAACATTCACTCTTAGTCAACATGCACCGCTTGGGTCTAAGAGACTGACACAACTGTAAAGGTAGAATGACATTTCTTCCCATCTTCGAATTAATGTAATTGCCTTTGCTGATTATCCATATCATTCATAAGCAAACTACTTATCCCATCACGGAGTCTCTACTGAGGATGCTATTCAGATTCTATTTGCTTGTAACTATCAAGTAAGGTGACACATGAAACTTGTATGCTGCATCGGGTCCCTTGGTGTATGTAAAAACTATGTCTACTGGGTTAAAATAATTTTGGTAACAGGTTCAACTAAAAGACAAATACCATTAGAGACTTTAAAGAAGCATTTGAACTCAACTGGCTAAAGTAATTAAAAAGGGGGGTGCTAAGTACTTCTTAAAAGCATAAGCCAGTTTTTTTAACCCTTTTTGTTTTCACAATGTATTTCTTATTCCAAACTATGATAAGACTATAAAATCATTTCAACTGTAAATATGAGCCCCAGAGCAATATGGTACTAAGAACTAGGATCATATTGTTCTGATCAGTTTTGGATGAAAATATTCCTTTTTTTGTTTTGTTTTGTTTTTTGGTTTTTTGAGACATAGTTTCTCTTTGTAGCTTTGCGCCTTTCCTGGAACTTGCTTTGGAGACCATGTTGGCCTCGAACTCACAGAGATCCGCCTGCCTCTGCCTCCTAAGTGCTGGGATTAAAGGCGTGTGCCACCACTGCACGGCTGAAAAATAAGTATTCCTATTCAGCATGGATTTGCTTTAAATATACAATGTTTTGAACAACATGCTAGATAACCATCTTTAAGACATCTATCTCATATATTTTTTAAATTTTTGTGTGAAGAATCAGAATACTTCACAGATTTATTTTGCTATGTTTCTATGGATTTTACATGTGTTGTAATTTTGAGTGATCTTTCTTTTAAAATTATACACACACAGGCACACACATATATGTAAATGCATTATATACTTATGCATATATATTTATTTTATTGAAAGTATTTTTTTGTTTCAAAATTTACAAATATCTACAATACATATTGTATAAGAATGCCTTCTGAGAATGAGAAGTATTCATTCTGAGGAGACATTTAAATTATATCAATAAGAGGTTAAACAGACCTTCACTCTAAATATGCCCTGATACTGATGTATATCTTGCAAAGATAAACTGGAATTGAGTAGAAATTTTATGATGTTCCTCTTCTCGTTCTCCCCTTTCCTCTTTTCTTTTTGGTCTCATATTCTTCTCTTAGATTTGTATTTGTGTCCCATATCTATTGCACCCTCCTCACTCTTCCTCCATAAGTGTATAAGTTAGAGAAAAGCACCTGTTGCTGTGGATATTGCTCTGTATAAATAAACACTGATTGGCCAGTGGCCAGACAGGAAGTATAGGTAGGACTAACAGAGAGGAGAAAAGAGGAAACAGAAAGGCAGGAGAGAGAGAGACCTGCCAGTTGCCACCATGACAAGGAAGATGTAAGGTACTGGTAAGCCACGAGCCATGTGGCAACTTATAGTGGTTAACTTAAGATATAAGTTAACTATATAAGATATAAGGCAACTTAACAATGGGTTAATTTAAGATATAAGAACAGTTAGCAAGAAGCCTGCTACAGCCATACAGTTTATAAGTAATATAAGCGTCTGAGTGATTATTTTTTTATAGGTGGATTGTAGGACTACAGGGGGTTGGTGGGACCTCGAGAGAAGCTCTCCAGCTACAAATGGAGGGCAACGGCTCCAGTTTCCACCTTAAACCTGAGAATATTAATAACCAATTCTAAACAGAGCCAAAACCAGGTTCCTGCTTCATGTCTCATATAGGCAGCTATTGCAAAATGTGGGGTTTGTGCTACTGGCTGGTTCCTGGCGTTTTCGCTTGACTGGTAATATAGAGGGAATGAGGTGTCTGCCACCTGCACATTACACTGTGTGGTAGATTTAGTCTCATATATATATGAGGTTTCTTGGCTCCATGCTGCTTTGATAGAAGCATAGACCCACTATTTCTGAGAGTTGATGGCTCCCAGAGCTGGCAAAAAAAGTACCACTGCCATGTTGGGATGCTGAAGTGGGCAGAGCCAGCAGCCACAGAGCCATTTCAGGCTTAGAATGCTGCAGTTTAAAGCAATAGGTTCACAATAAGACTGATTCAGATGAAACAGTTTACAATGTACGTAAAAATGTACATAGGCTTAAAAGAGAGAAAAAAACGAATATACACAGTTATATAAACAAATAGATAGTTTTTAAAAATAAAGTCTTTAAACAAACACTAAAGGTAATAAGCCACATAAAGATGGCTATCACACAGAGAATCTGGATTATGTTGTCTTTGATATTCGTAACTGAAGAAAAATATTTGATTGCAAAAGCTGTTGAGTTATGCCAAAATGTATATTTTAAAGGTACCTTGACTTCAAAATTTGGATATAAGGATATGCTGCTTTGGAAAAGAGGTTCTGCTTTTGTTTCCACAGAAAGCCAGAGGCTATGGATTTGTTCCAGATTAAGATACATCAGGTTTAACCAGCCAAGTCCCCCTGAAAGGTCTCCGATGACACCATGGCCCACATAATCTAACATCTAGAACAGTTTCAAGGCAACTGGCTCACACAATACAGCCTCACAGACTACCCCATAAGCCTAAAATTTTCTTTGTGTCCCCATAAGATACACCACCACCCCTCCAGCAGGAAGTAGTAAGGGATGCTACGCCCAAATTCCCAAATATACCAAGCTGGCTTTAGAGGTGGAATTGGCTCACTCCCCCTCTAAACCCAGACATATTGCTTAAAAAAATGGTTAAGAGATTCTTGTGTTCCAAATCAAAAGAGCCCCCTGGTGTGGGACAGAAAAAAACCAAATATTTTTATTTAAAGCAGGTTGATTTTAAATACAATCTCCTTCTAAAAAGGGGGGGTAATTTAGATATGATAGGATGAAAGGGTAGATTAATGAACCTACTTTTAAAGAGTAACAACTTGTTTAAAATGTTTTACATTTGGTATAGATTTTAGTTTATGTTTAAAATGTTTTACATTGATATCAATTTTAGTTTATTGATACAAGTTTAAACTTAATTTTATTATACTGTATATATATTTCTATTCCCATTTGAGGTATTATGTTTATGTAACTCATTTAGATTAAAATGGATAATTAAGAAATAGATTAAGAATTAGTCATCTATGATAATCATACTTATAGCCATGTTAGTTAAGTCTTCTAGGTATACATGATATATTTCAGATTGATAAATAATCTTCAAATACTTCAAAGACCTAGAGAATATGGCATTTTAATAACTTAAAATTCTGTTGACGTGAGACACAATTGCTCCTGGCAGCACCAATTTGATCCCAAGAGAATGTTGGACTTCTAAGACATTTCCATTTGGAAGTTTGTCTTCTTAGCACAAAATGGCCTACTGGGCAAAGAACTGCCATTGCCTCAACTGCTGACAGTACAAATGCTGTCCTTTCTGAACAAGTGGGACATAAAAAAAAAGCGACCTCTGTACTTTACCAACACAGGGTAAGATGGTCTTTCAAAATTCCTGCCTCTAAAAATGGTCTGTCAGATACTCTAGACATGTAGCCAATTTGAATGCACCAATAATGCTGAGAAACATTAGGTGACTGTCTAGGCTGCCAGCTGTCTCTGTCTACCCTGCAAGACTCCTGAAAGTTGCTTGTATCCTTCTCCCATTTCTCAGATAGTATTATATCCTTCTGAGGTCTTTGATGTGGTTATAATTTCCTCAGTTATGATAAAAGATGGGTTAGATATAAAACCTTAGACTCACAAATGTAAGATAGATAGGATATCTTCTTTAATATTGTAACTGTAATTCTTGCTTAATAATTGTTTTGTTATACGTAATTTTACTATGTTAAAGTTAAAACCTTCCTTTTTGAAAAAGAAAAAAAAGGGGAAGTGTTTTGGATATCGCTCTGTATAAATAAACACTGATTGGCCAGTGGCCAGACAGGAAGTATAGGCGGGCCTAACAGAGAGGAGAAAAGAGGAAACAGAAAGGCAGGAGAGAGAGAGACCTGCCAGCTGCCACCATGACAAGGAAGATGTAAGGTACTGGTAAGCCACGAGCTATGTCGCAACTTATAGATTAATAAAAATGGGTTAATTTAAGATATAAGAACAGTTAGCAAGAAGCCTGCCATGACCATAATACAGTTTATAAGTAATATAAGCATCTGAGTGATTATTTTATATGTGGGTTGTGGGACTGCAAGGGCTTGGTGGGACCTGGAGAGAAGTTCTCCAGCTACATCTGTCTTCCTTCTCTTGCCTCCCCAGGAAGATCTTACTTCCAGTAAAATGGCTCCTACTCTTTGATCAACTCCCAGAAACTGGGTGCTAGGGAAGTTTCCAGGAATCCACAAGGATGACCCCAGCTTAGACTACTAGCAATAGTGGAGAGGGTGCCTGAACTGGCTTACCCCTTTAATCAGATCAGAAAATACCCTAACTGTCATTATAGAGCTGACAGCTCCAGTAACTGATGGAAGCAGATGCAGACAGCCAAGTACCAGGCCAAGCTTCCAGGAGTCCAGTCAAAGAGAGAGAAAAGGGATTCTATGAGAAAGGGCATCAATATCATGATGGGGAAACCTACAGAGACAACCAAACCAAACTAGTGGGAACTCATGAAAGTTGGATCAACAGCTATGGAGCCTGCATGGGACTGGGCTGAGCCCTCTGCATAGTGAGACAGTTGTGTAGCCTGATATGCTTAAGGGGCTCCCTGGCAGTAGGATCAGAATCCATCTGATGCATGAACAGGCTTTTTGGAGCCCACTACCTATGATGGGACACTTCGCACAGCCTTGATGCAGGGGGAGGGGCTTGGACCTGCCTCTACTAAATGTACCTCTCCATGGGAGGCCTTACCTTCTTGTTGGAGGGAATGGGAGGGGGTTTGGGAGGGGAAGGCAGCAGGGAAGGAGGGAGGGGGATCTTTGATTGGAATGTAAAATGAATAAAAACTTTTCTTAATTAAAAAAAGAAAATGCACATTATTCATTATTATAGAAACTGTTGAAATAAAAAAAAATCATTTCCCTGTTCATTCTTTCTTCTTGTTGATCAAAGTTTTACTACACTCCCTACAATGGTTAACAATTATTGTATTATGTCTTGCCATTGGCCATCCATGAACAACATAAGGGCAAAATCTAATTTATTTGTTGTTGAGTCCCTAGCAATGGAAAGAGCTCAGAGTTCAAAGAGGCAGCTCTAGCATTTTATAAATTAAGATGGCTCCAGTTAGAAGGTTAATTGATTTGCCTTGGAAATTAAAATGGTCCTTGACAACAAGTTCTTTTTTCCTTTTCTCAACTAGACATAAATGTTAAACAGAAGGACAGAAACTGTGAGTGATATTTTTTTCCACTTAGTAAAGTTGAATCTTTGAGGAAATATAGTTGACACCACACTAAATTTTAAAAAAGAAAATTACCATTTTTTGCCAGGGAACCAGGTAGGCTAACTGCAAATATCTCTCTCTCTCTCTCTCTCTCTCTCTCTCTCTCTCTCTCTCTCTCTCTCTCTCTCTCTCTCTCTCTCTCTGTTCCTCCAGGCTCAATCTCTCAGTCTCATCCCCAGGTCTGCAACAGAACACCTATTGCAGCCTTTTCTGCCCCCTTCCACACATTTGCTGTGGATCCCAAAGGTCTTCCTCTCCTAATCTCCCTTCCCAAACTCATTGCTTTTTCCCAGGCCCCAACTCCAGCAGGCATGCCAGAACAACCCAAAAGCCACTCCTGTCATGGAAGCAGATCGGCTGACTGTACATCTTAACCTCATCCCCAACTCTGTAGCAGAATACCTACCTGCTGTGGTTGCTTTTTCATCTCTGACCCTGTTCCCCAGGGATCACAAAGATCTTCTCCTCCAACCTCCCTTCCCCCAACTCATCCTGTTATTCAAGCCTCAAACACCAGCAAATGTTCTCTGCAAACACACCAGTTAGTATTAATGGGCATGTGAGGGGTGGTATGGAAATCTAGTGTGGTGGAAACTTCCTAAAGTATATGAAGGTGACCCTAAAGATATCTCCAACTGGTCATCTCTTTGGTACCAAATAAATCTTTTAGTTCCTGGGCTATGTTACATTTAATTGAGCCGTTGACCAAAGGGCTCCCATGGAAATTTCCAAACAACCCAGGCTGTTGTCAAGACAGTAGGTTGCTTTCCACAGAATGACAGCAAGGCAGCATTGCTGAAGACAACACACACAACTTATTGAATATGGAGAGGGCAAACTTGTGCCTACATAGAACTGTCACCCCTACTTTCTAGTTTCTAGTGTCTTTGGTACAGGAAGGTACTCTGCAGGCTACCAAAAACAGAAACACCTATCCAGCCACAAACTCTTTGATCTACAATCTCCTTCCTGTTAAACATGCTAGATCAATGGTGGCACAAAGCTTGTGTGAGTAATGAACCAATGTCTGATTTTACCTAAGGCTTAGTCCAGGATATAGAACTCATACCCACTACTGGTCTCAAAAACAAACAAACAAACAAACAAACAAACAAAAAACAGTAATTTGACTTCTAATGATATTATGCTGTACTCATGGATTAGTTCCTTATTTAAACATCATCAGAGATGATTCCTCTTGCATCAGATGGAAACAAATACAGAGACTCACACATAGCCAGACATTAGCAGACAGAGAGAGGAGAAAGAGAAAGGAGAGAGACAGAGAGAGACAGAGAGAGAGAGAGAGAGAGAGAGAGAGAGAGAGAGAGAGGCAAAGAGGAGAGGAGGGAAGGAGAGAGAGAGAGGGAGGGAGGGAGGGAGGGAGAGGGAGAGAGAGAGAGAGAGAGAGAGAGAGAGAGAGAGAGAGAGAGAGGGAGAGAGGGAGAGAGGGAGAGAGGGAGAGAGGGAGAGAGGGAGAGAGGGAGAGAGAGAAACAGACAGACCTTGGAAAACACTCAGCTCTAAAAGGGATATCTATGTCTGCATCAAATCCTCTCCTCAGGGCTCAGCGAACCCTAGAGAAGAGGAGAAAGAGAGAACGAGCCAGAGGGGATGGAGGATGCTAGGAAAACCAGACCCTCTTCAACAACTGCCAAAGATCATATGAACTCACAGAGACCAAAGCACAGGGCCTGCACCTGACTGCACCAGGTCCTCTGCATATATACTATATTTTTCAGTTTAGTACTTTTATGGGATTCCTGAATGTTTGAAGGAGTGGGTCTCTGATTCTTATGCTTTCTCTTGGGAATCTTTTATTGTTCTTTTGGCTTGTCTTCTACAACTTTGATGTGATGGTTTTTGATTCATCTTATTATGTTTTATTTTGTTATATTTTATTGTTATCTCCTAGAAGCCTGTTTTTTTTCCTAACTAGAGACAGAAATGGAGTAAATCTGGGGAGAAGGGGAGGTGGGAAGTAACTGGGAAGAGTAGATGGAAGGGAAATTGTAATGAGGATATATTGTATGAGAAAACAAACAAAAATTACCTGCCATTATTATAGCAACAACATTGCATATTACTAAAAATAAATTAACTTACTATTGGCCACTATATTCTGTTTGTGTTCTTTTGTCCATCTGTTCAGTTGCTGTGTTATAAGAGATTATTTTAATTAGAACTTATAGTAAATGCATGTATAAAGATACATTTCCCTCCTCAAATTCCAGTCATAATTAGCAAAGATTGTTGAAGACTGCATACTGGAAATGAGCTGAGCTATTAGTTGATAGTTGTTTTGAAATATGTGTAAGCAGTAACACAACATGTTAATTACCTATCTGATATTAAATGTTTCTTATATGCTAGTAGGAAAAAGTAACTTTATTTGTGTGTAGAAACCTTTATATTGTACATTAGGATTATTCAGTTATATTTCATTACTCCACTTTTGAGAGGAAACCATGGAATGGATATATTTCCACTGGTAACACAGAAACATACTTGTTTATGAAATTCTCTTATATTAAATCTCAATGTTTCTCATACTAAAGAAGGTATGAGGAAGGAAATATGGTATCTCAGAAGTCAATGTATTTTATAATTCATTTCTTATTTAGTGTGGTTAGTCAAGGATAATAACAGACAGAACAAAGGCTTTGTGTTCATTTTGACAATGTTATTTCAACATTACTCATTCCTTCTCTGCTGATCCACTCTACAGCTGGAAGTTTGACCATTGGCTGTCATGATATTTCTTGCAGTGTTATATCTTTTCCTCTTTCATAAACTGAGTATGTAGGATGATTATCTCCCTTCAAGCACACATCAAATATTGTCATTAAAAATCCATTAATGAAATGATTTCAAAATGACATTTGTTTCCCATGATTTTCCTTTGGGGTTTTCAATAAAACAGAGGAATTCTCATTTTAAAAAAATTGCAAAATTCTCAAAATATTCAACACTCTTAAAATATTATTTTATAGAATGATCACTGCTGTTATCAAAAGAATTTGCAGTGAAAGATTGAAAAAAAAGGAAGACCAATTGTTCACATAAATACATTCATAAAATCTTATTCCTTCAACTGAGAACATGGGATATTAGCATTTTAGATGTGTCAATAATGTAAGAAATTTGAGTTAGTTTAGATATACTTATGCTACCAATATCTATTCACAATTTTAGTATCTGTTAGATTAGAAACATTTTTCAAATTACCATATTTTCCATTAAAGTAAGTACAGTTGATGTCACATATTGAGAATTGGCTCTCTTTGCAAGGGTGGACCTGTAAGATTTTACTATTCTACCTTGTGATACTGTACATGTCTTTGTATCAATGTGAACTCCATGCAGTTTACTAATTACAGAGTTGCCTAATGATACATTTCCTAGAACAAATTCCTACCCATTCTTAAGTGATATAACACTGTATGCTTCCTTTATTATTTAACATTTGACTATGTTTCTGAGAAAGGAAGAAAATGATTATGTTTTACAGGAACCACTATAAAATATCCAAAATACCAAATGTTTATTCTGATTATTATCTTCATTTGAGTCATATTGTGAAACCATTTTGTACTTTTATAAAATAAAAATATTTTTAACAATTAATATTCTAAAGAATAAATATGTTTCTTAGATTATATTAATGCAATTTCAGAAGGAAAATAAACTCAAGCTTATCCTGTATGTTTTTCTAGTTTGGCATGTAATTGTAGAACTATGTAATTCTGTGTATCAGTTTCCTATAGAATTGAAATATACCACCTCCTGTAGAAACTAAAGACAGAAGGTAAACAACTCAAATAGCTCAGGAAGTTCCTGAAACTTATCAAATTTTCTAGCTCTCTCCATCTCAAAGTAAGAGATGAGGATTGCTGTGTATTAACTTCAGACAAACCAAGCTGCAAAGGGGACTCTTAGATCAGACTAGACACCTGGAAGAAGCAAAAACCAGCTGAGCTGCTTAAAGAGATTTAGAGGGATTGAGTCACTTGGAAGTGACACTCTCCAACCTGTTGAGTTGTCTCAGGATGTACAATGTGTTCCAGGACCTGAACTTTTGTGAGCTGGAGTGGGCTATGGTGATGGGGCTGTCCAAATAATTTCTGTTCCTATATGAACCCCCTCAACCATGTTTCTGTAAGTAACCCCAATAAAACTCATTGGTTCATCAAGTTGTTCTTTGGTAGTACCAATACTTTGGTCTATCATGGACTCCCTAATAGGAGTGAGTAGATATGTGTGCTGTTACACCAAGAAAAATATCATCATACAATAGAATTTTAATAAGATTTCAAATATGATTTTGGCTACAAATCATAAAAAGTAAAACTTTGATGAAACTACAGCTACATGATAAGGAGTCTACTTCAACTCAGAACTTAAGAAAAACATTTGGGAATTGAAGTTTTGAATTATGTTCTTTCTTCACTGACACATGATATATTCTTCAATGTATTTCCTATGCTAGTGTTAATTAGTGCTACAAAATTCTGTTCCTATGTCAACCATAGTTTGCTATAAATCTTTACTATATCTTCAGTGCAAATTACTTTCTTGATGCATATTCTCTTATAAGCAATTGAGTCAAATGTTAATTATATTTTTATGCCTCTTTTTAAAATCTTGCTTTAGTTTCTACTGCTAAAGTTAGCTCTACATCTGAGTTTCTCCTTCCTGAAATTTGTATTTCTCACAAGATGTCATCATCTGAGCTATGGTATATGAGATGTTCATTTTAGAAGAAATTTCAATTACAAGACTAGATTTGAGAGTGTAGTAAGCATTTCAGTCTGTGTCTGTGATTTGTTTTGTTTTGTTTTCATCAAGGAATGTACTAATTAACCATCAAGTTTGAGAAATACTTATATTTTAGAACAGAACTTAGTGTTTATTTTTAACACATTTCTAAAATTAATTGTCTTTATTTTTGTTGCATGGAAAGAGTATTCTGTTGTAAACTTCTGAATGTCTCAGTATTATAATTATAGATGCTACTATATTGATATAAATAAAATATATTAAAAACTGTAGAGGTACTCTGTGGTGTGAGCTGAAATGATAACCATGATATAAAATTTTTCTGCTCAAAGCAACAAGTTATACCATATAGCTTGGGTGTGTAGTGGATTACAACATTGAGATTTGTATAGATGTACTCCATGATAGAGAAAATAGCCACTGAATAGCCTCAGTGTGCATTTCCAGAACACACTCCCATTTTAAGTGATTCATGACAGTGTTTCTTTGAAGAAAAAAAGATTACACAGTTTTGAATTCCCATGTAAACCACTTTTCAATATTGTCCAATTCTCAATCATAAAACACAGGCCAAAATGCTTAACAGAGGATATAGAGAAAGAAGGAGGGCAATGCTCACATTCCACACAACAGCATCTAAGGAGAATAAAGGGGAACTTTCTCCCATGTGGTTGGCAGAAGCTGATGTTATGAAGGCACCAAATAACAACAGGCAAACATATTTGAGGAAAAACAAATAAACAAACAAACAATACAGTAACTTTTGAAGGTAGAGCAATGGTAAAGAAAATCAGTTTGTTCATTGAAGTGCACAGCTCAGTGAGAACATGGACATTATTCAAGAGTGGAGTCTTAGTTCAAAAAAAAAAAAAAAAAAAAAAAGAGCTCCCAGGACCTATGAAAACACTCCAACAGCTAGAACCTTTAAAATATGAAAAAAATTAAAAATTAAATGGAATGGAGCGAGAGAGAGAGAGAGAGAGAGAGAGAGAGAGAGAGAGAGAGAGAGAGAGACTGAGACACACACACATGAGGCAGGCAGATGTTAACACTCAGGTAGAATAGATTAGACAGAGAAGCAGAGCAGAGAGAGCATGGGCAGAGTGGGAAGTAAGAAGTAAAAATAGACTCTGAAAAGTCAATTAACACGACACTCCAAGGTCATAAAAATTAAACCTAAGTATAGGTACCAAGAAATTTTGCCTTTATCCTAATGCTTGGTTAAAGCACTGTGACAGCCACTGAAAAAGCACCATGTCAGCCGGGAGGTGGTGGCACATGCCTTTAATCCCAGCACTCGGGAGGCAGAGGCAGGAGGATCTTTGTGAGTTCAAGGCCAGCCTGGTCTACAGAGCGAGATCCAGGACAGGCGCAAAGCTACACAGAGAAACCCTGTCTTGAAAAACAAAAAAACAAAAAAAGAAAAAAAGAAAGAAAGAAAGAAAAAAAAAAAGAAAGAAAGAAAGAAAGAAAGAAAGAAAGAAAGAAAGAAAAAGAAAAAGCACCATGGGTCTTGAGGTTTAGGAAGACAAAGTCCCCAACCTTATGTTTAAGAACTTATATTTACCAAATATTAGGGCTGAAGAAGCCAAAGTAGAGGGGAATGTTTGAGTTGGCATCCATTCAGTCCCATGTGAGAAATTCATCAGGAAGAAATGTGATTGGATCATGAGAGCTGCAAGAAAAGAAGGCAGCTACAGGGCCCTGGAAGGCGAAGGGTTGGCGACAACAGATTATGTTGGGGAGCAACTGAGTGTTGGCAGTGACTTTTCTATGCCAAGAGTGTTTTTTCCTCCAAAAGACCAAATAATTAAAGGTCCCAGAGACCAGTGCTTATTGGCCCACTGCAACCAATACAGATAATAGTAATTACTGCTGGATCTGCTCACTGTGAGCTTTGATTTCTGAGTGAATACCACCAAGGAAAATAGAGAAAACAAAATACTAAATGGACTCCAATTTTGCACTAGTTATGACAAAAGGCTAAAGAGCCAAAGGAAGAAAATCAAGTTTGCAGCGATTCACAATCTGAATTGGACTAGCACCAATGATTTCCTTAGGCATGTCTTTTCTTCTTGTTTTGTAAATAAATTCTCTCTCTCTCCCTCTGTCTCTTTCTCTCTCTCCTTCTCTCACCAAAGGACTTCCATTACTTTGTCTCAGCTCAGTACACCTTATCTATCTATCTATTTATTTATTTACTTATTTATGTTTTACTTTTTGTCTAGAATCATATCAATTTGCTCTCTTCATTTTTCTTTCTCATTTTTATCTACAAATATCACATTTCTTCCTCTTTCTTTTGCATTGCTTGGGAGCTATTTTATGTTTCCTTTTCTCCCTTTTACAGAAATCTAGCCTACCTCTTTCTTTCTTCTAACTTTCAGTTGAGTTGCTATTTATGTTTCCTTCTATTCTTAATCTTTACAATAATTATTAGTAATATTTTACCTCATCATTTATTCACATTTGTTACCTTACTAATATCTTTTTTCTTCTGTATTATCTTTAAAATTAATGGAAGTGAAATGGTTATTGTTTGTAATCTGTTCTTCTGTAGTAGGACAGGTGTGTCTAGCAACTGTAGTCATTTCTCTTTTTTGTTATACTGGAGATCAGATCCAGTGCCATAAACACACTGGGTGAACTGACTGTATACTGAAATATATTCTAAGTCAGAGAAGGGGTACCCAGTCTTGCCAAATCCTCATTATACTTGAAAAAATGATGTGAATATATCAACTGAAAGAATATGGGATGTAATTCAGAAAAAAAAAGATAGTAAAGATAGAAAGACCAGGAAATATCAGTGGAGATTTGGGAATTAAAAGCTAAATAATTCACATAAAGCTCTCAGTTTAAAGCTTCATGAATAGTACACTAGAAGAGGAAGACATGATATCATCATCTAAATATAGGTAGATATATAGAATATCCAGCCTATAATCAAGAAAAGAATACAAAGAGTAGGAGAATATACAAGAACCCGGAGCACCATTTTATGAGAGAAGACACTTATGAATCCTGAGTACAGCAGAAAAGCATGTAAGCTAAAGACAAGGTAAGCATATACACTGAAATAATGCCAGAGAAGATCCAAATCTAGGGAAAGAAATTGTTATCTAGGGACGAGCAAGCTTTAGATGTCATATTGGTAAGAAAAGGCAAGAACTCATTTTCAAGTTAAAGTATTAACTGTATAGGGATAATGAATTCTGAAAACTATGGAAAGGAACACTGAAGCATATATACAAACAAGCGCTTTAGGGTAAAACAGATTCATCAAGAGAAACTATAAAATTCGGGGAGATATTTCAATCATCAAAAGAAAACAACTGACAACTTAGATTAGTGTACCAGCCAAGGCTATCCTTCATAACTTAAGAAGAAATAAAACTCTTCTACATTAAACACGTTATGAAAGGAGTTCATGTCCAGCAAGTCATTATTACAGAAGATATTTCAAAGAATGTTACAGATAGATGAAAAAGGCGAACAAAACCAAGAGAGTACAGCTAATATTAAATCCAAGCAGCAATGTAAATAGAAAAAGAGGTGGTTGTGTGGTATGGTAATTTCAATGTCTCCAGAGGAAAGCCTAGGAATGTGTATATTCATTGCCTTCAAAGACTTAAAACCATTGGTACTCAAAATTAAAAAGTAAATAAGATTCATTCTGTGAGCCAGCATTACTCTGAAATCAAAATTGCATGAAGACCCAATACAAAGAAAAGTATAGATTAAGTTCCTTGATGAACACCAAACAAAGTGGCTTTTTTTGTTGTTGTTGTTGTTTTTGTTGTTGTTCAAGACATGGTTTCTCTGTGTAGCTTTGCGCCTTTCCTTGAACTCACTCTGTAGCCCATGCTGGCCTCGAACTCACAGAGATCCTCCTTCCTCTGCCTCCCGAGTGCTGGAATTAAAGGCATGTGCTACCACTGCCCAGCTCAAACAAAGTCTTTAAATGTACTTGGGAGCAATATTCAACATGATGCTAGACTGATAATTCACTACAATTAGCTTGGATTCATTACAAGAATGCAGGAATAGCTCATCATATTCAAATATATTAGTATCATACAGCATAATATAAACCACTCAGTATATGCAACTGTCCACTCTACAATTGAAAGTCCTATATTTCTGTGGTTTGCAGTATCTATAACAAATGTATTATAATTTCTGACACTAAACATTTCTTTGTTAACAGTGAGTGTTAAATTCCACAAGTAATTAATACAATGTAGGGTTTGTGTTAACACCTGAATTAATGTGTATTTGTCTGTCTATGTGCATGTGTGTGTTTGTGTGTGTACAGGAATATGAATGCCACAGAATGCATTAGGTAAGAGATCAATGTTTGGGAGTTGATTCCTCTTTGCTACCTTGTGTGACGAAGAGGTTGATCTCAGGCTTGCATACAAATACCTTTAGTTCAATGAACTTTGAAAGATTTTTTTTTTGGTATATACAGATGTAGGGGAGTTGGGGAGAAAAAATGGGATTAAAATATATTGTATGAAAAGTTTTCTTTTAATTTTTGATAAAAAGAAAACAGAAATAAAAATATTTTTCTGTTAATATCTTAATACAATTTATTTTTCTCTAACAAATTATGCTGTTATGTAAAATATCAATAAATATATTTTGTAGTTCATTCTCTCCACTTTGAAGATTGCTAAGTGTTTAAACACAAACATTTGGTTTTTGGTCAGTAAGTTTTGTAAGATCCAATATGGATTTGAAAGTGTAAGGTGAAATTTTTGTGTTGTACAAAATTTACATATTTTCAAATAAGGCCATGATAAATTTAATTATCACTTCTTGGTTTCCTTGTATGATGAATCTTAAATATCATTTGATATACTTTGTTAGCTGTGTCTTTTAATTAATCACCATTAAAAGACACTTTAGAGTTCAAAATTGACTTCACTTAATGTCATCTTAATCAAAAAAATATTTTAAGTGACAAAACAGGCATTTATAAAGAAAAGAGCTTCATTTTGTGACATCCTCGCTAATGTCACAACATGAGTCACTGGCAAAGTTTGATAACGATACAGTTTTTTATTGAATTTTATCAAATTTGCGAGTTCTTTCTATGTTCTTGTAAGCTTCTTTTATTTTTGTATTGAAAATGGAATTTTTTTCATATAGTATATACTGACTACAGTTTCTTCTCCCCAATTCCCCATTTCCCCTCCACCCAGATCCACACCCATTCTTTCTCTTTCTTACTGGAAACAAATAGACATCTAAAAATAATAAAAATGATAAAATAAAAACAAACCAGAAAAGGATAAAACAAACAAAGAAAACTAACCAAAGAAGATGCACATAAATACATATAGAGTCAGAGACGTAGACATTTGCACATACATGAATCTCATAAAAACACCAAACCAGAAACCACAATATATAGGCAATCAACCCAAGAGCTAAGAAAGAACAACAGCAACAAAAACAAAAACCGAAAGGCAACCCTGACAAAGAGTAATGAGAGAAAATCCTCCAAAAGGACCATTGAGTTCATTCTGTTGGCCATCTATTGTGGGGCATGGGGTCTGCCTGCACTGAAGTGTGGTTTGTATACTCTGTTAGACTCTATTGGCAAAAATGATCTTTTCTCTTGTCACTGGTTATCACTTGTATATAGCTTCTTGTTAGAGGCAGGGGCTTGTGTCCACTTTCTCACTCATTGCAGGGACCTTATCTGACTCAGAACATGTATCACATGTATGCTGCTATATTCTCTGTAACTTAATATGCCTGTTGGTCCTGCTGTGTTTAGAAGGCCTTGTGTCCTTGGTGTCTTCCACTCCTTCTGGCTCTTACATTCCTTCTGTCTCCCTATCTCCAGAGTTCCCTGAAAACTGAGAGGAGGAATTTGATGGAGATATTCCATTTAAGACTGGGAGTTCCAAGGTTTTTTTCTTTCTGCACATTATCCATTTGTGGGTCTCTGTTTCCATCTATTGTAAGACTAAGCTTCTCTTATGATGGCTGAGTGAGACACTGATCTATTAGCATAGCACTCTTTCTTTGACTGTTAGAATGGTTGTTTTCCCCCCCTAATTTATTCTGCTTATCCTGACCAATGTTAAGAGACACTGTAAAAAAAAAAAAGTCTAATTTTCTATATCCTATTATCATGTATCTTTCACTTTCTTATTTGAAGATAGCCCAATGTTTAACATTGCCACTTTAAAAGGCTTTTTAATTTTATAATATTTTTATTCACTCATAGTCCAATTTTGTATTTTGTTTTTCTTCACATTGTATCTTTCTCAAATAATATATATTTTTCTTTTAGTGGGCAAAACATTTTTTCCTCTCTTTTCTCATTTTTTCTTAAATTATGCTCTTTTGTTACTCAAATTGTTGCCATCTAATTAACTGAATTCTGATTTTGATCTGTCTGCTCACCATGACTTCCTTAAGTGAGACATGCCCTCAGGAGATGAAAGCTTGTCTAATAGCTTCTGAATAGGAAACGTGATGGCGCTCATAATCCCTGAGCATTTTAGTGTCATCTGCTCTTCTTACCTCTTGATGAGAGATAATTGCCTATGAAATTTTTACAACACAACATTAAATTGTTTTAAATGTTCTGATCCAAGACTACTTATAATCTCACAAATTAAATAATAGAATGTACACAGTGCCTGTGTTGATAGCTAAAGCAAAATAGTGGCATTGTGGAATTGCAAGGTTAAGTGTATCTATGTGAGTACAAACATTCTCTCATATATATTGGGTTTGTGTGTGTGTGTGTGTGTGTGTGTGTGTGTGTGTGTGTTGTACTCATTTGTTGCTGAATATTTGATAGTACTGTGAAAGCCCAGGGCAGTGTTAATGAAAATCAATCTTAGATCAGGGACATAGCCAGTAACTAGCTGACAGGAATTAATCATAGATTGTACAGAAGAGTCAGGATTACAGAGAGAGACACACATACACAAGAAGGGGTAGGGAGGGACTTGGAGTTTTCTTGTTTTTTTTTTTTTTTTTTTTTTTTGGCACAAGTGGAGAGATGCTCTCTTGCTGGGTCTCTGGCCAAAAATGAAGTTCAGCTGGTTGCTTCTTGGCCTCTCTGATCTAGCAGGTTTTCAGCCCAACATTTGATTCCCAAGTCTTTATTGGTAATTAGAAAAATTTAATTAAAAACATTACTTATTTATATTTCATGTATCTCTAGCAAAAATAAGACAATTATTTCTGAATAATTATAATTTCTAACTCATCTGTATAATTTTTAAATGTATAGAAATTATTTAAAGAATAAAAATCAGATATCAGATACCACCAAGTTTACTGAGGTCTTTTGTCATGAAACCATTATTATACATTTTTCCTTAAATGTTTTTATTATTATTTTTTTTTTTTTGGTTTTTCGAACAGGTTTCTCTGTGTAGCTTTCGCCTTTCTGGACTCACTTGTAGTCAGCTGCTCGAACTCACAGAGATCCGCCTGCTCTGCTCCGATGCTGGATTAAAGCGTGCCCACCCCCGGCTTTAAATGTTTTTATAAGTAAGTATATTCATTCCAAAATTGTTTAAGAATCAAAGCTAACTTTCTATTGATCATTATATCCTAGCTCAAAGGATTTTGTCACTAATAACTTATGGCTTTCCAGCAATAGCAGATGAGTCTCTATTCTTTATATTTAGTCATTGGAAGAAATGAACTAAAAATGACTAAGATCAGTACTGATTTGGAAACATGGGAACAGGAAAGGCTAACACTGGACTCCAGATCAGAACCACCAATATTATATGATAGAATAAAAGACAAGTTCCCAAAAAGAAAAATAAAATGGATCAAAACTCTACTACATACATCACACAACTGGAAATGAAATATCCTACACAATGAGAATCATTTTTTTGCTGTTTGTTTCTAAGTGGAGAAATGACACATAGGTATTTGATAACGTTATAGAGTAGAATTCAGATTTCTTTGTAGATGTAACCAACCGTCTTATTAAATAAGAAACACAGAACCAATGCAAAGAAGAAAGCCAAGAGGTCAGAGCTAAGAGCTAAAACCTTACCCTTCCTCCTGCGGTGGTCCTACCTCCCCGAAAGAGAGCTACTTCCTGTGTTAAAGTCTTTATATAGACTTTCTGTTCTGTCTTCTCATTGGTTGTAAACCCAACCACATGACCACCTCTTCACTGAGTGTCTGTATAGACCTCCAGGTCTTCTATGGTTGGTATTGAGATTAAAGGTGTGTGTATCCAATGCTGGCTATATCCCTGAACACACAGAGACTTACCTAGCTCTGCCTACCAAGTGCTGGGATTACAAGTATACGCCACCACTGCCTGGCTTTCCTATGTCTTGCTGATAGCTCTGACCCTGGGCAACTTTATTTATTAACATACAAATAACATTTTAATACAAATACAATATCACCATTTTTCTTTATGAAGAAAATACTTTTGAACTTATTTCCTATGTTCTCTTAACTGGGGTCAAAAAGCTTTTGCACCATTCCATCTTGGTGATACCCCCAAAACCTCATCTTATGAAGCCACTTCCTCACCCACAGACCCATCTGAGGTTACAGGAACTGCATTTTTGCTCAGCCAGGTAAGTGTCCTAGATATTACCCACCAGTGGCATTCTTATGCCCCCAGGCTTAGCTCAGATACAACAGCTCACACATTAGTCTAGTTAGATAATACTAGGAGGCATATTTGCATACTTTATTGATCACCACTGAATGAAAATCACTACATGTCCCTTTAATAAAAAAATAACACTGAATGCCTGAAGGATAGATCTATCAATTAGTCATATTTGATCTGAAATCAACCAAGTTTGGGCAACAATAAAAACAGCACAAAACTTTCACTCAACAGAAGCAAGCTGGAATCTCAGACACATGGAACTGCATGCCCAAGTCATAGCACAAAACCACAGACCATATACAAGACCAAAACAATATGCCACCCCTACCAAATTAAAGCAAATGTACTATAGAAAATTTCAATTAGATTTATCTATGTGAACCTCAGGACACAGAGTTTAAAACAACAATCATAGACTTGAGCAAATAATTCAATGAGTTTAAAGAGCATATAAACAAATTATTCACTGAAAATAAATAGCAATGAACTCCTGACTGAAGTCCAAGAACAAATGAATATATATTTGAATAAAATGAGAGATGTCTCAGGATTTAAAAACTGAATCTTTTACAGAGATAAAAGTAGAAAACATAAGGAAAACTAAAATATTCCATGTTGAATTACTACTTTCTCTGTGGGTTTCAAATAAGTCAGTAATGATACTTAAAATGAAAGAAATCCATTGACAGTGAATGAGAAAACTATTTGAAAAATAGCTAATATTTGTAAGAAGAATGCCACAAACTAGGAAGAAACAAATACAATCAAGTTATTCATCTGAGTCTCAGCATTATTTGTTACCAAAATCAGATAAAGACCTAACAGACAAAAATAAAAGTGCAAGCTAATAATCTTATTGAAGAGCATAAATACAGATTTCTCAACAAAAACTTGCCAACAAGTTTTTAAAAAAATATTAAAAAGAATATTCTTATCCCAGGGAAGCAGTGATGATACACTTACAAATCAAAAATTGTAATGTAAAAAGATCCATAAATTAATAGATTCACTAATAGATTTGAAGAGAAATCATGTGGTCATAACAATATGAGCAGAAAAGACTTTCAATAAAAATTCAACATCCTTACATGAGAAGAATCCTGAAGAAATAGAGATTAGAAGGTACATACTTGTACTTAGACAAAGACTATATATGACAAAGCAATAGACAATCTTATATTTAATTGAGAAAAACTCAAAATACTTCTACTAAACAGCAGCAAAGGAGTCTCTTCAGTAGTCGACACACTGTTTTATGTCTTAGCTAGAGAACTAAGACAAAAGAAGTAAATAAAATAGATACAAAGAATGGAAAATAGTACAATATACTTAATTGCAGACGATGTGTTTAAATAAAATCCTTAAGGACTTGAACATATTTCTCCTAGAGCTGATCAACACCTTCACAGAGTAGCAAGCTGTAAACTAACATACAAAAATCAGTAGTCTTCTTGTATAACAACAACAAAAAAAGTATGTCATGGAAGAGATTACAACACCAATCTACTTCAGGGAAGATAATGGACATTGAAGAAACTCATTATGGAATTTGATTTCTTTGGCTAAAGTTAGCCACTAGGCAAAAAAAAAAAAAAAAATTCCCTTTCATCGACTGCTTGATAATACCTTGTATAAACTGGACATGAGGGACCCATAGCAAGATGACCACTGAACTTTGCAAGGCAGGATGGTCCTTCAGGTTCCTGCTTTGCAGAAGAAACTGCCAGACATTCTACAGAATGCAGAGAGAAGTGACTGAGAGACTCTAAGCCTATGGGCTGAAGATGGATGTCCTAACATTACAGATGCGCTTTGGATAATTGTCCAGGCAGGCAGCTGTCTCTGTCATTCTAGATTTTTAGAAGTTGCTTACAATTCTCTTCCTGTTTACTTAGATAATATTGTATCCTTCTGAGGTCTTTGATGTAGCTAAAGACTAGATAGTTATAATTTTCCTTGTTTATTATAAAAGATAAATTAGATATGAAACCTTAGACTCAACAAATATAGGATATATAGAATATTTTCTTTAATTTTGCCAAACACAATTATACTAGATATTATAACTGTAATTCTTGCTTGATAACTGTTCTATTATATGTAATTTTACTATGTTAAAGTTTAAACCTTACGTTTTGATTAGACAGAAAAAGGAGAGGAGAATTCTGGGAAAAGGAGGGTAGAGTTGGGAGTCACCAGCTAGAGGAAGCAAGATGACAAGGTAGAACTGAGTAGAGGTACCAAGCCACCTGGCTAAACATAAATAAGAATTATGGGTTAATTTAAGTGTAAGAGCTAGTCAATAATAATCCTGAGCTAATGGTTAAGCAGTAATAAATAGCATTAAGCCTCTGTGTGCTTACTTGGGGGACACGAGTAGGAGAGATTTGTCCCGACCACTGGCTGGGTGGCACACAGGAAAACTTCTGGTTACAACATTCCATTAATAATTGCCTCAAAAATAAGCTAAAATAAAATAACATGGAATAAACCTAACAAAGAAAGCAAATGCTCACTATAATGAAAATTTCAAAATACTTGAATTAGGAATTGAAAATATTACAATATGGAAAGACCTCCTGTGTGCTTGGACCAGAAGAATCAATATTGTTAAAATGAACATTTTGCTAAAAAGCAATCTATAGATTCAATGAAATTCACAGAAAAAATCTAAGTCATTTTCCAACTTGCAAATCAAATCAAAGCAAAATCCTAAACTACAGGAAAACAAACAAGCAAATAAAAATAAGAGAAATGTGATGGAGAACCTGAACCAAGAATTATTATTACTGATTTTTAGGTGATTTTGTTATGTTATTGAGCAGGAGAAGGTAAATATTTTAGTCAGTGGAGAGGTGGGGAGTATCTGGGAAATATTGAGGTAGGAGAAATTATAATCAGAATATATTATATGGGAAAATCAATTTTCAATTATAAAAAAAAGAATTCTTCATGGAGTCAATAAAAATTACTAAAAAAAACTTAATGCGCCGGGCGGTGGTGGCGCACGCCTTTAATCCCAGCACTCGGGAAGCAGAGCCAGGCGGATCTCTGTGAGTTCGAGGCCAGCCTGGGCTACAAGTGAGCTCAGAAAGCGCAAAGCTAACAGAGAAACCTGTCTCGAAAAAACCAAAAAAAAAAAAAAAAAAAAAAAAAACTTAATGCATGTTTCAGGACTGCTGTAAAATGATGTTTTCTGAGCATGAGGAAGCTGTTGCACAGATGAACTCAGTATATTTGGTTGCCTGCACAAGACCTGTATATGATGAAGATAGTCAATACTCCAGCATGGTCAGAGGAAGAGAGTCACTATGATCTATTCCCAGGTGAGCAGGTGTGCTGATAAAGGGGCATAAGCTTTCTTCATAGATGTGGCCCCTTATGGGCCATTGATACTTTAATGATTTCACAGCTACCTCAGCATATGTAGGCAGCATTAACTGAACTATTGGGTGATTAAAAAAAAAACCTGTCTATTCTATTTCTTTTTCATAGGATGATCAATATCTTACCAACTATTTCCTTATGTTATAATTAACCTCTGTAGCTATATGGATTTTATTTTGCTTATTGAAGACATAACAGCTCATATCTACATAAATGAAAATATGCCACTTTTGTCTTTCCAAGTATGGGTTACCCTACTTAGGATGATTTTCCTCACTTCATTTATCTGACCTGCACATTTCATTATTTCATTTTTAAATGATAGAGTAATAGTCTATTGCACAAATATACTGCATTTCCCCTCTTTCATCGGTTGATGGACATGTAGGCTGTTCCCAAAACCTGGCTATAGTGAATTTAGCAGCAATGAACATGTTTGAACAAGTGTTTCTGTAGTAGGATGAAGTGTCATCTGGATATATGCCCAAGACTGATAAATTTTAATCTTGAGGTAAACCAATTCCCATTTTCCTGAGCTATAAACACACTGATTTCCATAGTGGCTGTATAATTTTTTACTTCTACCGGAAGTGGATGAGTGTTCTGCTTACTCCATATCTTCACCAATATAAGATGTTATTTATTTTATTGATCATGGCTATTTTGACTGGTATAAGAAGCAATCATAAAGTATTTTTCATATGCTTTTTCCTGATTACTAGGGATGTCGAGTATTTCTTCACTTGGTTCTCAGCCATTTATGTTTTCTCTTTTGAGAATTCTCTGTGTAAACTGTGCCCTATTATTTAACTGAATACTTTTTCTTGAAGTCCAATTTTTTAGAGTTCTTAATATATTTTAGATATTAGTCCTCATTGGATTTGTAGTGGTAAAAGTCATTTTTCACTACATAGCTTGTCACCTTGTCTGAATGGCCATGTCCTTTGCCATGCAGATATTCATTTTCATGGAGTTTTATGTATTAAACATTCTTATTTGCCTGTACTATTAGTAGTCTGATCAGAAAATCTTTTCCTGTGCCAATGAAGGCTGTTCCACTTTTTCTCTTCAATCAGATTCAATATATCTGATCTTATTTTTAGGTATTGGATTCATTTGGAGTTTTCTGCAGAGTGATAGCTATGTACCTATTTAGAACCTCCTACCTGTAGTGATCCAGTTTGACCAGCACCACTTATTAAAGATGCTGTCCTTTTTTTTCCACCAGGGTATATTTCAAATAAAAATCAGATATTTATGGGTGTGTTGACTTATGTTTGGATATTGAATTTGATTTCATTGATCAATGTGTCTGCTTTTTTGCCAGTACTGTGCTGTTTTTATTACTGTAGCTCTGTAGTAAAATTTGAGATCAAGGATGTTGATACCTCCAGCATTTCTTTAATTATTTGGGTTTGTTTTAGATATCCTGGATTTTGTTATGATTCTATACGAAGCCGAAAATTGTCTTTTCAAGTTCTGTAGAAAATTGTATTCGAATTTTAATGATGATTGCAAGTGAATCTGTAGATCACTTTTGTTAGGATAGTCATTGTTACTATATTAATATTACCAATCCATTAGCATAGGATATCTTCCCATTTTCTAATCTCCAATTTCTTTCTTCAAATTCTTAAAATTACTATTATATAAGACTTTTATTTGCTTATTTCAAGTTACACCAAAATATTTTATACTTCTGAGGCTATTGTGAAAGCTACTGTTTCCCTGATTTCTTTCTCAATTCACTTGCCATTTGTATTTAGGAAGGCTATTGAATCTGATGCATTAGTTTTTTTTTTTTTTTTTTTTTTTTATCCTTCTACTTTGCTGAAAATGTTTATCAGCTGTAGGTGTTTCCTGGTGGATGTTTTGGGGGATCACTTAAATGTAATCATATCACCTGCAAATAAGGATAGTTATATTTATCCCCTCCCTGTTTTTAGCCCCTTGATCTCCTTTGGTTGTCTTATTGCTCTAGTGAAGAAACATTGTAAGGGCCAGAGAGGATGGCAGACCCTAAGGAAGCAAGTCCCTCTAAACACAGTAGAACTGACACACATCTGAGCTCAAAGAGACTGACAGCATGTACAGTGACAGCATGAGCCTGAGACAGATGGTATCCTGGTAGAGAAAGAAGTGGACACTAGCCCCTATTCTTAGCCCAGAAAATATGTCCAATTGATAACCTCTTGCAAATGAAAAATCAGTTCTTCACAGTGGAGTCCAACAGGGATGCAAACCTGTCTTAAGGCTAGGCCTCGTGCCCAGCAGTAGATACCCAACACAAAATGAACTCAATAGCAACTTTGGAGGTTCTTGTTCTATCAGATTTGACAAGGCATATTTTGTCCTATTCTAGTTTATTTATATTTGTTTTATCTTATTTTATTATCATTCTTTAGATCACTTGTTATTTCCTAATGAGAGACACAAAGGGTGTGGATTTTGATAAGGCTGAAAGTAGGGGTAATAATCTCATAGGAGTTGGGAAAGAAGAAAAATAAAGTAGAATAAAAGTAGAAACAGGAAGAGAAGGGCATGAAGTTGGAGGGATATTTGTCTTGGGTGGGAATTCTGAGAGAAATTCAAAATTGGTTGTGACCTAAATGCATTGTAGATATGATATATGAATTTACCAAAATAAATAAATAAATAAAAAGAAGTGTTCAACATCTTTGGCTAGCTGGGAAATGCAAAACAAAACTGCTCTAAGGTTTCATATCATCCATAGCTATCATCAAGAAAACAAATAAAAGCAAATTCTGGAGAAGATTTTGGCAAAAAGGATCATGATTCTTTGCTTGGGATGTGATAAATGGGTGCAGCCATTCTCTGAATTGCTGTGGAGGATTTTCAATAAGCTAAAAATAGAATTTCCATATAACATAACTCTAAAGCTGCATTTACTAAAAGGGCACCATATTCCACTACAAAGAAACTTGTCTATGTTTATTGCTGTTCAATACGTGAGAGCTGAAACTGAATCATCATAGATGTCAATCAATAGGTAGATGTATATTGAAAATGTGAGGCTTTTGTAATGCAATTTTCTTAATGTAAAACTTTTACATTTATGAGGGAGACTCATTAAGGCAAAAATTATTCTAAAGGTTGATAAAACACTCCATTCTGCAGGAAATCTTCTAAAGCTAGGGAAGTAGACAATCCCAAAACTTCAAGTGTCACCAAGTCACAAAGTCCATATCTCCCCAAACCTATATAGCAGCACTTCTCAAGCTGTGTGTCTCAATTCCTTCTGCAAACATCTATCCTCCAACATATTTACATTATGACTCATAACAGCAGCAAAATTACAGTTATGAAGTAGCAAAGAAAATAATTTTGTGGTTGGGAGTCATCACAACATGAGGAACTGTATTAAAGGATCACAGCATTAGGAAGGTTGAGAACTACTGCTATATAAGAATTAAGGACTGCTAAGAAATATTCTCTGACAAGCTGAACTGCCTAAAAGAAGTAGAAACTAGTGAAGCTGCCTAGAAAGGGCGCATACTACCTGAACTACTTGAAAGAGATATTCTCCAACCCATCCTACAGTAAATTCTTGTCCATAGTCCTGTAAGTAACCCCAGTAAGCTTATTGGTTCAAAGTTTGACTTTGACTGTAATCCTACTTTGATCCACCATTGGGTGAGTAGATATTTGTTCATGTCTCATCAGGAACACAAAACAGATAAACACACCATCGATTTTTATTTAACCATGAAGAAAAGCAGAATTGTATAATTTTCAGGAAAACAGATGTAACTGAAAAATATAATATTAAGTTAGGTAATTCAGTCTCAGAAAGACCAAAGAGTTTGTGTTTTCTATCATAGGCTGATTTTGACTTCTGCTTAAAAATGTTATGTTGTTTTACATATTTATGTGTGTGTGTGTGTGTGTGTGTGTGAGAGAGAGAGAGAGAGAGAGAGAGAGAGAGAGAGAGAGAGAGAGAGAGTCTGTGAAAGAGAAAGGAAGAGAGAGAGCAAAAGTGAGAGGGAGCGAATGAAGAAGAGAGAGTCAAGGAGAGAGCCTATGAAAAGGGTGAAGTACTTTCTTTTTTTTTCATTTTTCTTTATTAAGAAATTTTCTACTCACTCCACATACTATCCACAGAGCCCCCCTCCTCCCTTCTCTCACCCCCCAGCCCTCTTTCCAAAGCCACCCCGCATCCCCACATCCCCCAAATCAAAGTCTCCCATGGGGAGTCAACAGAGCCCAGCACACTGAGCCTAGGAAGGTCCAAGCTCCTTCCCATAGCACCAAGGCTGTGCAAGGTGTCACACCACAGGCACCATATTCCACAAGCCTGCCCATAGACCAGGGACAGATCCCGATCCCCCTGTGAGGGTGCCCCCCAAACAGTTCGAGCAAAACAAGGTCTTCTGTATCCAGAGGGCCTAGTACAGTCCCATGGGGGCTCCACAGCCACCAGTCCCCAGTTCCACTAGTGTGATCAGTCATCTCTGCACATCCTCCCATCATGATCTTGATATCCTTTGCCTGCAGAATCTCTCCTCTCTTTCATCAATTGGATTTCCGGAGCTCAGCCTGGTGCCTGGCAGTGGATCTCTGTATCTGCCTCCATCAGTCACTGGACAAAGGCTCTATGATGACAGCTAGGTTACTTGCTAGAATGGTCACTAGAGTAGACCAGTCCTGGCACCCTCTGGACCACTGCCAGCAGACCAAGGTGGGGTCAACCTTGTGGATTCCTGAGAGCCTCCCCAGCACCGTGCCTCTTCCTATTCCCAAGATGTTCTCAGCTATCATGGTATCTTCCTCCCTGCCCTCCCACTCTGCCCTTATTCCACCTGAACCTCACATTTCCCTATGTTCTCATCCCCAACTCCTTGCCTTCTGACACCGCCACTCCCCCACACCCAGTCCACTCATGTAGATCTCATCCACTTCTCCTTCGCAGGGTCATCCATGTGTCTCTCCTAGGGTCTTTCCCTGTTAGCGAGTCTCTCTGAAGCTGTGGGTTGTAGTCTGGCCATCCCTTCCCTCACATACTTAAAATTATGTTACACAAGCAAGTAATTTTATTAAATTCTTAAACTGCATATGTGTGTTTCATATTATATTAATAGGTAAATGTTTAATTTACATTAAGCATTTAGTCTTATGATTGTAAGGAAGTGATAGCCAGCCCTAACCTGATGGCACTGTGTTTTTGCCAGCACAGGAATGAACTACCCTATCACAGTCATTTGAATGCTCAGACCTGAGTAATGATTTACATAGGTCCCCTATGATGCCTTAAGAATCTTATTATGGAACCAGGCATCCCTTAAAGACCATAACCCATTTGCCATGAAATGACTGAGAGATCCTAGTGGCCTGCAGGTGAGGTAAGAATAGGACAATGGGCTGTGAGGTACTAACAGCTTCCTTTGCTTCTATAAAATCTGCTTATAGCTATGGGAAAGAGAATGGAATAATCATTTTATTATTATATAGTTGAAATTTAGGAAATGACTGAGGGAAGTAAAACAACTTTTCGGCCCAGCTGTGGATTCCATGGATAGCTTCAATACATACCTCACTGAGATTCCCTTTAAAACTCCACTTAAACCTCCTTCCACAAGTCATTCTGTACTACTGACACTAAGGCTGCTGTCCTTCTGCTAACAGTAAGAATATATATATATAATAAATGCATTTAATCTATATTTGAATTGATCCTAAGTCTTTGCTTTCTCTCAGTGGATTCGAATGCCACAATATAATTACTAGGAGTGATTGGTTCACATTAACCTTCAACATTAATTATTCTAGGTATGGGATACCATATACAATATATAGCTTTCTCTGAAAGTTTTGAATTTTATAGTCAAAAACATTCAATGAATTTTTATTCAAAAGTATATAAGCCATACATGTTTATCTTATTCACTTTGAAACCTTCAGACTTCCTTTTTACATAAAATAAGCATGCCATTAAATATTGATTGACTTGCTCCTCCTTATGAAATCTGTATTGCCCTAAAACTACCAATCATACGAGGGCAGACCAAAAATTATTTTCTCAGCATTCTTCAGAATTATGGAGGGCCCTACATATTACTTGTTATTTGCTTTGATGAAAGTCACTTCTTGGTCTCTTCTGAGATTACCCTTTTCACAGAAATTTAATCCTCTCTATCTTCTTTCCCCTCTATCTTCTTTCCCCTCTTCTCTAAGCCCTTCTATCCTCCCCTCTGTGAGCAGATCCTTAGAGCCTATTGTCTTACTCATTGTCCTGCTGTGTTCTGCTCTACCCCCTGGAGACAAACAAGCAGTGCTGTAGCAGGAATTTTAAAAGTTCTTATTAATAAAATCAAACCTGAAGCAAGTTATTGGGGTCCATGCTGGTAGATCAGAGAGACAGAACAAGCCACAGCTATCTCACTTCGCCGAATCCTCAGCTGGTCTTGTTTCCTCAGACTGGAGGCTTCTGAGTCCTCATCCCAATGGCTCTCAGCTGAATTGCTGCTCAAAAGCCTGAATGCTCAACCAGCCAAAAGTTTAACCAGCCAAAAACTTCTAGTTTCTGGTCCTCACGCCTTATATATCTTTCTGCTTTCTGCCACCACTCCCTGGGATTAAAGGCTGGCTTTCTGGGATTAAAGGTGTGTGTCACCATGCTTGGCTATTTCCAATGTGGCCTTGAACTCACAAAGATCCAGAGGGATTTCTATCTCTGGAATGCTAGGATTAAAGGTGTGAGTGCCACCATTTTCTAGCCTTTGTATTTAGTTGCAGTCTGTTCTCTGACCCCAGATAAATTTATTAGAGTACACAATATTTTGGGGAACACAATACCACCACACAGTGCTGAGCAACTCTTCCTCTCCAAGTACTTTAAGGCAGAGTTCTAATGGTGACCCAAGTGAATACTCCAAACTTGGTCATGATACACATTCCTAGACATATTTTAGTCCCTTTCTGTGCCATGAGTTGCCCAACTAAATACATTTTCCAGTTCCATCCATTTTCCCAAAAATTACAAAATAGAACATCTCAGACTAGGAACCTTTATGGAGATATACACACTGAATGTATATCTGTATACATTAGAAGGTTCATAGTTTTCATCATGGTCATTTTTGTAATTATCCTAATTGTAGAATTTCAGCAAGAAAAAAATGTCAAAGACACTTAAAGAAATGGAGTTTTATTAGATTCTCTCAAATTGTACCAGTTATCATTTAAAATATCTTCCTTGCTTTAGCAAATAATATCATTGTGGCATTATGGACCTTTATTTTTTTTATTTTTTTTTAGTCTATAAAGAACATCAAGCATTTTCACCCAAGTTCTCTTCTACCTCCAGTTCACAGCCTAAGGGCTTGCATCCACTTCTCAGTACTAACATATTACCTCCCACATGGATAATGTGTTTGACATTTTTCTTAATATTTTGGCCAGAAGGAAAACTAAAAATCCCTCTCACCTAAGTAAGAGATTTATTTATCTGAAACAACACATAATATCTCAAAATAGTTTATGTAGCTGCTAAAAATGCAGGTCTGGTGATGACTTCCCATATAACAAGTAACATCCATATGGTCCTCTGCATGTTTCTCTTGCACAGTTTCACAGAAGTTCTGCCCTATGCTACCTGGAGTAGAAGTGTTTGGCCTGTAGACCAAAAATACATGATATTGTATCTCTAAGACCAGTTTTATGATTTCTGCAGAACTGGAAATCTGCCACTCAAAATATTTCCAAATATTTATTAATTGATTACTTTAAGAATGTTAAGCACACATGCATCTAACTAATAATATCAGAGTGACTTGTTCGTATCCATTACCACTGAACTTTTTACAAACACCAGTGCTAAGATATGGAGGTATGTTTGCATGTATTTCACTTTTGATCTGTGGCCACCTATATCATAATCAAAGCATACATTGTAGCAAAGCATTACTTATCTCCTGGTTCTTTTGTCATTCCATGTGAAAAAAAAATGTTTCTTTGTTATTCTTGTGCTGTTCATTTCAGGATATTTTCTAGCACTCATGGTCCAGACTCACTAAATAGTTACAACATCTTTCTCCTACAATACATAGCAAGGCAAAATGTCTCTGGACATTTCCCAGTTTCCTGGTTTAGAATCTCAATGTATTCTGTAAAGGGAGTAGACTATGTTACTCAGTAATCCAAAGGACAATATGTTAAGCTTATATTTAAATAAAAATTAAGAATAACTAAATGATCATTTTTTGTTTTTTTCTTTTCTTAGATGCTGTATCTCCAAAACCTCATTTCATGAATAATAAATTAGTGAATTCACTGAATAATGTATTGGTTTTGGAAATTTTTCCTTTGTTTTGTGCTAGTCATGGTAGTTAAGGATTTATATAATAAAAAAGCATCTGTCAGCCTATACTTGTGGGATTTCCTTTTTACCCTATAGAATACTGTTGCATTTTTTCTCAAAAAAATGAAAGTTGAAAAGAGAAAATGAGCATATTTGGCTTAAACAGTATCAGGAATAAAAGATAGCTTTGTACCAAACTACATGACTAGATAATAAAATTATAAAAAACATTTAAAGGCTTTGTCAATAGACATTTATTTTTCACTTAAGTCTTCAAAGTAAATCATTGTTATAAAAGGAGTGTTCCATGGAAAAAGATTGTATGTAACAAGAACTTTGTTATGATGGTCATGGTAAGTATCAAGTAATAAGAATAAGACTAAAACCTGCCCTCTGGTCCACTTGATGCTACTGTGTGGGTACCAGTCTCATGCTAGTATAAAAATCTGAAAGACTTCATATCTATTGCTTTCATTCTCTAAACTATCACTGATAGAATCATGCCACCTACTCCCTCTTGGAGGAAAAGCATAGATGTTCAAAAGTGTTTCTCACACATAAGACTTGACCAGGGATCTTTTCTTTCAAAGTTCTTAATTATTTCAAGTAGATTGTTCATTAATCACAGAAGATAGCCTAAGAGACATTTTAACAGTCATGATTTATGCATTTTCTTTACAAGAGATCTTGAAAAGCAGATGACTTGATACAAGTGTATCCCATGTTCAGAGTCTGAAACAGGTGAAAGATTCCAGAAAGCTATAAACATCATAGCACAAGTAATTTGGCTTATGACCTGGCCTGGGTCACAGAACCAGATCCATGCACAGATCCAGCCAAATAAGTGTAGCTCTCATTTGTCATTAAAGAAGCTTCCTTTCTCGGCAGATGGGGACTTCTTCAGAAACCACAAGTGCTTACAATGTTGAGAACAACTGATTCCATGGGATGCAGTGCCAGCTGATATGTCTACAGTAAAACTCTTACACATAAGTCTCAGGGAACTTTGCAGAAGAAGAATCATAAATAATGAAAAAGCCAGAAGACCTGGGTAAATTGTTTCTGTTAAGAGACTCTTTCTTCTATACAGACAGGATAGTTGCATTTATGTAACATTTGCAACACGGAAACCTTATGAAGGTCTGAACGCCAGCAACAATATTTGGTATACCAATATGGATGGAAAATCTCACAAGGCTCTACTCATAGATAATAAAGAAATGCTTTCCAACCTCATCACCATACCAGCATCACTCTTTTGGTCAAACAACTCATAATTCCACTATGCTGCACCTAGGTGAATTCACTTCTTGGAACTGTCATCTGTGCCCGTTCTGGAGGGAATAATTGTAATTTTGTGTATTCTCAGGAAAGGTGAGTCACAATAGCCCATAGTAAAGAAAAATTACCTAATTTCAGAAAATTCTGTGTAAAGGTATTAAAGATGTGAAGCTTTATGTTAAGAAACGTAGCTATCAATTTTCATTGTGTATTATAAAATAGGACTCTACAAGCAACCAGAAGAGTGGTATGATTGGCAAAGGAGCAATCCCGTATTTTTTTTTTTTTTATGTTATCAGCTATATTTATTTGGTTTCTATTTTACCAGATATATATAATAAGCAGATAAAGCACTAAAAGGAAAACATGCAATAATATTTTTAAGAAAAGAGAAACAAGAATGGTGCTATATACCTGCTGAAAAAGCTGTCCTAAATTAATAGTCTTAAGAAAACATTTAGAAACATTAAATTTATGTTGGCAAATTTTACAAGAATATAACAATTCTATGAAATAAATTGGAGAAAAGAGAAGAAAACATCTGGAAGGATGAAAACAAGATTCAAGAGAGCAAAATGTATAGCACCCATTTGGTACAGAAGCATTGAAATGAAGAGGAGGTATGAGAGGCTATTGGAAACACAGTAACAAAGTTGTATTATATTTCATTTTTGGAGAATGTTAGACCATCCATAGAGGGAGAGTACACTGACAGACCTCAAGATACCTTGAATAGTTTTCCTGGGATTATAAAGTAATCCCAAAAATAAAATAAAATAAATAATTAAGATTATAAGCCAGTAAAAAAAAATGAGACTGCATTAGGGTTAAGGAAAAATATAATACAGGCATTCAATTTCTAGCATAATGACAAGAAACAATAATCCAACATTAAAACATCTTGTTGATTTGAAAAATTATCTATATAGGTATCCTTAGAAGGCTTTGTTGTTTCAGTTACAGTGATAAAATAATAAATAATGTACACATAGCTACATAAAGGCACCAGTTAGTTTACAAAAGAAGAATAAAAATATTTATCAAATTAGCATTTATTTCGTCTATAAGAGGTATTAAGAGGGTATTTATGGGCTTTGATAGTTATTTACTGCCAAGTAATTCTGACTATATGTAAAAGACTGAGTTTTCAAAATAACTTCAAGTTCTCACTCAGTAATCACAGAAGAAAGATCAAGTTCACCAACAAAGCCTGCACCAAGAATATTTTGAGTTCTGGATTAAAATCTTGATCGCCATACTTGCTCTGAATGTATGACCAACTGGTGTTTAACTTAATTTAAATTTCTACTTAGACAAATAATTTCACATGTTTACAGGAGAAAATTCTTCTTCATGTTTTATGTGAGATAATTGAACTTCACAGAAATTGGAAAACTGACAGCATTCTGTTTGCTGTCTTGATGTCCTCTTTAATTAGCATATTGCATAGGTATTTATGGAATGTACAAAAAAGTAAAAACTCATTTTCTTTTTTTAACTTAGAAAATTTTTATTCATTTTACATACCAATCATAGATACCCCCCCTTCCCTCCTGCCCCTCCAGCTTCCGCCCCAACCCACTCCCCATTCCCTCCTACAAGAAGGTAAGGCCTTCCATGGGTAGTCAGCAGAGCCTGGTACATTCAGTAGAGGCAGGTCCAAGCCCCTCCCCTTGCCTCAAGGCTGTGTGAGGTGTTCTATCATAAGTAGTGGGCCCCATAAAGCCAGCTCATGCACCAGGGATGTATCCTGTGGGAACTCAGGAAATTTAGACCAAAACCTGTGGAACCTCCATGGGACTGGACTAGGCCCTCTGCAAAAACTCATTTTTTTATAAATTATTCTATCAGATTTAAAATTCTGTTGGTATAATCAACTTTATTGTGTTCATTCTTATTCCTGGCATTCATCTGCTAAACAACCAAAATATAAACATGTTACAGAAAATTCTAATGTTATACAATGAATAAAGTACTATGGAAAATTTTCAATGAACATTTCATTGCACATGAATTTCATAAACTTCATACTATTTCATAACATAAACTTCAGACTATTTCAACAAAATTATTGCCAAAACTTATCATAGACATACATATTCAGTCCAGAATATTTAAAAATATGAGCTATAAATTTTAGGCTAGTAGTATCAGATAATTATCTATCATGTGCTAAAATGCAGGAGTAGCTCATATTTTTTAGAAGGAGAACATATAGTTGATTTTAGGCACACCAAAATAATGAAAATATTATAAACCTTTTTAAACATGTTATTTAAATAATAATATTTCTTTTTAATAATTATAAGTACATGCAACATTGTTATATTATGGAATGAAAATGAATGAAGGAACTTCCACTTGGATTAGTTTCGTTGAGAGCAAGCCCAAATTCGAATTCTTCCTGTGTCTTCAATCTGTCTTTAGTCTGTGTTTACTGTCCTGTCTGTTGTGTGTTATTTTTGTTCTATGTCTGTGTGTTATGCTCATGTGTATGTTCTCTGTCCAGGGCTGTTGCCTGATGTGTGTGTGTGTGTGTGTGTGTGTGTGTGTGTGTGTGTGTGTGTGTATGTGTGTATGTATTTATGTGCTGATCTCTGTGTATGAGTCTGATGTTATCTATCATACTTGTCAATAACAAAGGTCTTTGTTCTATAGTTATTGAACAATACAGAAAAGATGGTTTTGAAAAGGAACATGGAATTATTTACAGAGCCATTTAACAGAGTTTTTACAAGGGAAAACATTATTTGATTGTTTTACTGGAATTAACTAGTAAACAAATCTACTAACAGCTGTTATCCACAGGTTTCTTTCAATATGTTGGCTGTTTTAAAGCCAATGGTACCAACACACACACACACACACACACACACACACACACACACACACACACACACCATTCTGTGTCTAGGAAATGGAAAACTATATAACAATGTTAAAGTAATTCATTCAGTTGAGATTGTAAAAGCTGATTTCATGGAAACTCTAAGACATAGTAAGTTGGCTACATTGTTCTGTTAAAGGCAGCTTAATTTTAAACAGGCTGAGAATACAGTAGTCTGGTAGGCTCAGTACCTAGTCATGAATGATCCCAGGGTACATTATTAACTTGACTGAGAGGTCTGGGGAAAAATTTAGTCTCTTTGCAGTCAAGATTTTTTTGGAAAATTGTGTCACTATGGGTCAACTTCGCACTGAGTAACTTTCTTGTTTCTCTTCTCTTTTATTAGCTATTTAACTCTTTTAAAAATACCTCAACAGGATTTGTCTTGGTAAACAATTTTTTGACTCAAGGTGCATACTATTAAGAACCACTGAGTTTCATGTTTGAAAAAGTGGCTACTAATTTTGTATATTAGTCCCATAAACCTGAATAGAGCTTGCATAAGACAGAGAGCAGTCATAAATAGTGTCTGAAATGGAAGCTTTGGTCAAACAAAAAACGTGAAACTTTCATTCACATCTCCTGTTAGAAACAGAAGGCTATTGAACCAGGGTTGCTCAAGTCAGGAAAAGTTATTCTGTCAAGTGATAGATTTGTAGGAGATTCACATTGAAAAGAATAACAGAACTTCCTTGAGTTTCTGTGCAAGTATTCTTATGTAAAAATAACAATAGAAATTAAATGATATCTGCACAGATTTGTTTCTTTTATTTTACTTGTGTATTTGGGTATTTGCATGTATTTATGTACTCTATTTGCATGTAGTGTCTGTGGAGATCAGAAGAGGGTATAAAATTCCAGTGAAACATAGTAACAGGCATCTCTGGGCTGCCCTGTGTGGGTGGGAGGAACTCAGCACCAGTCATCCTTAGGAGGAACAAGTGCTCCAACTGCTGAGCCATTTCTTTAGCTTCTGTATCCTTAGACTCAAGACAAAACTACCTGTATCAGTTACTTATAGATTCAGAAAAAAATTAGTGACTTAGCGTAACTTTAAGTATTTATTTTCTCCTATTATTTTGAAGTCCAATGCAACCAGCTGGAAAGATTTTGACCTGGTTTCATTATGTGGAATTAGCAATAGCAGGACCTACCCTAGGTTCTGTGACCTCTCAAGTCATTTTTTTAAAATCAGAATTATAGTAATAGTATGGAAGCAGGACTCTTCAAATCAAATAAATGTGCAGTAAGATACCTCATAACAATTATGCCACTGTTACACTAGTGAGCATATCAAGCCTGGTAGGTTCATATTACAGCTTGCAGAGTCCAGTGCTGTGTGAGACCAATGGTGTCTTAATGATATCTTTTCTACCAGTTATCTGGCATATTACCTTATGCTTCTATGAAAGCTGGCCAGCAGGGAGGACATTTCCCAAATAGTTTGAATTTTTTCTTTTTCTCTCTGTCTTGCAGCCTAAGCATGTAATATCTTTAGCAATAGAGTCTTAACGTAGTTCTGGCACATGAACAGGGGACATGGGAATAGTCTGTGTTGTGTTGGACCTCTGGCATCTCTCTGAAAAAAAATAATTAATTCCTATGGAAGTAATCTATGCTTTTCACTGAAATTTCCAGTTAGTAGCCCATTTCTTTTGAAAGCAGAATTTTCTATCCAGGTAGGATAATTCTAGCCAGCTCTTTTTTTTAATGTTATATTTTTAAATTATTAGTTTTCTATCAGAGTTTTAAAATACATTCCTAGTTTTGGCTAAATTAAAACTGTCAACTAAAAATATCAGGACTATTTAAAAACCAAAGACAGCTAGCTAGCACGATGCTTTTTGAATTAACATTGCACATCTTTTTTTCCATAAGAGGTTGTAATAAATTCTCTTTGAGTTGTTAGCGTTGGCTTCATTATAAATTTTTTTTTTAATTCTGAAGATTGTGAAGGTCAAGAAGCTTGTAGATTCAGTGATGAAGATCCATTTCATAGCTAGTAGCTAACCGTCTTCCTTATCTCCCCATGACAGATGTAAGAGCCCCATTACAGATCTAATCTCATTTCTAAGAACATCTAACCTAAGACATTTGAAGGGCTACTCTTCCAAACACCATTTCAGTAGGAGTTAAGTGTCAACATATGTTTTTTGTACCAACACAAGCTTTAGATGTGTGTATATACTTAGATGTGTGTGTGTATACTTAGATGTGTGTGTACACTTAGATGTGTGTGTATACTTAGATGTGTGTGTACACTTAGATGTGTGTGTATACTTTCTTATCCATGACTCCTTGGGGTTTACTCACTTAGTGTGAAAATATTTTGTTCCTTAAATATGAATGATAATTATGTGTAGATTTCTAATTATACCAGAGAATTTTGTTATTTAAGAGAAATAGATCGATATTTTATATTTTGATGTGATGAATATTTATTAAAATTTTATTCTACATTCCATATGATTTTTATCACAATCCTATATTTTGTCTGCTCATTGTTATTTTATAAAAAATAATAAAACATATTGTATTCATTTGAATCAAACATCTAGAAATGTTGCTAATTCTTATGAAGAGGTCAATTAAGTTTACCTGAATAATTTTGTGACTGACACAACAGTTTATATTTCACAAGATAGTATTAGTTTTTCAAAAAATAGAAGAATGAAGTATCTACAATGGCTCCTTATTAAATATGATCATGGAAGAAACAAAAAATTGAAATTAATCATTCGGGTAACTCAATTTTACATATAATAGAAAGATTTGAAAATTAAAATTACATAAATATACATACTATATCATGCAACATATGTTGTTCTTAATATAGCTTGTCAAATATGTCTTATTTACTTTGGTTTAACTATAGTTAATGAAAATATATTTATTTAAATTATATTTGCTTTCCTCAGAACTACATTGGATTATAGGTAGAATGCATTTTAAGAGTGTGGTTAAATTATTTTTAATATGTATTTATAGTTGTATTTATAGTTTTTCATAGTACAACATTATATGCTACTTTGTAAAGCATTGACATGCAATTTTATTTTATTATTTTGATTATGTGCATGTGCATCACTGCTGGTTTATTATTTTATAACCATTTGCAAAAGAAAATAAACTTAGAATTTTATGCTTAATAAGTGCTTTCCATTAAATGTTTAGTTTCAGTATAAGATTTTTATTAAAATGATTCATTTAAATACAACAATCAGCTTTATATAGAGAATTCCTGTACATACTCATTATTTCTCTAGGGAAATTTTAACATCCATTCTTCTTGTTACATTTTTCATGTAATTCATCTCACCAAAAATAAACTCTTCAAAATATATAGCTAATAAAACATACTGTTCAGGTAGTTCATAATCAGACACCCAAAACAATAGGTTGAAGGGTTTTTTGTTTGTTTGTTTGCTTTTTTTTTTTGTCACTTGGACATGCATATGTACTCTTCAAAGACTTATCTGACATAATTTTTTATTTTTGTATTATTTAATTAATTCATTTATTTTACATCCCTACCTCAGTTTCCTTTATCTTTTTCCCCCACCCACATTTACTCCTCCCCTTTTTTCTGTTCAGAAGGGGCTAGGCCTCCCATGGGTATCAACAAACCATGGCATATCAAGTTGTAGTAAGACAAACCACCTTCCCTTATATTTAGGTTGGGCAAGTCAATTCAGTATGAGGAACAGGTTCAGGGAACCCAGCCAAAGCATAAGGAACAGCCCCTGCTCCCATTATTAGGAGTCTCACAAGTAGACCAAGCTACACACTATATATAAGGCCTGGGTCGGTCCCATTCAGGCTCCCTAGTTGTTGGTTCAGATTCTGTTAGTTCTATGAGCCAGGGTAGTTGCTTCTGTGGGTTTTCTTGTGATGTCTTTGACCCCTCTGACTCCTATAATCCTTGCTTCCTCTTTTTAGCAGGGTTCCGGGAACTTGGCCTAATGTTTGACTTGGGTCTCTCTATCTGTTTCCATCAGTGACTGGATGATGGCTCTCTGATGACAATTGGGATAGTCACCCGTCTCATCACAGGAGATGGCCAGTGCGGGCTATGTGCCCACTATTATTCGGTCATCCTTGTAGATTCACGGAACTTTCCCATGCATCAGATTTCAACCTGATCAGGAAACGCCCCCTCATTTTCAGTCATCTTTTTCAGTGCTCTTCCTCTCCATCCACCCTCTTAATCCAATCCCTCAAGTTTCCATCCCCATCTGCCCCCATTCCACCAGGAGATCTCTCCTATTTTCCTTTTCCAGGGAGATCCATGCATCATGTCTTGTCTCTACTTGTTACCTAGCCTCTCTGGGTCTGTGGATTGTAGTACGGTTATCCTTTACAGCTAATATCCACTTATGATTGAATACATACCATGTTTGTTATTCTGGGTCTGGGTTACTTCACCCAGGATTATTATTATTTTTTTCTAATTCTATCCATTTGCCTTCAAATTTCCCACTGTCACTATTTTTAACAGGTGAGTAATACTCCATTGTGTAAATTTACCACATTTTTCTTTATCCATTCGTCAGTTGAAGTACATCTAGGTTGTTTCCAGATTCTGGCTGTTAAAAGTAAAAGTGCTACGAACATAGTTGAGCAAGTGTCCTCGTAGTATTATTGAGCATCCTTTGGGTATATGCCCAAGAGTGATGCTGCTGAGTTTTGGGGTGGATTGATTCCCAATTTTCTGAGAAACCAACATATTGAACCACTTAAAGAAATGTTCAGCATCCTTAGGTATCAGGGAAATGCTAATTAAAATGACTCAAATTGCATCTTACACCTGTCAGAATGGTTAAGATCAAAACCACAAGTGACAGCTTGGGCTAGAGAGGATGTGGAGAAAGGGAAGCACTCCTCTCTTGGTGGTGGAAGTGCAAACTTATATAGCCACTTTGGAATTTTATTTTATTCTTAAAGACTCAGCATGGTACAAATAATCACCTCTGCTAGAGTGGCACTCTGACCCCATGATCCCATTTCCTGTTTTAATTAACCTTTTTAAAGACCAGTTATTTTTCCTCTAGATTTGCAATGCAAATGCAACTGAGTTATTTAAATTATGTACAAACCAAGATACAGTTATGACATGTGGATTACTAAATGCATCTGCCCATTGGAAGCAACACTTCTCTTTCCTGAGTTAGTTGCCCCTGAGATGTCAGAGCCTGAATGAATGCAATGCAGCCGAAATAGATTCCTTGACTCTTTCAGCTCTGAGCCACTGATGGAGAGTTGCTAACGAATAAGAACCTCAGAAAAGGTGAACCATACCTACCAGTGGGTCAGGATAAGGACATCAAGTGCTTCAAGTGTGATCCAGGGATGCTGCAAGGGAGGTGAGAGGGCATTATAAACAAACTTGGCCTGTTCCACAGTGTTGCTTACAGCTGTAACACATCACTCTAAATATCTCCACAGCTGATGTGTGCCTGTCATACCTGTCATTTTGACACATGGTCATTGCATTTTTTTTTTTTTCTATTTTTTCATACTAAGCTTGGTTAATGTTGGCTATACCTTCCTTTCTGAGTTTGGTCTGTAATTTCCCATTTTCCTCTACATAAATATATTAACAACTAGTGCCACAATTAATTTCTATCATTTTCCAACTTAGAAATTCTCATTGCTTTTTGCTCTTCATTTACAGTTGAGTGAGTCTTCATAGTTCTGGTTTATTGGTATGTGTAAAAAAAAAAAAAAGAAAACTGCAATGAACTAAGGATTAGTACAAATTTCTTAGAACAATACAAAAGTCAATAGAAGATGAGAAGAATCATATGTTTGCTAGATACCATTTATAAAAAAAAAATTCACATGGAACTGAAGCAGTAAGACTCACTTATATTTGTATATGGATTTTTAAAAATTTTCTATCTAAATCAGTTATACTAATTATTATATGAAAATTATATCAGAATATACCAATACTGAATTTATATCTTGAGTCTGGGCATCACCTATTAGATGATGCAGTAATTCCAAAAATTTTAGAATACAGAATCATAAGATAAATTACAATTACTGCTGTCTAAATCTCTGATTTTTGTCCAGTAATTTTTATTTGAATAAACCTTAGTTTAAAGCTCCCTTTTACTGCTGTGCTTAGCAGTATTTTAAGCTTAACTCTTAACAAATAAAACACTTCAGCGGCATTGACTGATGATTATGACAATGAAGCCCCTGAGTGACTCATGATGTCCTCCTCTTTCTACATGCAACACATGACTGAACCCTTAGTTAAAATAGCTCATTCACATCCATTCCTAGTGTCGCTGTTCCAGAGCGAATAGTCATCATCTCCTTTTCACAGTGTTATAGTATTCTTTTGGCAATGTTTATTGTGCCTGTGCCTGCAGTCTTCTCAAAACTTCTAATCCACCCAGAAAGTTCAAAGATTACTCTAGCTTTGCCAAGTCTGCCAGCCAGTTAGTACAACAGCCGTTCCTAAAACAATATGGATTTCATTATGGAAAGCAGAGCTTGCCACAGTTTACTTCAGCTGTCCACATGCCACAGAATAGAGTCATAGTCTCAGTTAAGGGATTCCCCAGATCAGATTGGACTTTGGCCAAGTCCCTAAGAGATTGTCATAATTAAGGATAGACATGAGAGGCCCAAGACCACTGTGGGTGGCACTATCCCTAGGCTTATAAGTCTGGGTGGTATAAGATAACTAGTGGAGGAGAATTAGTCAGTAAATGAGCTAGAAAATGATCCAGTCGGCAGTGTCCCTCCATGGGTCCTGTTTCACATCTTGCTCTGAGTTCCATAAATAATAAAACCGCAAACCAAGTAAATTCTTCACTGTGTTTGTTGCTTTTGGTCAGAGTATTTTATCACAGTAACACAATAATCAAACTAGAACACAGCAGTATTAAAAAGTTCTTTTAAATGATTACACATTGCTCTCCAATTGAACAAATCAAGTCACTATTATTCTTAATCACTTAAGGAAAATGACTACTTCTCATGATGGAGCATCAGCTGACATCTCTCATTCTCTCATCCCTTGATCCTAGTTTCTAACTGAAAGCATATTCTTTTCCTTTACCATCCAAACTTGTACTCTCGAATGGCCACTGAGCTTGGTGTTATCCATTTCTTCCTCACATCTATGTGAATGACCTGCCACTCAATACTATGCATCAGTGTACATTCTGTTCCCCTAAAATGAAGAGGTAGGAGCCATCATTTCCAATCTTATTAACCAGATTAGAAATGCTCCAGAAAACCAGCAATGCATTCAAGAGTCTAATTTCTGAAAAAAACTGATGTCAAGAAATTTTATCCTCCTGACAATATTTGCATTATACAAAAATTTGACCTTTTCAAGCATTAGATTCAGGCATGGTAAAATGAAATGTGTTTTTTTTGTAATAAGAGTTGTAGCCAGAATTACATGTGCACAAATACAGTCTCTTGTTAATTTATTGAAACTTCATCATATACACTCCTGAATGTTATAAAAGAGTAACTCCAAAAAGATACCCTTTTGTCATATATTAAAGGGAAATATGAGGATGGAAATATTAAACGGAGTTCTTCTGTTGCCTCATAAAGTATATAAAAATCAAAGTTATTATTTCTCATATGCTTGGATTGAAATTAGTGATTCATGAAAATGTATCCCTGCATCACCGGCTAAGCTCTGTAGTGCACAATAATTATCTGAGACAAAGGAGTTAAGACTACTAACTGCCTGGAATTATTAAAAGGTAGTTCAGGAAAAGAGATTATCTGGGTAAGAGTTAATTATGAAAAGAATCAACTGAGACAAAGCGCTGGAGTGCTCATTAGACTAATGAGGGGTTGCTCCTCAACTCACATTTTAAGGGCATTTCCTCAGGGTCAAAATTCATACTACTGCCATTTTGTTTTGTTGTGGTTCATTGAAACTTAGTCTGGCATTTAGAATAATGGGCACTGTATGACCATGAATAGAAAGGGGTTATGAGCTTCCTGCCAGGAAATGAAAAATAAAAATTACAGATACCAGCGTAGCATAGTTCAAATTTTTGATAAAATTTATTCAGACGTTTTAGTAAGAAATGAAAAGTTTTGCCAGTGATGGGTAAGTGCTTATGATTTTTCTGCATTTCATCTTAGAGTTACTTGTAGATTGAAAAAAATGAATTTTCTCAATTTCACTTTAAGCAGAGATATGAATAAGAATATCAGCACACAGCACGGGAAATACAATACCTAATTTAGGCAGTCTGTTCATCTATCGTCCCAATTATCTCTTTTCACTGACTGTACTTCTACCAGTGAAACTAAACGTGTCTCTAACTCACCAATCTTTGCTTTGTAAAATTGAATAAAAAGTGATTCTATTTCATAGAATCCCATGTCATCTATGTGTTGACAGATATTTTGATTTTTCATGTTGTTTTTTTTTTTACATTTTCCACGTAGTATATATGAACCATGTAATGAATTAGCACATATAAACAAAGCAAGCAGTTCAGACTCTGAAGTATGAATCTTTTACAATGTCATCATCAATTCAGCTCAGACAAGAGTTATGTGAACATGTTGCAGTTCAACCTACTCTGTTTCCTGCAAGGAAGTTTCAGTCATTTTGAAAGAAAAAAGTATTGTACTTCATATGTTGATCATGTGAGGAAATCTAACTAAAATGTACTATATCATGGGCATGTTGCAGAGTAAGGTAAAGTAGGGAAGATGGAAGTTTTAATCCTAAGAGAACAAATTGGTGACATGTTGACTTCTTTAATAATGTTAACTTCAATATTTGCTTGTAACTGCAATACTAAAATTGAAAACTCCTCAGTGCACATGTTTAAATAATAACAGTTGGAAATATATGTATTTTCTACATGCTCATTCTTAGCATTATATTCTGTTTACAAGTATTCCAACCCTTGCCTTTTTTCAGATAGTTCTCTATCCTCAAGTGGAAACAAAAAAGAGTGTCTAAAGTTTACAGTCCGTCTTATGTAACCACACTGGCTGGAATACTATCCTAGTATTTAGTTCCATTTAGAGTGACAACAGTTGAGCTAAGGCGATGCTCTGAAGTTAAGGAGAACATCTTCTAATCCCACGAGTTTCTGTTTTCATTTCCCCAGGTATTTGAGAATACCGAGGCAATGTGATATGCTCTTTGGTTGCTTATTCAAGAACAAATGAGGCAATTATTCTAAGAGAAGGTAACTGGTGCTCCAACAAAATTAACCAGTCTGTCATTAGTATGCCTCTATAGGTAAGAGCTCCTAGAAATAAGCCTGAGTTCCATCCCAGAAAGACAGATTGTAGAATCAGATCATAGCACTCCCAGTTGTCATCAGACATCCACTAATGCACCATAACCTGTGATCACACACATAAAGATGTGGCATACACATTTGGATACAAACACACACACACACACACACACACACACACACACACACACACACAAATACATGATGACCATACATATATGCAAGTATGACCACACATGTATGTGCATGAACATACAGAGTGAGGTACACAGACACACACAGAATAAATGCACAAATATGCTTGAAATTAACCAGGCAACAGATGTTCATTATAACCTCTATATCCTAAGATTTCATTGAGTCAAGACTGGTGTGTGTATGTGTGTGTGTGTGTGTGTGTGTGTGTGTGCGTGTGCGTGTGCGTGTGCGTGTATGTGTGTGTGTGTGTGTGTAACTCATCATTTAGAACTCAGTTTTTGGAAGTGGCTTCCATAGTTCTCCATTATTGAGACAGGATGTCTTACTGTTGCTACAAGGTATGTACTACTGGCTAGATGATCCAGGACTTTCCAGGTGATTCTCTTGTCTTGCCCATCATTACAGTGAAGGACTGCTGGGATTATTGTTGCAAGCCAGAACATTAGGCCAGTTTGGGATCTCAGAAAAATATTCAAGTCATCAGACTTAAACAGTAAGCACCTCTATTTCCTAAGCAACTGAGAAGGTCCCTGAACCAAGATTTTTTAACTTAAACTTTATAGTATGTAATATCATATCTTCTCTATTATAAGAATGAAAACTTTTCCCCAGGAAAAACATCAGGAAATAGAAATGAAAATAAGTAGAATAAGTTTGAATCCATATCTCATGGCTAGCAGATTTTCCAGGAATTAAAATCCTTCATTTTGGATGGAAGCTCATTATGATGCAGGAAGTCAAAGGAGATGTGAAACAACAGGATGTTACAAGAGGAGGTGAAACATTCTATCCACAGAAGCTCAGTGAGTTCAGCAGGCCAGCAAACCAATGGGATTTTCTGAATCTGATTACAATTATCAGGCCAGTGCCTCTTCAGGCACATATATGCAATAAATACTTCTGAGAGAAAAATTATGTCAGAATTTTTGTCTAGTTGAGCTCCCTAAAAGAAGCAGAGAACAGCCAAGCTGCCTGGAATAGGTAAGCCTGCTGGAAGAAGCAGAGACAATATGAACCACTTGGAAGAGACACACTTTAATCTGTTCAGCTGCTTGTTGGTTGTGCCATATGATCCATGTTTCCAGCTTTCATGGGTTGTATAACCCATACTGGTGTGGACTTTGGTGATGCAGCTGTCTGTGAGTTATTGCTTTTCTAGTTCCTAACCTGTAACCCATATTCTTGTAAATAATACTGATAAAATTTATGGGTTCACAGAGTTGAACTTTGGTGGTATACATCCTTTGGCAATGTCAGTTCTCTATGTGGAGTGAGTAGATATTTGTTCTTGGTTCCCCAGGAGTAATGTTATACAAAAACTCACCAATCGTTTATGATCAACTGAACTGCTATTCATCTGTTATTTCTGCCTTTCTTCTCTGTTGCTTTTACTGTTTAAAGACTTTTACCTACAGATAACAACTGAGTCAACTGCACTGCAGTAACTCCAGGATCAGTCACAGGACACACTAGTGCAGTTCTCCTTTCTTGATCTTGAAATGGCAATGACTCCATTATCAGTGTTTTCCAGGAGTGGTGTTGACTATTTCCAGCCATACCAATATCACCTCAAAACACGTGGACCAATTCTTTGGTTTTACTCCATTGTTTTACACACACACACACACACACACACACACACACACACACACACGTTTTATGTGAATATATACATGTATTTATACATATACACATACACACAGAGTTTATACAGACAGATTATGAGAAATTAACTGTTTCTGTTACTCAGTAGCATTTTTCTCTATAAATAACACAATGCTTAGGAATGAAACTTATGAGACTTTTTTTTCTTTAGACTTGTTTCTGTTATAATATAATGTTCATCATATCATGCCCAGGAGTGTTTGACTTGGGGTTGTAGTTTGCAGTTTTAATTTCTGATGCTTAGATCTGTAGAAGCCAGTTCTCCTTAACTGTGATGTGGAAATAAAAGACTATTAAAAACATTATAAAATAAAATTTTAAGAAACTTAGACTATACACTGTTGAATATTCTAGAATAATCTCCCAAATAGCGTATTAGTCTAATTCTTCATCTTAGAACTATAGTCACTTAGGGGATGACTCATCCCTAGCAGGCTTGAGGCCCAGCCAAGTAAAAAAGATACTTTCTGAGAGCCAGTCTGGGTCTGCCTAAGGGACTTAGCAACAGCAGCTGAAACATGATCTGGACCAATGAGAGGCAGCCATGTCACACTAGCTGATGCATATTCATCAGACCTCCCCCCAGGGAGGGTGTGGAGGATATATAAGGCTTGCTTCTAACTGAATAAACTGAGCTTTTTTTCCCCCGACATTCTCCTGGAGTCTGAGGGCCATTGACTCTGTGCCTACTTGGCTCCCACCCCCAAAGGGAACAACAGCAAGGACCCTGCTATAGTCACTATTCACAGATTCCACGTGAAGGCATAATAATGGACTGAGGAGATGCATTAGCTGTTTAGTGCCTGCCACATAAGCGTGAGTATCTGAGTAAAATATCCGAGAACCAATATCAAAGGCTGGATATTGCAACAAACACCTGTAACTCCAGCACTGGGAAAGAGGTAAGAGGACATTTGGGGCATACTGCCTAGTCTTTCTAGTTGAATCAGTGAGGTATAAGTTTAATGAAAGACGCTGTCTTAAATAATTGGGTAAGAATGAGTCAGGAAGACATTTGACATACACCTCTGGCTTCAATAGACATGTGCTCATACACATAATATGCCCACAAGAAACCCCACATATTTTAGCAATTGTTTTATAGAACTAGTCTTTGTCTCTGCATTTGCTCCAACAAAAAAGTAGAAACAATAAAAGTGTAGAAATTGTATTGTACAGTAAAATAATCTGTGCATTGTTTATATATATATATACATACATATATGTTTAAATACATTGTATTTAATTTAAATATATTTAAGTCATTGAATGGAAAATCAGAAAATAAAAGAAACAAATGAAAAGATAGATGAAAAAATATGGTAAAATTTTTCCTATTTTGCTGTATCAGTTTGACAATGTAAAATAAAAGCTAAGTCCACTGCTATTTATTCTTACGTGCATTTTCCCTACAAAATAAATGAGCTATAAATGATAATATCATTATTGCAGCAATCATAATGAAACAGGAAAGATAGTGTTAATGTAATGGGATGCCTTTTATGCTTGAATGTATACCCTGTGCTTGTTGGCTTTGATTTCCTCTGTTAATTAAAAACAAAGCTCAATCTTTCACATAGTGAGCATTGTTGAGTTTATCTTCTTTAATCTCATTTCAAGTTTTTGCCATTAACTTGTAATTCCATAGACAATTATAAACTCAAAATGCAATAAGATCAACCATAACATATTTTTGTTTCCTTAGGACTTGACATTTACCACCAACTGATATATTTTTGTCTTTCTAATAATTGCATAACAATTGATTCTCCATCCCATTTTAATATCATTAAATCCCTTGTTTACTTACCAAAATAAAAGTCATACTTATTTTTATCATATTCATTTTGTCTTTTATTTGCAAATACCTTTTATTTATCTGCTTACAAATTATAAGATAATATTATAAATTACTTATTTATAAAATATTTAAAGATTAGTACCACAGGTTAATTTTTTAAATTCTTTTTTTTTATTATTTTATTTTATTTTACAATACCATTCAGTTCTACATAACAGCCACAGATTCCCTTGTCCTCCCCCCTTCTTGCCCCCCTCCCCTTCCCCCAGCCACACCCCATTTCCACCTCCTCCAGGGCAAAGCCTCCCCAGAGGACTGAGATCAACCTGGTAGACTCAGTCCACGCAGGTCCAGCCCCCTTCTCCCAGATTGAGCCAAGCGTCCCTGCATAAGTCCCAGGTTTCAAACAGCTAACTCATGCAATGAGCGCAGGACCTGGTACCACTGCCTAGATGCCTCCTAAACAGATCAAGCCAATCAACTGTCTCACCTATTCAGAGAGCCTGATCCAGTTGGGGGCCCCTCAGCCTTTGGTTCATAGTTCATGTGTTTCCATTCGTTTGGCTATTTGTCCCTGTGCTTTATCCAACCTTGGTTTCAACAATTCTCACTCATATAAACCCTCCTCTTTCTCGCTAATTCAACTCCTGGTGCTCCACCCGGGGCCTAGCCGTGGATCTCTGCATCCAGATTCCTCAGTCCTTGGATGGGGTTTCTGGCACAACTATTACGGTGTTTGGTCATCCTATCACCATAGTAGGTCAGTCCTGGCTGTCTCTCGGCCATTGCCAGCAGTCTTTTGTGGGCGTATCTTTGTGGATTTCTGTGGGCCTCTTTAGCACTTTGTTTCTTTGTTTCCTTTTCTCATGTGGTCTTCATTTACCACGGTCTCCTATTCCTTGTTCTCCCTCTCTTTTCTTGATCCAGCTGGGATCTCCCGCTCTCTTTCCCTCAACCCTTGCCCTTCATTGCTCCCACTCATGTCCAGGTTGTTTATGTAGATCTCAGCCATTTCTCCATCATTGAGTGATCCTCGTGTCTTTCTTGGGGTCCCGTTTTCCAGGTAGCCTCACTGGTGATGTGAATAGCAGTCCAGTCATCATTGTTCTACATCTAGTATCCTCCTATGAGTGAGTACATACCATATTTGTCTTTCTGAGTCTGGGTTACCTCACTCAGGACGATTTCTTCTAGATCCATCCATTTGCCTGCAAACCTCATGATGTCATTGTTTTTCTCTGCTGAGTAGTATTCCATTGTGTATATGTGCCCAATTTATTTATCCATTCTTCAGTTGAAGGGCATCTAGGTTGTTTCCAGGTTTTGGCTATTACAAACAATGCTGATATGAACATACCTGAGCAAGTGCTCTTGTGGTATGATTGAGCATTTCTTGGGTATATGCCCAAGAGTGGTATAGCTGGATCTTGGGGGAGATTGATTCCCAATTTTCTAAGAAAGTGCCATATTGATTTCCAAAGTGGTTGTACAAGCTTGCATTCCCACCAGCAGTGGAGGAGAGTTCCCCTAGTTCCACATCCTCTTCAGCATAAAGTGTCCTCAGTGTTTTTTATCTTAGCCATTCTGACAGGTGTAAGGTGGTATCTCAGAGTTGTTTTGATTTGCATTTCCCTGATGATTAGGGATGTTGATCAATTCCTTAAAAGTCTTTCAGCCATTTGAGTTTCCTCTGTTGAGAATTCTCTGTTTAGTTCTATAGCCCATTTCTTAACTGGACTGTTGGTCGTTTTGATGTCTAATTTCTTGAGTTCCTTATATTTTCTGGATATCAGTCTTCTGTCAGATGTGGGGTTCCTGAAGATCTTTTCCCATTCTGTAGGCTGTCACTTTGCCTTGTTGACCATATCCTTTGCTCTACAAAAGCTTCTCAGTTTCAAGAGGTCCCATTGATTGATTGTTTTTCTCAGTGTCTGTGCTACTGGTGTTATATTTAGGAAGTGATCTCCTATGCCAATACGTTAAAGACCACTTCCTACTTTCTCTTCTAGCAGGTTCAGAGTATCTGGATTTATGTTGAGGTCCTTGATCCACTTGGACTTAGGTTTTGTGCACGGTGACTGATATGGATCTATTTGCAGCCTTCTACAAGTTGATATCAAGTTATGCCAGCACCATTTGTTGAAGATGCTTTCTTTTTTCCATTGTACACTTTTGGCTTCTTTGTCAAAAATTATGTGTTCATAGGTGTGTGGTTTAATGTCAGGGTCTTCAATTCGATTCCATTGGTCTAATTTTTAAATTCTAGTTTTATTTTGTGTGTCTGATTCTAAGTGTCAAACCCAGGGCCTCAAAAATAGTGAAAAACAGTCTACCATTGAGCTGAAATTTTAAATAGATGAATTTCTGAATGAGTTTATAATTTTATGGTGCTGCATATATTTTGTTGACCTGAAATATTTAATAAATGACAGCTACTTACTTTGTGTATGTCAAAGTAGGTATTGAAAATTGTATGGCTTTTTAATGCTTGATCATTGGGCTAGAAGATTTTCATTTGGGGGAAGAATTGAGGACATCAGCATTGCTGATTAATGTGTTAGAAAAGCATGCTTTTTCTAATGTGTATGAGCTTCATCCATTTTCCTGAAAGCCTGAGATCAGATTTCTCCATTCCAGAAAATAATCCTACAATCCTTTAAAATTCATGCAACAATTTTTCAGGCTTTCAGATTTGAACAGGAGAATTACCTAAACTTCAGTGTGTCAGCTACTCTGTGTTCAGGAACTAATGCATTGGCTTTCCTGGGTTTCCACATAACCATTTCATGCTGCAGATGTAAGGACTAGTTGATCTCAAAATTTGCATGAGCTCCTTTGTATATATGAAATATTTACCTATTCACATTTTTTTCTGCCTCACATGAGAACAAGTATAACACAAGTAATGATTTGAGTCATCTTCATTTGAGTCACTAGAAGAGTAAACAATTCACGTAATTTAAATTCATATCAGGCACTATGACATCAGAGCTGAGATAAACCTTGACATAGAAGTTGCAGTTGTAAAGAGGGTGCTGAGCACCAAAGACCCACAGGAAAGTTTCAATTTCTTTAAAATGTACTGTTCAGTCTTTTTAATGAGAATAATCTGGTTTCTCTAATTTCCTGTCCTTCAGTGATCTACCAGAGCATCTTATTTGTGAATAGAGCTAGAATATATTCTGCAAAAGTTACCAAGACAATTATTCCTAGTAAAATAAAATAAAAAAAGATGGAGATAGAGGATAGTTCAGGGAACAAAGGCAGATGGACTACATGTTTATTTTTATGGAAAAGCTATTTATTTTTTCTATAAGAAAAAGTTTATCAGAATGTAATTAAAGGATACGCAGACACACATGATTCAACAAATGAATTTTCACCAATTAAAAAAGCCCTCTTTCAGGAGGTTTTTATTTGCACTGAAATTTGTGAATCAAAGAAAGGAAAAACAAAGAAATATTTCTTTTTCAAACATACTTCAGAAGATTTACAAGCAAGTTCTCTGGAGGAACAATGTGATAAGGGGAATAATTACCACCCTAAAGATATCTACACCCTACTTCCTTAGAATTTGTGACTATGTTAGATTATTATATGGAACTTTATAGATGCAACTATAGTTAGAATTTTAAAACTACGTGATAACTAGGAAATTCAGGTATACTAGAAAATTCCCATTGAAGGCTAGAAGGAGGCAGAAGAGCCGGGGACAGAGAAGGAAATGTGATAATAAAAACAGAAGAAGGGAATCAGTATGAGGAATCAATCAAAATACTATTGACCTTAAAGTGGCAAAAGTGAAAGCCTGGAAAAGGCAGACTATAGGCTAAAGAATTCAGGTCACTTGCAAAGACTAATAAAGTCAAGGGAAACTCTTGAAGGGTTCAGCAGAACAAGACCATTCTGACTTTTAGTATTCATAACCATAAGAGAATGAGCCTTTGATTTTTTAAGTCATTAAATGTGTACAAATTTATCAGCATGGCGATGGGAAAACAATAGAGCATGTGTGTGTGTAGGTGTAGGTGTGGATCATGAAATTGAAATGGGATCATGAGAAGAGAAAAAAACATATTGTATGTATGGTAGAAAAAAAAGAGAAACAGTAGAACATGAAGCAGAAATCATAGGACAGAGGAGGAAAGGGGAACCATGAGGAGGGGCTGCTGAAATGGGGGTAAATTGGGAGGAGGAGCAACAGAACCAGTGAGAAGTCCCAGGCACATCTCTGTGCTGGAACTTGGTCACCTTTCAGAATTAGTTTTGGATTGGTATTGTTAACTTGTTTGATTTTTGCATTCTTGCCTCAGTTTCCAACTGTTTTTTCTTCCTCTATTATAAAGTCATCCAGTCTTTCTTCAAATTCTGCATCTGTGGAACATATTGAATCAACACAGAGACAAGCACATCACCTGAGATTTCTGGAGTGCACACAGCAGAACCCTATATTGAGCAAAAAAAAAAAAATTATTTGTTGTTAGCTAATTTTTCAATCTAACAATTTGAAGCACTTTACTTTTCGTCTTTTTTAAAAAGATTTACTTATTTATTTATTATTATGTATACACTGTTCTGCCTGCATGTGTCCTCGCAGCAGGCCAGAAGAGGGCACTGGATCTCACATTACATGTGGTTGTGAGCTGCATTGTGGTTGCTGGGAATTGAACTCAAGACCTCTGGAAGAGCAGTCAGTGCTCTTAACCACTGAGCAATCACTCCAGCCCACTTTTCATCTTTCAAAGAGAAATAATGCAGTTTGTCTACTACATTCAAAGTGCCTCTATTTTACTATCCTAATTTTAAATTATAACTAATTTTATTTCCTGTGTGTAGAGTAGCTTGAAAATCCGTGTTTGTTTACCAAGATTAACCTAAGCTCTCCCACAGTCCAGACTCCCTGAATATCCAAAGGATGTGCTTATAACCTTTTCATTTCTTTGGATCCTTAATGTCTAAAGATAGAACAATCATTTTAGTCAACATTGAAATATTTTCTAGGAATTTTAAATTATGCAATACATTTCCCTATCTTATGTGTCATTAGTTGGTTATTCATTGTTATTATTGATCAGAAATTTATTTAATACTGATGTTTTTAAGAAATATATTGAACAAATCAGTATTCAGCACGTGAACTATGTGTGTGTGGTGGTGAGGGGGCAGATATAATTTACAGTATGGTAATAACTGAAGCTTCAGCAATCTAGGTCAACTGATTTGTTGAGTGTTTCAGTGATCTTTTTACTTGTTCTTAAATGCATGTTTTTCTTTGACAATGTTCACATACTAGGTAGAATTAATTTATAATCAGCTTTATTTATAATTCATAACTTATTTATTTTGAGTGTTTAGTGTTGGGTAACAATATTCAACATGAGAACTTTAAATTGTTTTTGTGGTTTATCCATTAAAATAATTATTTAAACATATTAGTCAAAATCTATTGTGAAAAATCATATTTTCTTTTGGCAATGTATCATTCTTTATTAATGCTCTTCATAGTAACTGCTGCTTATCTTCTCCAAAGAAAAAGCTGCCTATCTTTGTACCTGTGTACTTTCCAATAGTGTTGATAGGCCACCTAACTGTGACTTTTTATTGGGTATTTGCTTCATTTTGCTTTTCTCTTTATGAACTTCTGTTGGATCTCTCAGGAACTATCTAGGCTTTGAATTTAAAGGCAGTTGACATTTGAATGGCTTTTTCTGTATACACTAATGTAATTTCAAAAGCCGGGCGGTAGTGGCACACGACGCCTTTAATCCCAGCACTCGGAAGGCAGAGCCAGGCGGATCTCTGTGAGTTCGAGGCCAGCCTGGGCTACCAAGTGAGTTCCAGGAAAGGCGCAAAGCTACACAAGAGAAACCCTGTCTCAAAAAATCAAAAAAAAAAAAAAAAAAAAAAAAAAAAAGAAATTTCAAAGGGAGAATTGCAATGAAACTGATGATCTGAATAAGTGAATACTGTACTATTCCAATGTTCACTCTATTTTCTTATATATTTTACCCATTAATCAACTGATTTTAGTAAGTTTACTTCCATCTATAATGAAGAATTATTTGTGAAACAAATTTACATTATTGGATAGCAACCTTCAACAAAGGAAACACATGTGATTTAATAAATACATATGAGACACAAAATAGAATACACAGAAGTGTATATATTTATCTTACAATTTTAAAGAAAGCATTAGAATTTTGAGAGTTAAGAAAGAGCAGCTGGTAACTAAGCATGACCTAATGTTTTGGCAATTAAGAACAGATAACAACAGCTGATTTTCTTATAAAGATTAAGCAGAATTAAAAGTTGTATCATAATTATAATTAAATACCTATGTTTGACAGACAAAATACTTAAATAAAAAACATTAAATTAAGTTCTGATTTTAGAAAACGTTATTTGATCATAAAGTTGAAATATTTTCTGTTTCCAGGTTATAACAGATGCAACTTTAGAGGTCACAGCCACTATTAAATGCCTTATTATTTATGTGACTATCTTACACCTTCATATGAGGTGATAACTTAATAAAGTCAGATCTGTAATGGATTTCTAAGTGTTTTAGTGCAATTGTGAATTATTCCATTTTTTTACATGTTTCACTGAATTTTGATCGAGGGTGTTTTTTAATATGAGTGTTAATTTTTGCTTTCCTCACATATAGATATTGTTTTATTTTTAGAAGTTAAAATATGATTACATCATTTCCACCTTTCCTTTTATCCTCCAAGCCCTCCCATGCTCATAGACATAGTTTCCTCTCAAATTCATACCTTTTAATATACATATATATATATGCATAAATATGAAAATATATCTTATTCAGCCTTTTTAGTGTTACTTTGTGTGTATAGAACCAACTAGGGCACTCACCTCTAGGCAAATTATTTCTCCCATTCTCAAAATGTTTTAATTTCCTATAGTTCTTTGTTTAGGAGTAGAGCCTCAGGAGTAACATTTTCTCCCTACATGTTAGTATTTTTATTGGCTTTGTCCTCAGTAAGGACAGACATATAATTGGGGCTCATGGGTGAAGCTTCCTTGTCTTTTCTAGGAGACACAGTTTTATAGCAGATTTCCTAGTCATCTGGTTCTTAACATCTCTTGATCCCATCTTCAATTATGTTCCCTGAGCCTTAGGTGCATAAGTCGTGTTGTAGATGTATCTATTGTGTCTAGGTGCCGCAGGTCAGTCATTTTCGGCATCTTGACCAGCTGTTGGTTGTTTTTCATAAAGTTCTCCATCTACTGCAAAGAGAAACATTTTTGGATTATGTATGAGAGGTACACTTATCTGTGGATATATGCAGAGTTTTTTTTTAGAATGCACTTAGTAATTGTGCTGTTTTAGTCAAAATTATGCTCATAGAAGTTTCTCCTCATGATCTATGAATTCTCTAGCATTGGGTAGGATACATTTACAGTGCCATTTTCAATTTCATTTCTGTTGAGTTGTCCATAAGTGTGATTAGACAGTTATTGGCTATTATGAGGATGTTGGTACACTATTGCACATATTGGGATATCTTTTCATGAATGATCATTGATTTTTTTTTTCTATGAGGCAAACACTATACTGTATAGGAATATATTATACACATATTAATAAAAGTCCTTTTTAAGTAAACCTTGATGGAAATATATGTGCATATATATATATATATATATATATATATATGTATGTATATATAGTGCTTGAGGATCACAGAGTTGAAACAAATTTTCATCCATGAAAGGCATTGCCTGTTCAAGATACAATTAGGAAGCAAACAAACAAATAAAAAAAGATTTGAAGAGCTATTGGATGCTTAACTTTTAAGCCAGTCTACACTAAGTGAGTTATGATAGAGCTCTTTTGAAGAACTAGCACATTTTGTACAGCATAAAAAAAAAAAAACAGTGAAAGCACTCAGCTGTAGGGTCCACATTACAACACAATACATTCAAGTATATTTAGCCAATAGGTTTCTTGGGAGAAGATCATGAGCAGAGTAGAAATATCCCTTGCTAAGATCCAATGCCATACTGACGTGTGAGTTCGGATACTGCCATGATAGCAATGGATATAAGAGATGAATTTAATCAAATGGTCACAACCATGCCTTCATTCAACTGAAGTACAGGTTTGATTGACTCAGTCACTTACCTCAGCTCACAAAACAATCAAAAAAGCTCTTATCTGGTACATATAATATTTATTCCAATTGTATGTAATTCCTGAGAAAGTTTTATTTATGCATTTGTGTGTGTATGTAATTTTTTTAAATTGGCCATTAATTTGAGACATAAAGGGGGACGCATGAGGGTAGGGTTAGAGGTAGAAATGGGAATGGGGAAATCATGTAATTATATTATAATTTCAAAGAAACAAAATAGTAATTAAAAATATATGACCAAAAGTCAAGAGGAGAAACAAGGTAATTTCACCCATTACTAGAAAAAAATGGATAAGTTGATATAACATAAATAAATTATACAAATCATATAAATGAAATAAAACTAAACTCCACAAACAAAGAAAAATGATTATTCTTCTACAGAATCATTTAAAAATTAGGTCTACACAAATCCAGAAAATTTAGATCTAAAATTATAAAACTTTTAGATAAAAATATTGTGAACTTATATTAAGCAAAAGTTTTTAAAATTCATTTAAAATGAAAATATTGTCTAAATTAAAGGCAATTCTTCAGAAAAGGTGGAAGAAATGTGGCTGGCTGATATATTTGATACATGGATTTCTTTCACACAAAGGGGCAGGTGAACTACTAATACAATATCAACAACAATCAGGAGAGACATTTTAACAGACATTTCAACGAAGTTTGGCAGTTATTAAACAATGACCTCAAAAGGTACTTAGTCTCATAAGTCCTTAGGGAAATTCAAATACTTGTTTATAGGTACTTTCGTCTGTATTTGCTGAGAATATAACATGCTACAACTAATTTGTCAAACACTTGTTAGTTTCTTAAGAAGCTACGTATACACTGCATCACAAAATTTTTTTTCACTCCTACGTATTTACTCAGAGCACAGTTTATGCTCATATAAACATTTATAAGCCCAAAGCCACACATGATTTATATTTATATGATATATTGAAAGAGTACATATAATAGGAATCCAATAGAGATTACCATCAAAGGGTAAGGTTTAGGAAACAAGATTGAGTTACAAAGGAAATGAGGATTCCTTTAAGAATTAATCTTTATTTATCATGATAAATAGGTGTTAGAGATTCATTGTTTTATATGTACAATTGTGCTGTTATTAATTCTACTTTGAATCAAAGAGAGATGGCAACATTAAAGGCTTATCCGAAAATTATCAACAGACTATTTAATTGGTTTATTTTAGTACATCCTTAATAAGCTCTGCATAAGAAAGCTCTCAGGTTCCCAGACTCTCTGACATCCATTCAAAAAGTGGTTTCTAAACAGTGACAACTTGAGAAGTAAATCTCAGCCAACTGCTTCTCCCTCGTGAACAATGTTTTGGATGGACTTTTACCATCAACAGACATGGCAAGAAACTAGGGGTTTAATCAGACTGCATTTGAGTCTAACACATTTTTAATTTCACTCCCATCATATCTTTTTGTCATTTAAGCTGTTTCAGGAGCTTTCCCCACAAAGTTCTGTTGGTTCTACCTTAATTGTCAAACTTAAACATCATATTTTCTGAAAAGACATGTGGATTTAATACAAAGTTACCTTGTGGATTATGTCTATAAAAAGCTAAGAAAATATAGCAAATGGTAATAAATAAGTAAATAAATAAATAAATAAGAAAAAATGAAATAAAATTTCTCTTAAGCTATCTGCTATAAAAAAGATTCATTGTTTTGATTTTTATGAATCTAAATATATAAATCACAGTATACATGTATTGAAAATCACTAAAGAGAGAAAGACAATTTATGGAAACATTAAACTAATCATAATGCAAGAAGCTGTGCATTAAAGGAGAGAGTAAAAGGGATATTTTGTGATTAACTGTTCAAATCATTAGCCAAACTCAGCAATCTGTGGTATGTAGACCTGAAGACAAAGATTCAACACTTTGAAGCCAAAACTGACAGAACTAAAAGAAGAAATAGGTAATGAAATCATGCTTGACTTTCTGTCTCAGCAACTAAAAATAAAATTGACTATAAAGTGAAATATAAGAGATATCAATCATCACAAATATCAACATTATCATCAGCAATAATCTCAATAAGATAATGATATAAAGCACACCCACATAAATCATATTTATTAAATCCCAAACAACTGTTTTTGTTGTGTTAAAGATGGACCTATTTTGATTTTATGTGTATGAATGCCTGCCTACATGTGTGCATGTATGCCATGTGAATGCCTTGTACTGACAGAGGCTAGAAGTGGACATCAGACTCCATGAATTTATAAGTGGTTGTGAGCTGCCACGTGAGTGCTGGGAACTGAACCTAGCCAGGCTGTCATCATGAACAACTATTTAACTACTGAGGCCATTTCTCCAGTCTCTTACAAAGTTTCTTTCAGAATATGGAAGTCATTCATTTGTCCTGTAGTAGAAAATCGTGAAACATTCAAACAATGAAATATTATCCAGTATTCAAAATAAATGAGCTATGGGTTCTTAAAATGGGAAGAAATTTAATAAATAGTAATATAGTAATGAAGCCAGCCTGTTAACCCTACAAGCTACACAATTCCATATATGAGATCTAAATGAATGGTCAAACTATGAAGAGAGAAAAATGGTAGGTTGCCATAGGTTGGATAGAGAGCTTAAGCACAATGAAACTAATTGTGCGATACTATAGTAGATATATTCCATTTGATATTTCTGCAAAGTCACAAAATGCAGCATATTGAGAATGAATGCTAATGCTATTACAATGAGACCTCTGGATGCAAATGATAGTGTAGGCTTGTCTATTGTTAACAGATGCTCTGATAGGTGATATTGATAGTGAAGCAGTTTATGCATATTTCAGGATATAAAAGAACTCTGTATCATCTTCTTAATATTGTTCTGCAACTAAAATTTCCATAAAAATCATCTTATTTGCCAGTGATATGTTTTTTATAGTAAAAGTATTAATCAAACCGGAGAAGCTGAGTAAAACCGGAGAAGCTGAGTTCAACCATATGGAAGTACATGGTAGAAGGAAGAAACGGATTCCTCCAAGTTGTCCTCTGACCTTGAGACAAGTGTCATAATCACCACATGATAAACATATAAATACAAATTTCAAAATATCAAATATTAAAAATAAGGTTCATGTCCTTCCTTCACCAAGAGACACAAGTATGTTATCAACGGCTCACAACTTCTTGTTCATACCAGTACTGGAGCTAATTAGAATGACTTATGGACATAATGTTGAAAGATAAATAAATAGCAAAAGTTGTTACACAGGCCATAATAGTTCCTTAAATTTTCTTTCCCTTTAAATGTTTGTCTTTGTTTTAGATTAAAGGATATTTTTATTAGATCAGAGCTTATGGTTTTACTTTTTCTCTGTGAGATTTCAATCATAAGTCTCATTGTCATATCAGTATCAATTTGATAAGACGATGTTTGTTTATACATATTGCTTAGCTTTAAGTATTGTGTGTGTTCAGACAGATGCCTTAATTTTGTTCTCTTTATTCAACACTTGATTTCACCATATTAACTGTGTTGTGACCACCATAAATCATTCACAGTAATTATTTGAAGGAAACACATTGTACATAATTTCTTAGCTCAGCCGAGAAAGTTAAAATGAAAAATTTAAGAAGAATTAAGTCATTGAGCTCAATAGCATCATCTTTAGCTCTTTAAAGAAAATTGTTCTAAAATTGGAAAAAAATGTGAAAAAAGTCAAAGAGGTGTCATTTCTTCTCTCCCTATTTAAAGAGTATAGTTTAGCCTGTGGCTTAACTAGGATTCCATTGCCCAAGTGCAGGACATTTAGGTACTAAAGTACCTAAAATGATACCTATGCAAAATAAAAGAGGTGAGGAAGAAAGAGAAAGAAAGAAAAAGTGTATGAGAGAAAAGCAAATCACAATCAAACAGCAGTGCATAAACAGCTGAGCACAATTACCCTCCTTCTTAAAACTGCATCATTAGCAAATAATTCAGCATGGAAATACAGGGCACTGCTCTCCACACATGCCTGTTGATAGACCCTTTCCTGTACAGGCCCAGGGTAAGCACCCACAGCGGTTGTGAGTTCATGATTCCAGTAACTATATTTAAATAATATATATATTACATATTATATATTACAAACTGTAATGAAGTATTTTAAGAGCAGAACACTATGAGAAATCAAATATCTGTTTGATTCTTAGTTGAAATTTTGAATAATGAACATGGGAAAAATAAAATGACTGATAGTGTACTGAATGGTAATTACACAAAATGAATATTATGAAGGGAAAACATAACAACAAACCCATCCCTCAGGAAAAAAAGACAGAGTAAAAAATTCAATAATACATTATTTGAGAATTAAAATTTTAAACAGACTTCAACACACTCAAACAAAAGCAAAAAAGGAAAAAAAAAAGTCACTTTAAAAAAAATGTTGTAATGAACACGTCCATTAATTCAAATTTAGTTTTGAGTTGCAATGTTTTTGTGTAGCCAGAGCTGGCATGCTATGTCTTGAAAAGAAAGCCAGCATTAGAGATCACAAACACCCAATTTCACACGACAAGCAGTCATAAATAGAGCTAAATTCCCTTTAGTAATACACTATCTTCGTGCTTCACTGAACTCAAAGAAAAGCATTTTTTCAGTGTAAGCAATTAACTTCTCATTTTTTTTTCTGTTCCATGAAAGGACATTATCAGAAAAGCATGGGATTAGGAAGCTATCAGAGTTATTCTTAGTGTATGAAATTTCAATTTAGTGAAACATGTAAAATTCTAAAGGCTGTAAGGGCCCAAAGCACGGAATCCATTTTGTTTTCACAGTTTATTTTCTTCATGTCTTTGTTAACCCAACTGAGTTTTCTGCTGAATTCAAATGAAAGGGTATTAGAATTAGGAATTATTTCATGTTATATGCTGTCTTCATTGAACATCACAGGAAAAAAAAAGTATGGGAAAGGGGTGAGAAATCCTTTTCTACAGAAAAAAAAAAGTTACTTTATTGACCCAGAAGATTCTAAATAGCACTCAAAACCTTGAACACATTATCAACCTGTATCCACATGTGGCTTCCAACATTTATGATGGATATTTGTTTTTTTGAGGTTCCTTTCAACCTATTGGCTGCTTTCACGGAATTATTACCACAGCACACACATACAATCACTCAATAAAAAAAAAAAAAAAAAAAAAAAAAAAAAAAAAAAAAAAAAAAAAAAAAAAAAAAAAAAAAAAAAAAAAAAAAAAAAAAAAAAAAAAAAAAAAAAAAAAAAAAAAAAAAAAAACAACACACATACATCCCTCAACTCCCACACACTTCATATAGAAGAGCATATAGTTTAATATTAAAGTTACATATTTAGCTTAAGTCATAAAAGCTAATTTCATGGGAGGTGCAAAGGCATAATAACCTATATTGTCATTTTCTTAAAGGCAAATTAAACAGGTTGAAATCACAGGAAAATACCAAATTGAGTACATAGATTTAAATAATTTTAAAGTATATTGTTAACTTGATTTTAAAGCTAAAATTCAGTTACTGAAGACAAGTAGTATTTTAAAAAAGCCATCCCCAGAAAACCAAAACCTATGAGGAGTTATGTGACAAAAAGAAAAAATAACATACTTATCAGTGAAGCATAAACACAGTATATAGCATTGAATTTGATAGTCAACTATTTACTTGTTAATATACTGCATTGGGTGATATCTTCCTTAATATGGATTTCCTTAACATTAGCTTAAGGCAAAAGTTTATATTTTTTATTTTCATTGATTTGAATCTACTGAAGAATAATTTAAAAAGGGAAAATACAATACACTAGAGTGCAGGGAATATACAAGGAAATATACTATTAAAAGTATCTCAGCTTCATAAGAAACTTCAATAGCTTCTTATTAACATTTGTCACTCTTGGAAACTTCACAGACCTCAGTGTGAGGCAGACAAATAAGCAAACAATCTCCTGTATTCTTCCAGATTCAGGAATGTTGACTATTTACACTATGAACTATGGCACTGCATCTGGATTCTGTCAACAAAGCCTTCCAACAATAAAGATAAACATTTAATCTCCAGGAGATGGGTATAAATTTATTCCTGTGATACCTGTAAATTCTGACTTATTTGTGTGGAATGACGTACATAGTGAAGGCTGATTCTTATCATTTAAAGATTGTGAATGACAATGATGTTAGCTTGGGAGGTATTGGCCCATATGTCCAAGTTTTGATATGTACAAATTATCACTAGCAAGTGGCAAGTAGTGAGTCCCAGGGGCAATTAAGGGAAAGATAATCTTTATAAGGACAGAGAACAATTGGTACAGGTGGTCTTTAATCATTTACATCTATATGCAACTTCTTATTCTACCAGAATATTCTGAGAAAATGCTTACATGCTTGTACATTACAGAGATGGTATAACTGCAACTTTTAAATGATCCATTGGGTTTACATATTAATTTTAAGTTAATCTTTATTAATTATTTGAGAAAATTTTACAATGATTTTCGATCATATCCATTCCTGATTGTTGCCTGTAACTATTCCCAGATCCATTCCATCTCTTGTCCACCTCAACTTTGTGTTCTCTTCTTGATATATATATATATATATATATATATATATATATATATATATATATATATATATAATGCTTTGAGTCCAATTTGTGCTTTCCATATAATTCTATGTATGGGGCCCTCCACTGGAATGTGCTCTACTTGACAGAAGCTATAGCCTTAAAGGAAATCAACTTTCTCCTGTAAGGCTTCAAGAGTTCATAGCTTCTCAGTTAGGGCTAAGAGATCATGAGCTCTTTATCCATGCTAAAATGTTGATTGGCTTTATCTTGTGTACTCAAAATAAGTACCATGAGATCATAAATGTAGTAGTCCTGTCCAATACATTAGACATTGTTTCACCAAAATCCTCCATGACCTCTAGCTCTCACAAAATTTTCTTCTTGGACAGATGAGGAGGCTTTTTACAAATATCCCATTTATGGTAGTTACTGCATAAACTTGTAACTGATCAAAATACAGAGTGTCAGATCAGTTGCAAGTTTATGCAGTAACTACCATTTACTACACAAAGGGACTTCTCTGAGAGCAGCAGCATTCTATAAGTATAGAGAAGTGAATTTGGAGGGTGATTTGATGCTACATTCATCTATCAAAATAATAGGACTAGGCTCACCTATTCGGTAAGCTCCACAACCCTGAGCTCTTGGCCAGATTTACAATCCTATGCAGTTCCTCCTATGGAGTAGGCTTTTACTCAAACAGAAAATGGTTGGTTTCTCTAATAGCATTTATGTATTCAATTGTACCAATAAACATATCAAGTAAGGCAGGTCAATGTTGTAGATCATAAGACTGACAATTGTGTAAGACAGCTAATGACATTTTTCTGCCCCAAAAGTTTGCATAGTACCTTCCAGTATGAATGCTAGCTAGCAGCTGGCAATTTTCTTGGTCAGTTCAAACTTGGTTTGTAATGTTAGTGGTATCTTCAACAATAAAGTTTTAAAACCTGGAGTGGTAGCAATAGCCCATACTGTTTTGAAAATCTCAGAGGCATCTCTGGACAACTCAGGGGAGGTGTCTCACACAAGGCACCAGCTTTTGATTTGCCAATTTATAGATTTTGCTAGGATTCTTATTCCATATGTAGGGCAGCTCCAAATCAGCTTATGGTCACATGTGTAGGTGGAAATTTCTCTCATGCCTGCCTGTTCCCAAATACTTAGCAGCTGCTTCCCAAATAATTGACTTAGAAGCTTAATATTACTTATAAATGCTCAGCTGGTAACTCAGGCTTATTTAATAACTAGCTCTTAAACATAAATTAACCCATAACTCTTATCTATGTTTAGCCATGTAGTTTGGTACCTTTTCTCAGTGTGGCATTCTCATCTTGCTTCCTCTGCAACTAGCTGTGACTCTTGACTCTGCTCTTCATTTTCCCAGAATTCTCCTAGTCTGCTCACCCTGCCTATACTTCCTGCCTGGCTACTGGCTAATCAGTGTTTTATTAAACCAATTCAAGTGACAAATCTTTACAGTGTACATGAGCATTATCCCACATCATTCCCCCCCCCTTTTTTTTTATCTAATTAAAAAGGAAGGTTTTAACGTTAATATAGGAAAACTATATACAACACAAAATAGTTATTAAATAAGAATTACAGTAATAATATCCAATATATTTGCATCTGACAAAATTAGAGAAAATGCTAATCTATCTTATCTTGGTGAGTTTTGTATCTAATTTACTTTCTATTATAACTAAGGAAAACTGTAATTATAACTATTTAGTCTTCAACTCCATCAAGGACCACAGAAATGTAAAATGTTACTTAGTAACAGGGACAAAGGGACATCAGACTGCCTAATTCCCCCCCAAACATCCAAAGCGTTAACAAGAGCTCTTGCTCCCATTTTTCAGAGTCCCACAAGTAGGCCAAGCTACACAACTATCACATATATATGTAGAGGGTCTAGGTCTGTTGTCCTTGTGAGCTCCTATCAGCCCAAGTTAGTTGTTTCTGCAGGTTTTTTATTTATGTTCTTGACCCCTCTGGCCCCTGCTAGCCGTCCTCTCCCCCTTCAGCAGGATTCCCCACGCTCAGCCTAATGTTTTATTTCCTGGATTTCTTAATGTACAAAGAAATCATATACAGTATTAAAAACAAAAAAAAGGAAAATTGTAAAAGCAAAATATATGTCTGGGAAAGACACTTGTTTCTAAAATTGAATTTACAAAGGAAAGAATATGATATGGTTAATTATTTAAATTTACAAAGTTTATAGGTTATTTCATGCTATATTAATTTCAAAAATCACAATGAAGTTTCTGAATGTGGTTTTTGAATATAAGATTTTTCTGAGGCTAGAATATATTAGATTTAGGAAAATATAGTACGCTATTTCCTATCATATAATACTCTTGAATAAAATAGGAAATTAAATTTAGTGATTTATCAAATAATTTTCTGCTTCAAATAAATATTACAATGCATATGGCAGAAATAAATTAAGAAAGGTATTTATCTATACCTTAACTTATAAAATTAAAAAAACTTAATTTATTTTACATGTTTATTTATAATTATAAAATCTGATATCATTTTGAGAAAAGAAGACCAGGTGTATAACATGGTCTTCAATATTTCCCCTCATTTGTGGATGTTCACATTTAATCTTTAGATATGAATGTCTTATTTGGAAAACCAAGAGATTTGGAAATTAGTTAGGAGCCATGGTAAGTGAGGGATTATCAATGGAAGGAAGGTAGAGACGAATGATATAAATGGAGAAAGAGGAATTATGGGATGGGGTAGGTTACATGGGTAGAAGATTAGAGGACAGGGTCAAGGAGGAAATGATGGAGGGATAACTAACATCAAATGACTTCTGAAAATTCATATGAAAACTACTAGTGTTCAAGTTTCCAAACATAAGTATATACAAATATAAAAAGAACAAACAGAATTACAATATAATGGTCCACAAACCCCTACTGGACAACATGAATGAACAAATAAAAAGTTCAAGGTTGTAAATAGGCTAACTCTATTGGAGTTGCTGGACAATGAGGGCCCATAGACTCACACATGGTACAGGGCATTACCATTACTCTTGGTTACTGTGAAAAAAAAAAACTTTGTGGTGAGATCTATTGCTGAAAATATACATTTGAGTCATAGAACATGGTGAAATCAAGTTAGAATTGACATGGAAATTACACCTGTACTGGTTAGCTTTCACAGTACTGGAAGGTATTATTCATACACTGGAAGAGAAAATCGATCATCAATTTTATCAGTCTCTGAATTCTGCAAGCTGCCATAATGGCCAGCCTGGGATGCTCCACTCACTGGTATAAGAGCATGGATAGGGATAAATAAGTTGCAGGCCCTAGGGAAGCACTTATTATGATTACTCTGCTAATTGAAATAGTGGTAAAATGGCTGCTAATTTTTTTTTTTTTTAGTAGATGGAGATTAACACAGAGTCTTCCTAATGGTCAAGATAAAAAGAGTAAGTTACTACAAAGGAATTAACTTTAAATGGACAATCTATATCACATGCCCTCCTCACATGGCTCATGGACCATGTAGTAGTAGAAAAACTGCAAGATCCAGAAGTGATAGATAACTATAAAAAAGTGTTTTCTGCACACTATAAAGTAGTTGCACATTTAAACCCACATGTACAGAAACTGATTAGGCTCAAGCAATATAAAATCCTAGCATAAAATGACATAGGGCCTGGTACATTCAGTTAAGGCAGGTTTAAAAGCGCCTCTCCCTGCATCAAGACTGTGTAAGGTGCCCCATCATAGCTAGTGGGCTCCAAAAAGCCAGCTCATGTACCAGGGATGGATCCTGATCTTATTGCAAGGAAGTCCCTTAAGCAGATCAAGCTACACAACTGTCTTGCTTATGCCGAGGGCCTAGTCCAATTCCATGGAGAATTCATAGCTGTTGATTTTAAGTTTGTGAGATCCTGCTAGCTTGGTTTGGTTGTCTCTGTAGGTTTCCCCATCATGATCTTGATTCCCCTCGCTCATAGAATCCCTCTTCTTTTTCTTTGACTGGACTCCTGGAGCTTGGCTTGGTGCTTGGCTGTGGATCTCTGCATCTGCTTCCATCAGTTACTGGATGAAGACTCAGCTGATTCTCCATGGGAGGCCTTACCTCCTCAGATGAGGGAATAGAGAGGGGTTGGTGGGGGAGGCTCGGAGGGTGGCAGAAGGGAAGAGAGGGCGATCTGTGATTGGTATGAAAATGAATAAATATTTCTCAAAAAAAATGAGAAGTAGGCATGGAATCCCAACTCTAAGTTAGTAGATAATTTTAATCTATAAAATGTAGAAGAGGGGAAACTAGCTGTCTAAAAATGTGGTTCCTGAAAAGTTGACTATGTGCCAGAGAATAGCCACATGCCACAGAATACAGAGACATCTCTAATGAGACTCAATGTGTTTAAGAAAAATGAGGATACAGTGTTATATGGGGATTAAATGAAGTGGTCTCTAGGAGGGGATTGGAAATGGGGATGGATATAATTAAAATGAAATATATGAAATTTTCAAATAATTGATACAAATATAGAAATTCTGATAGCATCAATAGATATTCCAAATTACATTAATATAGTTTATTACAAATAATGTTAAATAAAAAGGAAAATTTAAATGGGTATACTATTAGCTAAGAGCAAACATTTTTAATATCTAAAATCTATGTTTTAAATATTTGTGGGATCAACATATTTAAAACTATCATCATGTTCCCCATAAAAGGGACTAACAATTAGTACTGAAATATTGCTGATGATACAGACAGTGAACTGAACCAGCATTATGATAAATATTTTTGCTTTAAATTTAGTGTATTCTGTTTACAGTTTATGATGATATAGCCAAATGAATATAATAATTCTAGTGCTTACATTTGAATCAGAACTCAGAAAATTGTACAGGGACCAAGCAGAACTTCACCTGGTATTCATATGTTCTTCACAGTTTTGAATATTGGGCATAAAATATATGTATTTGTCAAAAGTTGTCCAGTTTTATATTTATAATTGATTAAAAACCAAATATAAAATTATCAATAGAATTTTTAAGAATATAAATGGATCTTTGTTTCCTAATAAGAGCTCTATGATATAGGACATAGTTAAATCGAACACAGACATATTAACTTAGAATTCTAAAAATCATTGCTGTATTTAGTGGTATGCACCTTTCATCCCAATACTTAGGAGGCAGAAGTTGGCATATCTCTGTGAATTCCAGGCCAACCTGATTTACATAGCAACTTCTAGGCTCCTTAGGGTTATGTAATAATAGCTGTTCCAAAAACAAACAAGCAAATGAATAAACCACAAAAATTGAATCTCTAATGGAGGTATATACAGGCTGCTCTAAGTTATCATATATGGGATCTGGGATCTAAACTCAGGGTCCCTAGAAAAGGAGTATGTACTTAACAATCTCTCTAGCTTTTATATTTCTTTCAAAAACAGCAACAGCAAAAGTAATATGTTGAGATAGAATTGCTAAAATAAACATAATTAATCTAAATAATTGATGAGTTAAATAATGTATATGATAAATATAATGATAAATAATTGATATTCCAGACATACTTCAAGACATTGTAACACTGAAAGACAGTTTCTAACATGTCCCATGTCTTTATGAGGAAGTGGAGTGGCCAGCATGTAGCATAAGATCTACACACTTTAAACAATTTTTACCTGCCTTTTGCTATCAGAGGTGAGGAGAGGGTTTCAGATTCCTTGAAACTGGAGATGCAAACAACTGCAAACCAAGTAGATAGTTGTTAACTGCTATGAATATTCATTAGAGATGAAAATGCATGATTTTGAAGGTGGGTTTCATGACAAAGTTTCTCAGGACCCCTTCTGTACACTGTGGCAAGTTTCTTTCCCTAGTGGTCATGTCTATTTTCAGTAAGTTCATGGATATTGCTGCCATAGCAACAAAGATTGAGTACACACATGGTCCATCAATAGGAAACTCACTTACAATGGACTCTTTGATTAGCACTATTGTTGATTAGTCAACCCATTAAAAGCAGAGACTACCAGTGACCCGTCAATATGGCACCATTCTGATGCAAACTGGTGACAGATCAATTACAGACAAACATTTCCATTAGCATCAAGAAGACAGTTCTATGATATGGATTTGCCTTCTTTGCACTTACAGATTTGCACAAAGCACTGCAGGACTGATACAATATCTTCCTTATTATAGTCATGGTCTTGAACAAAATATGGCTGTCGACCAGGGAACAAAACACATTTTACAGTGAGTGGGCTATGGCAACCAACTCAGGCTTGTGAGTTTCATAATGTGGATAATTTGTGAGTGATAAAATTACAAAATAGATATATTTAAATAAGCTTTTACATTTATGTTTTTAGAATATTCAAGGGATTATGTCTACGTTTTGCTTGTATAGGAAAGTTTAAAAGATATTACAGAGACCTTCTTCATAATCTTCATTGAGTTTATTCTTATTTTCTCATCTTATCAAAGGATGCCTGTTTCGTTTTCCAGCATGCAGTGGAGGAAATATTGCTGGAGTACTTGCCAGGCATGGTGACTCATGCCTTTAATCCCAAGAAGTGAGCCTTTAATCCCAGGAAGTGAGGGCAGAAAGCCGAAAAGTATATGTCATAAAAACCAAGAACTAGGTTGGTTAAACTTTTAGACTTTTAGCAGCAGTTCAGCTGAGATTCATTCTGGATGAGGACTCAGAGGCTTCCAGTCTGAGGAAACAGTATCAGCTGAGGAATTGGCGAGGAGAGGTGGCTGTGGCTTATTCTGCTTCTCTGATCATCCAGCATTCACCCCAATACCAGACCCAGGGTTTGTTTTTATTAATAAGAACTTTTAAGATTCCTACTACATGTGACCTTAAAGTAATTTAAGATTTAAACTTAAATTTAAACTAAAGCTTAACCTGCCTAGTTCCTGGTCCTCATGCCTTATATATCTTTTTGCTTTCTGCCATCCCAAGTGATAGGATTAAAGGCATGGTGTGTGCCACCCTTTTCTGGCCTCTATATCTAGAGGCTGTTCTGTTCTTTGACCCCAGATAAATTTATTAGGGTACACAATATTTTGGGGAACAAATACCACCACAATCACATTAACTTACTACCCTTAACTTTATCTCATTTTTCATGATTGTCTATAGTCAAATCTTCTTTGATAAACTATATATGGAATCAAAGATATTGCTATCACATGTGTATTTCCTGCTGAAGTATGATTCATCTCCCCATCCTATACAATGCTTCATCCAAATAATAAGGGGTAGAAAAGGTATGTAAACCCTTGATAGCTGAAGATAAATTTAGACCTTAATCATTATGTTAGAGAAATCAAATATTTTATTTTCTTAAATAGGTTAAGCATATATTAAATAAATTGCAATCCAGCTTTTCATGTATGTATTTAGTTTTAATAGTCAATTAATAGTGTAGATTATGTAAAAAAATAATATATATAAGACATATTAAGTTTTTTTTACAGCTGTTAGACAACAAACGAAATTCATGAACATGTTAATGACACATAAAAAATGTGAATGAAATATTAATCCCATTGTGACCATGGTAAGTTGTAAACAATTTATAGAGTAACTATTGGCTTCACCATGAATATAATTATATTTCTGAGGAGAATATGACTATTTGCACAAATACATGAATACACATATGTGTGAAATTATGTTGCTCCTCAAAGATTAAAGAAATAAATCGATGAACCAGCATTGTGGGAAGGATCCAAATGAAGCAAAACTTAAAATTATCTTTCCTGTGCATGATACGCTGTACCTCACAGCACAGTTGAAAGTCTTCTGTTAGCTGTGTAATACCAAAATACATTTCACCTTTTCATTCATTTCCAGTGATTTCTGGAGTCATTTATTCTAAATACCACAGACAATTATCTATTGGGAATATTTGGATCATTTTAAGTTAGTATTTTCTCTCTTACTTTCTGAATGATGTATTCAAGGTAAAAATCAGTTCTTGTGGCTATCTAGTAGCTCTCTCATGGTTATCATTCTTTAAAAAAAAACCTTGTTTATTGACATACTTGTAGATTCTAGCACCAGATTCTAAGGTTTAAGAGAACAATATGACCCCAAACAATGACCTTTGAAATATTATTAAGTTATCAACTCCTTTTAACTCTCAAATGCTTTTTATATTCAAAAAGAAATTGGTTGAGCAGACATCTTATTTTTCCATTAGCAGTACCTTATACTTTATGCATTATTCCAATTAAGGTGTTATATGTGATAATAAATCATCAATATAAGTTTATGCACCAAATGAAGTTAGCTATACAGTCATCAAAGTGGATGAGTCTTAATCCATATTTTCCCTCTCTAACTGTAGGCTCTGCGGTCTGTACTGACAATAAATTCCATAGTCTTTAATCTACATGTCCACTATTGTAATGGAATCGCAACAATCCCCTGCAGAAATCAGGCAAGGGCAAGCACATCCTTGTGAGCACCCATAACACTTTTCCAAATTTTGTGAATGCATGTAGACTTAGTCTTTTCATTTCATTGTAAGATACAGAAAAAAAATATAGTCTGAACTATCACTGATCAAATTCATGCTTAGAGAATAGTACAATTTGTTCATGGTAAGCATACATATTTTAAGGCACAAAAGTAAGGGCATTGCAATCTTCATATTTCTAGTAATCATAAGAGGTTCATCATGTTCCCTTTGTAAACTTAACAGTATCAATATATTCATCATCAGAAATGCATTTAGCAAAGATCCCTGTATATGCCAAGTAGTTGGTTTATCCAAAATGATAATTGAAATTGAATGTATGAAACAGTACTGTTTGCATTTCATCCTAAATGGCATAACTCAAAATGAAAATATTAGTTTAATGATGTGCTGTTATACACACCCAAGAAAATCTCCATATTTGAATGAACATATCACATGTGATTTGCATCTCCTATATTTTCTTAGGTTTTGTACTGGACAATTTGTTTATTTGAAATGTCAGTAAAAATACAGTACATAAAAAAAAAAGGAAGTCCGAATGGCCTTTTGCAAGTGTGATTTGGTGAGAATTAAGGTGGCAAATAGGCAATATTGTAACTGTAATTCATAGAGGATATGATTCTGATCAAAATTATAGAGCCCAGTTTCCTGAGTTGGATTTTGTAATTATTTCTTTTTATGTATTTGAGATTATAATGTAACAACAGAATTTTCCCATTTAACTTTATCTCTCCAAACCCTCTCATATATTTTTCTGCTCTCTTTTAAATTCAGGATCTCTTTTTCGTTAATTGTTGTTGTTGTTGTTGTTGTTGTTGTTGTGTGTGTGTGTGTGCATGTTTATTCCTAAATACATAAATACAACTTATTCAGTCCATATAATGTTATTGTATGTATCAGTCCATATAATGTTGTTGGATGTATATGTTTTCAAGCCATTTGGTATGTTCTTCCTCAATGAAGATTATTTACTCCATTTTCAGTATTTTTATTTCTGTGTAGGTCTTTATTTAGGGTTCAGGTTTGAAAGAAAGGTTAGAAACCTTTCTCCACCACCTATGTTAACATGTCTATTTGGTTTCCTATTTTTTTCAGCTCAAGCACAAGGATTTCTTTTATTATTATTATTATTATTATTATTATTATTATTTTTAATATTGGAGAAATTGTCTTGATATAGGGCCATGCTTACCTTTAATTCATGAAGCTCTTTGAGGATCCTTCTTTTATTGGCCCAGAGGATGCTAGGATTTCAGGCATGTATCACCACATCCAGCCTAAGTCTAAAATTTATTTTACCTCCCTTCGTTACCATGTTGCAGTCTTCTTTTCTTAAATGTAGAGCTTAGGAGTTCACATTCAATTGGTGCAATACATAGTAAGCAATAAATAAGCACAAATTATCATTATTATCACTATTTTTTTATTATTATTGTTATTGCCATGGTTTCTTTTACATGAGAGCTCGGATACAGGTAAACAAAAGGTGTAGTGAAAGTTATATTCAAACCTATGTAGGAGATCAGCAGATAATTTGTTGAGAATGAGTAAGAGACACATTTACCATTTAAAAAGAGAGATAAGCCTGGCTGTTTGTATCAACTGCACACAAATGGCTGGATCAATTAGAGATTGACTTCATTTGGAAGGAAAAGTCCTACAAAAGTCCTTCTCTACTTTGAAATGTTTGTAATGATCTTTTTAGCTATTTTCTTACCTCCTGAATCTATTGTTATTACCTTGCTCTATAATTTAAATACACGTTACTAAAAACCTTGCATAGAAACATTATCTGGTTTTGAAGTAACAAGGTTTTTAGTTGAGTTATAGAGACCAAGAAAAGGTTTATTCCTAAAACTTAATTGTATTTTAGTATACTTTCTAGCTCAAAATTAATAGCCCCATTTTATAAAAGTTAATTAAACAGATATAATTATATAAAGCCTCAAGGTTGTTTTGCACAATGTTTATGTCAAATATTTCAGCTTCCCAATTAAGGCATGCTTTGTGTAATTTTTTGCAAACCCATACAAATGATTAAAGGATACTGTTAAATTAACTAATATTCCTGATTTTATTTTTAACAGAATTGAGGCTGGGTAGCTCAGTTTAGAGTGCTTTTCTAGCATGGTCAAGACTCTAGGTTCAATTCTAAGTACCACAAAAAGGACATCAAGACACATTCTTATAAAATGTTTTTTCAGGTATGTAGACTATTAGTTCTAGAATCTCTAAGGAAAACAAGCAAGCAAACAAACAAAAAAAGTATATCTAAATACTTTGTCCAAGTTTTGCATTTTCTAGTCATCATTTTGATTAAATTGGGATATGTTTATTAATTTAGAAATTAATTCACTAACTCTGGTATATTTTTATTGGAATAAACATTTAAATTATACTCTTACTGCTCATTCAGTTTAGAACAATTTAATTTATATATCTTTACATTCATTGATAGGAATTTTAAGATCATATTCAAGTTCTTTCTTCACTAATATTTAATTATATCCTTTAGTTGCCTTGTGAACTGATGAGTTTCATTATGGAATTTTCACACAGACATGCCATTATACATCCTTCCTGTTCATCATCTTGCTCCATTGCCATCCCTAATAGCCATCGTGTTTTTGCTACTCCCCTTCTTTCTCTGAGAGACTTTCCTTCTGCTTTCATAGCATGTGCATCCATCACCCTCCTCAATTCCACCTGCTCCTATTTCACACCGTAAATATTTCTACAGCGCACAATCCCACCAGAGTCTCATGGAACTAAGTTAATCTGATTTTACTTGGCAAGGAATTGTGTGGCATTTAGTGAGATCTTTCCATGTTTTTTTTTTTTTTTCTTTTTCACAGCCATTTATAATACTCACCCAATAGTCAATTTTGTAAAACTAAATTTGGTATGTATAAACAGATATAATTTCAACCTATTACTAATCACTACTACAAAGGCAAATATTGTAGAACACAGCTTAATATTTTTCTTTTACATCCTTCAAGAGCATAAAGTATAAAAGATTTTCAGTTGATGCTTTCATTTAGTTACAAAATAATTTAGTGTGTCTATAGTTAAAATTTAACAAAAATGGTCTCATAAGGAAGAATTTATGAAGCTGTTTTTGGGTACTGTTCATTGTTGATTATGTAAAAGGCCTGTTTCAAAGAATTAAAATGATAATTCAAAGCTGTTAGATAGGAAATGAATGATACTATATTCTATTTAAAAAATACTTTTTTTTTTTTCATCTCAGGCAGTGGTGGTGAACGCTTTTAAACCCAGCACTTGGGAGCAGAGGCAGGTAGAGTTCTGAGTTCAAGGCCAGCCTGCTCTACAGAGTGAGCTCCAAAAGAGCCAGGGCTGCACAGAGAAACTCTTTCTCAAAAACAAAGAAAGAAAGAAAGAAAGAAAGAAAGAAAGAAAGAAAGGAAGGAAGGAAGGAAGGAAGGAAGGAAGGAAGGAAGGAAGGAAGGAAGGAAGGAAGGAAAATAAAACAAAACAAAAAAGAAAGAAAAAAATTCTTACAATATATTTTGATTATTGATTGTTTCCCAAGCCCTCCCAGAATCTCCCTATTTCCTCACCCACCCAAACCCACAACTTTCTTTCTGTCTCTCAATAAAAAGCTACAATGAACATGGAAATGCATCTCTGTAATAGGGCCCGGAGTCCTAATCTTGTGTCATTTTAATATAGACAAAGTAGTATCTGTGTTAGAGAGTTTTAGTTTTATTTTTTTTTCACAGTATTCACAACTTTTATTTATTTTTCTGTTCTAAATTCCACAGGATATTTTCTCTGTTATAGTACTATGAATTGAAGATTTTCGATTAGTATTGGGAATACATATACTTTTGCAGTGGTGTGAGTGAGATGCACTCCTTTAGGCTCAGATATAAGAAGGCATGGTCCCCAGGTGGTCGCACTATTTGGAGACGTTTAGGGGGTGTGACCTTGTTGGAGAAAGTGTGTCACTGAGGGTATGCTTTGAGAGGTTGAAGCCAGTACGGCTCTCGGTTTACATCTCTGTTCCGAGTTTGTGTTGAGTATGTAAGCTACCTGTTTCCTGCCTCTGTTACTATGCTTACAGTTTGCTGTATTCCTCCCAGACCTAATAGACTCATATCACTAAGCAACCATAAATCTAAACAAGACCCTTTTTATATAATCTACTTTGGTGGCAGTATTGTGTTTCAGCCACAGCAAAGTAAGTAATATAGATGTTGGGGAGTGTGTTCATTTGTCTTTTACTACTAGTTTCAATGCTAAACTTAGTTTCTAAAATATGAGATTATTGTTCTTTTTTTTGCTCTTAATCCGGTTAAGGATTTTTTCCATTCTTATTTTGTTTTAATTTAGTTGTTGTTGTTGCCTAGAGAAGGGCTCATTATACAGCATTGTGTCCTTGAAATATGGATTCTTGTGCCTATCTTTTCAGCACTGGGATGATAGGTCAATGCCTGCATGCAAGACATTTTGATTAGCATATTTATCATGGGTAAATATTGAGTTTTGTTTGAGAACTTTACTGCATCTCTAAAATATGGACTTTTCTTTTTCTATGTGAATTACCTCATTGATTTTTAACTATTAAATTACTTACCTTCTTGACATGAATTAAATTGATTATGAATATTTATGTCTTTTTACATGTTACTGTGTTTCATGTTTATATATTACTATTCTTTTATCAAAAATATGTGTACTTATATATACACAGCACACACACGCACACACACATACATATATTCAAACCATACTCACATATGTATGTTTGTTTACAGTATTTGGCTGTGTTTATAGATATATCCAGTTTAATACTTGCTTCAGACTCGCTTGCTTTATTGTGCGGACTATAAAGTGAAGATTTTTAGCTAATTGTATCATTTTACCATGAGATCCAGTCTATACTTGCTTACCTCTTCTCCATAGAGACCTTTCTTCGTTTTCCTGTCTTGCTCCCAATGTCAGACTGCTCTTGCTTTTCACTGATATTCTCTGGTTTCATTAGAGAAGGAGAAGACAGTGTTGTTTGCAGATTTATATTGTATGCAGGGCCTTTGCCGCTATGCCTTGATATTGGGAATTGCACTTGGCATCCTATTCTCCAGTGCCCTGCCCAGATGATCAGGTTCTCTTATCCAATATCACCTTAATTGGATCTGTCCTTATTTCAATTCCAAGATAGATTGCTTCCTGTGACCTTCTCACTCTGAAGTGTAAGGAAAACTCATTATTGCATGAAGCTTCTATTTTCTTGTGTGTTGTATGTTTAAGTTTGGAAGGAAAATGCTATTTCTAGTTAATAAATATTAGTAACACCACCATCGAAAAATTTTCTACTTACCTTCAAAACTTTGAAAGCTATAAATGTCAATCAAATTTTGAAAATCATTAGTTGTCAGATATGTAATACTCACATGATCACATTTTTCTCCACCTAAACTTCAAAAATTCTGTGACTTACTCTATATTTTGAAAATTCTATATGTTTATTTTATTGGGAATAATATTGTGTACATGGAAGTGTAAGTATGAAAGTAGATGTCTTAGGAAATACTGGTCAAAGAATAACTACATAAAGAAAACAAATTATTCAAAATTATGCTCAAATTAATCTTTGGGAATCTTTTTTACCTCTAGAGATTAAACAGCCTCATTTAGGACAACCATTAAATTAATTAATGTGAAGGAAAAACAGAACATCTGGCACTTGATAATTTTCAATAATCATTTGCTATTTTTGAATTAAAAATGCCAATTCAGTGATGGATTGGCATGTCAATGGTGGAGAAGTTAAAAAATGATGAAAGACTATCATAATTCTACACAGTTATACTTTATATTAGGTTACATAGTATCACATTTAAGAGTTATTAGTTGAAATGCCATCAGTGTATTTTATTTTTCCTGATTCTCTAGAATCAGTCGTAATGCATAAATCAGACTTTAAGTTATTAGCATATATCTCAACCAAGCACGTTGTTGAAGCAACATCTATACAATATGAACAGTAGACATGGAGCAGCATGAAGAGTGTTTGATTATGAAATTTTAGGACTTTAAATCATGTACTTACTTTAGTGAAATTCTACTCCATTTATTTTCAGATAATGAAAGCAAGAGACCTAAAAAAAAAAGCTAACATGTGCCAGGTGGTGGTGGCACACACGTTTAATCCCAGCGCTCAGGAAGCAGTACCAGGTGGATCTCTGTGAGTTCAAGGCCAGCCTGGTCTACAGAATGAGATCCAGGATCCAGGACAGGCAACCAAAGCTACACAGAGAAACCCTGTCTTGAAAAGCCAAACAAACAAACAAACAAACAAACAAACAAAAAACCAAAACCAAAACCAAAAAGCAAACCCTAACATGTTGTAGTCACTCTTCATTCGTATTTGTATTCAAGCAATTACTTAAGTGTTTCCTTCAGTTAAAAACCCATTGACAAAGAAAATTTTGACACTGAAGTTAGTGATATTTTGACCAATTTAGAGTTGTTTTTGTTTTTGTGTAACTTTTACTATTTCATCACTGTTGAGATGTATTTCCAGGGAATGTCTGTGATCATGTTAGTAGAAGAAAACACACTCCAATTAGATGATACATAATAGGTTGTGTAATTTTTAAAATTTATTAAATACAGTGATTTTTAGTGTACTATAGTGCATTTATAAATAAAATCATGTTTAATGAGGTAATATTTGGATTAGTGATGAACCATTGGAATTAAAAGCTTCTGCCTTTTCCAAACACACAACTAAGGTAACCCATTGGTCTTTTCATAAAGACCAAGTAGATGGTGTTTTAAACCATTAACTGCTGCACCTCCTCTTTCTCATAATCCTAGTTAATGGCAAATCATTTCATCTAGTTGCCCTGAATCTATTCTTAATCAACAACTATTGTCTCTGAACATGACAGTTTATTTTTGTAAGAGGATATTAATATTTATTTTTTAGCATATGCATTTATTTCAAATGTCTTTTTCATTTGTCATTCATGAGGCCACCACTGGGTTAAATTGAATCTGTAATCACTTTAATTGTTGCATTGCAACAAATATGCTTACTCCATTGTCTTCCTGAAACAGATTCTATTATCCAAACAAATAAATGTGATTTCATTATTGAACCTTTGAATTGTATAATAGAGAATGGAATAGATCATGATGGATATTACTAATCTTTTATGCCTATGGGCTCTACACAGGAAGATTTAATTACAGATTTTAGAAAATTACCATTTCATACCTCTTTATATGTTTGAATATTTTAGATCATGTTGAATTTATTATATAATGAAATCTTGAGATCTAGCTTGAAATTTTCTTTTATCTATTTATATTCTAAGTTCAAAGTGAAATAGACATAATTGTTAATTGAACTGATGAGTGATTTAATAAAATTAGAAAGAATGAGGCATTCTCTTTTTTCTGAATCATAATTGTGTCATTTTACATAATTTCAATTTTTGGATATCAATTTAGTAGTCAAGAGTATGTGACATTGGCGTAATGAATGGAAAATTTAAACAAGTTTGAAAATTAAAGCCAAGAAATAAAAATGGCACAACAGAGTTTGTAAAGAGTTCTGAGGACAAATGAGAGCCTTTAATAGACTATGCACTTAGGAGAGTTAATCATACAGAACAGATGGAATCTTGACATCAACCATTCTACAGTCACAAGGCTTGGCATTAAGTGGTACACAGACATTGACTTGAAGATAAATTTAGAAGCATTTTTAAGATAAGTTAATATTTCCAAAAGAGACACTGAAGATATGAGTTTGAAATTGGGAATTAATAGCACTAGAAAAAAAAATAGAAATAAAAGTGCTGAAGATGTTTGAAATGTCTGAATGTCAAAACTTTCAGAATATTTTTGTCTTAGGTTCCTGTCAATAAACTCTTAAACCCCTTAAAAATTTGACTTAATGGAAATAAGTCTCTCTAAGGGTCCTAGGCAGCATCATCATATTTCAACAGCATGAGGATCAAGTTATGAGAGTATCATAAGATTGGGAATTTTATTCCAGCCCAAAAGCATTCTGGAAAAGGTACAACAAAAATTACACTATAGAAATACTTAGCAAACAAAATTGAATGAGCTTCAAATTGAGCACACTTGGAAGGTACTCCACCAAGCAATGCATTAAATGTTAGGAGTCTCCAAAATTAACATCATAGAGAAGCTGACTTCTCAGCATGTCCTGAACCATGATGTTTCAACTTTCAGAGTCCAAATTGTAAGCTTGGTAGATTTATCCTTGCCACAGACATCTTGCTATATTAACAACTGTCTGTGACATCTTCATATGTACTTTTTTGGCTGAGAATTAAAAGGAAGATTATTCGCTTAACTGGTTCACTAAGGTAATGAGAAACTTCTTTTGTTGTTTGGTTGGATTTTTTTAAACCACATTTTTTTACATTATTGTAATTGTTGTTAATTTTACTTTGTTCTATTTTTTTTAATTTCATTAAACAATTTCCCTGAAGTGTAATGTAAATGCAATTCATGCTTTAGAATGCTTTTGAATACATACATGCTTTAGATAAAATTCTTTCAGATTTAACTTATAGGTTGGATTTGCGCCCTTTCTTTTCTTTTCTTTTTTTTTATTTAAAAGTTTTTTTTTTTCAATTTTACATACCAACCACAGTTCCTTTTTCCTCCTCTTGTCCTGTTCACCCCCACCTTACCCCCACCCCACCCCCCATCCACTCCTCAGAGAGAATAAGGCCTCCCATGGGGAGTCAGCAAATTCTGGCACATTAAGTTGAGGCAGGACCAAGCCACTTCCCCCTGAGTCAAGGCTGAGCAAGGCATCCCACCACAGGGAATGGGCTTCAAAAAGCCATTTCAGGCATTAGGGATAAATCCTGGTCTCACTGCCAGTGGCCCGACATATTGCCTAAGCCACACAACTGTCACCCACATTCAGAGGCCCAACATGATCTTCAGAAACAAATTTAAATGCATATTTGACAAATCATGATTCTCAATGTAACTCGGAAATAATACACAATTTCCAAAGGGATATAAATTAAAACAAATTACTTTATAGTCATTGAATGCAGCAAACTGTTCATGTAAAATAATTATATGAAACTTTAAAATATTATGGTGAGAAACAAATTTGGATGTGAAAATTATATTCTGTGTGAACCATTTGCATGGTGTGATAATTTTAGCTGTTACAAACTGTGTGAATGCATGCCAGTATACACACACACACACACACACACACACACACACACACACACACACACTCATGTGCCATCTTCTACTTGCTATTTAACAGTATCCAAAACCTGTTAATGTATCATCAGAATTAATGTCTCCTAACACAAATATGCCTGAGCAATTATCAGCCAATACAAGCTAAGAGTTTTCTTTTAAGTTCTTTATCCCAGACTATCCCAGAATAATAATTAAAAGCACAAACCCTTTGATTTTAGATTGACATTTTAAAATCTTTATTTATTTATTTTTTTACAAGTTGGAGACCCATTACCTTTTCTGTATTTGTGGAGTCCTTGTTTGTGAACTGTAAGGATTAAAGTTATAGATATAGTGGATTAAATGAAAACTTAAAATTACTTCAAAAACAGTAAACTTGGTTTCAACAGAAATACCATAAATTTTATCTTGCTGATTATTTTTTCATCGTAAATGTCTCCCTGTAAAGTGTTTGAACAGGTTTTACTCCTTTTATCTCTGCCAGAGGCTATTATTCTTTTGCTACTTATAGTAATAATAATTTTATAATTTATAATTTCATTTTGAAGGACTCTGCAACAACTTGTGTTTCAGATCCAACCAAATTTCTCTTTATATTTCCCCATGATTGTGAATAGTTGTTAGAACCTGATGATAGTGAATCATTCTGTTAAAGTGTCACACGTACTATTTTAGATGTGTTTATATTTCCCCATGATTGTGAATAGTTGTTAGAACCTGATGATAGTGAATCATTCTGTTAAAGTGTCACACGTATTATTTTAGGTGTGTTGCAGTGACAGAACCGCACTTGTTATAATGGAAGAATTCACTTAAAGTTCATTGGTGCTTAGGAAATCATGAGGTGTTCTTGTGGTCACCCAATGAGGAGAAGGGACAGAGCTGAGGCCTCAGCTGTCCAGTTAATAGCCATTTGTCTTCTTGATTTATCCTCTATTTACCCAGAGTATGCAGAAAGCGTAGTTAGAGTTAAAAAAGTTACAGTATGGGGGAATTCATTACACATGGCGTTAGATCACCTATAAGTGTGTACTTCATGTTATCTCCTTAATTTTTAAAGAGAATCATTTTTCCAGTGAGTAAAAAAAGTGACATTCTTACATTTGATTTACTTCTATTTTGATAGAGTTCAATGTGAATTTGCTTAACTGTTATGAGTATAGATTTGTTGTCCCTCCTTAACCATGACTGTGAGGTTCTTAGATTTTGTGCTTAAGCATTTATAGAACTACTATTATAAAAAATAGAGAAACTCTAGTTCCCTCTCACAGGCACTAATATCCTAGAATCCATATAATTTCTACTTTTGAAATAAAGTTTCATCTGAGCATAATCAGCTGCCTTTTATGATACAATGAGAAATTTGAGAAGGTGGGAGGTAGATAATTTATTCAAAAATTATTTCTTAGTTTTTCTTTTCTTAAAAAGTTGTGTCAACATTTTTCTTAACTTCTACCGCCCTCCCCCGCCCCCCCCCCCCCGCACATGGGCAACAAACTGCCTAGCTGATTGCTTGTTGTTTGTGGAAATGCATAGATTTTATAAAATTAGATATAAAATTGTGCATGGACGTGTGTGTGTGTGTGTGTGTGTGTGTGTTCATTTTTTTTTTTTTTTTAATTTTAAAAAGAAATTCTTTCCAGGACCTTCCTCAAAGTCCAATTCAGAATTGTTCTGGGACAGCTGACCTAAGCTACACTCTACCTGAGTTGTTTTCAGAGTTTAGTAAGGGTGAACTTAGAATGGGTAATACACCCTACATCTCAACTCTAATATCACTATGAGCCAGTCAGTAGCTACAGGATGGCAGGTTTATAGACACCCCAATAGACATGTAGATGTACCTACCCACAATCTACCTGCTTATTTTTTTCTCTTTAAGAATTAAACTTCTCAATGGAAGTTTTCTATCCTTGCTTCTTGCTTTCTTATTCACAATATGCCACAAAACACACCATCCCAGAAGACATGCAATTGAAAAATCAAAGGTGATACCAAGTTCAATGATTACTTCCCACAGGGTATTTAATTTCTAGGATAGAAAGTTGTTTGTAATTTTGTTGTGAGACTCAGATACCCATATGAATTTGACACTCTTCTTCCGAGTTTACTGTGAACGTGGACATCTGAAATGCTGTGTTTAAGTGGGTTTGAGTTCTATAATGAAAAGTTTGGACATTGTTCTCAGAGGAAACACTTCCTGGCAGAGCTTCAAAGGAAGCCTGCGATTGCTGGGAGATTAGAAATGCTGGCTGCCTTATGTTTTCATCATTCTGTGGGATAGGGGAGTTGTCTGTGCTGTGTTGAAAAGAGTGACAGATCTGTAGCTGAAAGCTGAAGATGGACTAGCCTGTGTGCTTCAGAAATACTGATATGCCAGGAGTTTGTAGCCATCAGATACAACAGTACTGTTGAAAACAGCTTTTTATCCATTGTGTATTCTATCAAATGAAATACATGTTACTTTTATTTATCATTTAAACACACATTTAAACATTGTCATTTTTCAATGTTATTAGAACAGTTAACCCAGTTAAAAAGAACACTAGGCCTTTTACTTTTTTCTTTCTGTAACTTGGAGAATTATAAAATTAACACTTTAACCAGATTCATTACAGAGTAGTGCAGTTTAGACAAAGAAATCCTGTGACTCTATTTAAGTCAAATAAGTCTTCAATGGAAATCATACATTACATACAGCTCTTTTTCTGTTCCTAGGATGGTTTCCTTATTTTTCATCATATCAAGTAATAATTCTATCCATTTTGTTTTCAATTGTTGGAGTTAGTTGTGATTAATTAAGCTTATTCATGTAGATTTCATTATCTGAATAATTGCTTATTCAGTTGATTCTTCTACCTCTGATATACAGTTTGATAACCCATGATAAGACAAAGCAGAATAATAAAGGTAAAGAACTTTCATTTACATATTAACAATTCAGGAGGGATCTTAAAGCATTTTTAAACATTTTTAAAAGATTATGTTACTGTTTCCTTTTGCTTAGCAGAACACCTGACCCACCATTACTGAAATCCACAACTGGTCAAAGCATAAAGAACACTTGAATGGCAGTCCCCAGTTTATAAGTCTACAAACAACCCATACACCCAAGGGTCAGAAAACATTGTAGAAAAAGGAGAGCAAAAGATCCTAAGAGCCAGAGGACCAAGTCATGTGCTGTGAGATAGTGTCTTCTATAAAAAGAAAGATGTGCATAGGGGTAGGAAGGAGAGTATATCCAGGAGGATTTGGAGAGAAGAGTGGGGGTATGAATAGGATCAAGTGTCCTGTATGCACTTCTTAAGACATTATTAAATTATTGTATTTGAATGTTTATTTTGTCTCTTGATATGGAAGTTTGAAAATTTCAAGAATGTCAAGTGTGTCTATTTGAGAATCCTTGCTGTTTGTGTTCATGTTGGAGAGCAGAACATCAAAGAAGAAACCATAAAAGAACGTATGTGAGAGTGTGAGATTCAGCAACCCACTTCTGCGTCAATATACCAATTCCATAGGAGCAAAATCCAAAACTTGGTCGCCTCTTAAGGTCATTACCCCCAACGACTGTGATGTTGGAAAACAAGTCTCAACAAGGACTTTAGAGAAAACATATCACATTTAAACCATATTAGAATCTAAACAATGACATCATCTCATAAATGTGTCAAGGACTGCCATGTATGATGGAAAGCACTCTGAGGCCCCTCAGAAATATGTATTCTATCAGGAAGTGTAGGGGTAGGAAACACAGATGTGTTTGCTTGTACAGATACATACCTACACAAATTGGAACACCAATAAATGAGTGAAAGGGATTATTTATAGAAACAAATTATGTTATTTGAATTGCTACTTTTCATGCTTCCTTTCTTTGAATGACTTCAAAAGGTATGGCTGAATGCCTCCGACAACTTCAGTGAAGGCAGCCATTTCTTAAACATGACAAAATTTATATATTTTTGTCTTTTTAGAAGTACTTGTGTATTAGAATTATTTTTAAAATTTTCTGTGCTATTGCTTTGTTGTTTCAAAAAATACCTACTCAAATCCTGAGCCAGAAGCTTCTTTTGTTCTTTTTATTTTCCTTATGGGTGCAGGATCAAGGTGAAAAGAGGACCTCGTGCAGAAAGTTCACAACTATAACGGTCTTAGCAATTTCATAAAATAATTAGAAACAATAACGAACAATTTTATAATGCTTATACAAGTATGACATGTGTATATTTCATGGTAACTGTGCAAATCCTCAATCATGTGTTTTACCTGTCATGTTAGTATTTTAAATAACTAATGTTCAATGTGTATTAATAATATGAATATGGCTATACTGATAAAATGTTATAATTTTTGAAATTATGATAGATGTCAGTGCTTTGACTGAAATGACAATCAAAGTATTTGGTATTTTAAATATATAATGCATTTAGAAAGTCTTGCAGGGTGTGTATAGCAGGAAGTCATAGGAAAAGTTCCATGTGACTGAGAGGGATGCACTGGCACATAGGATATGCCTCAGGACTGGAATTAAAACTTGTGTGGAAACAGACAAACTTCTAAGAATGGAATCCAGGCTCCATACGAGGACTGGATGAGAAGAAGGAACTTTTGGAGAGGAGGGCAGACTCACCAGGCTTATAGGACCTGGAAAACCACATTTAGAAAATTTGCTAAACTAAAGTTTCATTTGTAAGTAATATGGAAACTAATTGTTTTATACAGTAACAATTAGTGTGGGCTGATGCATTATTCATACCGCAAATATAAATTCACCACTACTTCAATGTTACTTGCATTGCCCATCATTGCCACAAAATACAATAAAATAGATATAATTGTCAACTGTGACATATACAGAGAATTTCATATACCATCTTTACCTTCTGTGTTTTCAGAACACCCTAATTATTCCTTACATCATATGCTCTCTCTTAACTAGTAGGTTACTATTATCTCAATTTTCACTGAAAGTTAAGTTCAGTATTTTAACCACAAATATCACTTTACTTCAACAAGTAAATAGTTATGTTTGATGCATTTCTGTATAAAACCAATCTTCACAAATAATGATTTAAATTACTATCTTTTATTTTTGTTTAAAAATAAGCTGCCGATGATATTTGAATATTAAATCTTTTTTTTTTTTTTTTTTTGGTTTTTCGAGACAGGGTTTCTCTGTGTAGTTTTGCGCCTTTCCTGGAGCTCACTTGGTAGCCCAGGCTGGCCTCGAACTCACAGAGATCCGCCTGCCTCTGCCTCCCGAGTGCTGGGATTAAAGGCGTGTGCCACCACCGCCCGGCCCTTGAATATTAAATCTTAAGACTCTCAAATATTCATTTTGAATGCTATGTAAAATCTGGAATGCTGGTGTCCAGTTTTTCAGTAAGAGTTATATCTAAAGTCTTGTGTCTTACCTTAGCATGATTGCTAAGGTAACTTCATTGACTATGAATGATGCATTTTTCAGTTAAGATGTTATAGACATCTTAATAGCAAAGATGAATAGGAAGAAAAACATTACAGTTTAATAAATACTTCAAGTAACTGTGATAAACAAACAATAATTCTTTTAATTTTTTAAGAAATGTGTTAAATTATGTTTATATCTAATAATCGATTTATTTTAATATTATAGTATCCATGCATATGCATTATTGTTTACCTCTGTGTTTACCTATATGTCAATCTCCTCTATCTATTGACTACTTCTATGTTCATTACCTTAGGGTTTCTATTACTGTGATAGTACACCATAAACACAAACGATTTGAGAGGGTAGAGCTTTTTGGGCTTCCGGTCTCACTTCATAGTCAGGGCAAGAACTCAGGCAGAGCTGGAAACTGGAGGCAGGAGCTGCTGCAGAAGCCATAGCGTAGTGTTTACTAGCTTGTTCTTCACTACTTACTCAACTTGCTTTCTAATTTTTTTTTTTAAAAAAAATTCATCTTACATACCAACCACAGACCCCCCCCAATCCCTCCTCCCGCTCTCCCCTTCACCCACCCACCCACATCTCATTCCCTTCTCCAAAAGGGTAAGTTCTCTCATGGGGAGATAGCGAAGCCTGGTACATTCAGTTGAGGCAGGACCAGGCCCCTCCCACTGCATCAAAAGTGAGCAAAGTGTCCGACCATAGGTAATGGGATTCAGAAAGCCCGCTTATGCACTGGGGATAGATCCAGATCACACCGCCAGGGGCCCCTCAAACAGACCTAACTACACATCTCTCTCCTGGAGGCAGAGGGTCTAGTCCGGTTCCATGAAGGTTCCATACCTGTCAGTCTAATTTCTTATAACATCCAGGATGAGCATCCTATGGATGGGACTGCATACAGTGAGCTGCATAGGACCTCACAAGTCAATCATTAGCAAAGAAAAGGCACCACAGGTTTGACTACAGGCCAGTCGGGTGGGGCATTTTCTCTGTTGAGTTTTCGCTTTCTAAAAATGTCTCTAGCTTCTGTCAAGTTATAATGAAACTGACTGTCACAAGTACAAGTGAAAGGAAGAAAAAGAGGAACTTAGTTTTTTTCATCTATGCTAATTTATAATTATTATTTAAATTTATAAAATTTTGATAAATTGCCTTGTTGAATTGTTCAGCTATAAAATCTTCTGAAAATAGTCAAAATATGTCTCAGGAGCTTTAAAATCAGTACAATTTTCATTATATGGCCAACTATACTAAATTTCCTATCAAATCTATATGTAAATACTGGCAGGCATTGGGATCATCAATTGAGAGTTTTAATGTAAGTATTACCATTCTATAAAAGAGATAAAAATAAAACTCAGAGGAAAAATTATGCTCATAAGATTTCATTTTTAAGAGATTAATAAAATGCTTGAACAACAAAAATCAGCTAAGAGAATTTAAGTACACACTGGGAAAAGTAAAACTAGAAGGAAATTCCCTAGAATCTCACATACTGATGGATCATTAAGTATCTTATTATTAAGATTAGTAGGCAATTTACAAAATCCTCAATAAAACTTGAAATGGTCCACGGACACTGGGTATTGAATTTAGTGTGAAACTATTGCTACCTTTTAATTGCTCTATCTGATTTATATAACGAATGAATGTTTTGATGATGAAATTATTCTAAACTATGACAATCCTTGGATTTTATTATTTTGAAGTATCAAAGGGTTTTGAAAGCATAAATATTATATGTTAGACTTTTCATAAAGTGACTTCCCTGTTGAAAAATAAATCATGATTGTTTTTATATCATTGTTCAATAAAGCAAACATATTGCTTGAAATGGAAATGAATTACCTTAATACTATGTCAGTTGCCAATTTAGTTATTATTTATTATGCAAAGAAAAATAGAGCAAGCAGTTCTCCTAAATGAATTCACAATTTTTAAATATAGTTCACCCACCAATGAGTAACATATTTGAGTGAATATATTTTCAAAAATTGCATGTGGGGATTTTATACAGAATATTTTGATTAGCATCATTTTATTAAGTATCATGTTCAATGTCTGCAAAATATTTAATTATTTCACAACTATCTAAAATACTAGAGTATGTATAAAAAGTGTTTCATAAATTCCAAGTTTAAGAGTAGGCTTTCTGATCTCCAAGACTCATTGCAGCCACAGTATATCCCAGAGGATTGCTGGTGAGGATCCAGTGATGATGGTGTACCAGAAACTAGAGGCCTTGAACCAGACCAGTGACTCACTACAATAAACATTTGCCAGTAAAACTGATGGGACAAAGAGGTATACTATATGGCAGAATGAAGCATCCGTTGCCATCAGGACGAATGAAGGGGTGTTGGAGAAGCAGGAAAAGAGAAGCAGAGAGATTTTTCTTTTGAAGGGGTTGTGTTTTTGTTTTAACTTTTGCTTTGGTTCCCTTGTTACATATTTTGATTTGTTTCCTTGTGTGGGGTGTGTATGTGGCAGGGATGAAGGGAGGATATGGGGGGACAAGAGGTGAACAGAATTGGGATACATGATGTGAAAAGTCTCAAAGAATTAATAAAGAAGTAAAAAATTAAAAAAAAAATCTATAATTTAGGTAAAATCTAAACAGAAATGTATTTTGAATTTGCATTAGCATTCATTTGGAAAATTCAATAAAAATGGTGTGGAAATATTTCCCATGATTCCCATTATCTCTGTTAACGTAAGAGAAACTGAACTCACAATTATTAATGAAAACGCAGTAACACCACTTTGAATAGTATCCTGTCTATACCAATAGAGATATGATATCCAAGCCAGGCGGTGGTGGTGCATGCCTTTAATCCCAGCACTCAGGAGGCAGAGCCAGGCCGATTTCTGTGGGTTCAAGGCCAGCCTGGGCTACCAAGTGAACTGCAGGAAAGGCGCAAAGCTACACAGAGAAACCCTGTGTTGAAAAACAAACAAACAAACAAACAAACAAAAACAGAAATGTGATATCCAATTAATAGAAATTCTACATTATTTGTGCCTACTTTAGATGAATAAAAAGGAATGGGAAACAAATATATAACAAATTATGTTTTGGTTTAAAAATAATATAAAATATATACATCACAGTATACTTTCTGTGTCAAATATTTAATATATAGATATAGATATACATATACATATATAATTTAAATTTGCCCTTCAATTTTTTTAAGAATGCTTAATTATACTTAGTTTGCAGATATATAAATGCAGAAGGAGCATGATAGTTAATAAGCAAGTTCACATAGTCAGGATGTTCCAAATACCTACATTTTCTGAATAATTAATTGGGTACTAGTACCATTTTTCTTGAATTCTAAATCTAATTATCCCTCAAATTAACCAGTATAGTATATAGACTATGTTGTTACAATCAAATACTTTCAACAATAACATATAAAATAAAATCTTAGTCTGTGTTTTTCCTCTTTGTATTAATTTCCAAGTTGGTAAAATAGACCTTGTAGAGTTCATTATGGAACCAAAATGTCAATCAGTAATGTATGCACCTTCCACTGAGAGTTCAAAAGAAAATACATCTAAGAGGGAAATGTTTCTCTTGATGAAGATGATTATGATAATCTAGAAGAAAGGGTCGTAGCTTTGAGAGAGGTTCTGACCATACTTTATAACACAGAAAATATAATTTGTTTTGAAATTTCAAACATAGTTTAGAGAAATAAACATTAAAAATGAAAATAATAGTGAAGATATTTTTATTCTGAAATTCAGAAGACATTCTGTAACACTCAATTTTTAGATTTTCATCATTAATTATTGAATTTAACTTTAATTCACTGAAATCTGAATTGTACATGTTTTGAATTAAGGATATATTTAAAACTTTAGATTGAATTACCTGTGACTTCATGCTGAAAGGGAATTTATCCATATCTATTCTCAAAATTGGTGTTCACATTAATGGTTATATTTTAATCTTATATTTTCTTCTGTAGTTCAAGTTTTTTATAATCTTGATCCAATATTTGTTACATTAATTTTTTTATTAATTTAATATAAGTTAAACCAAGCTTTCTCTGCTACTTAATCAGTTTGTAAAATCAAAACCAAAGCAAATATTTAAAAAAAGACCTAGGGGCATATAAAAATATCCAGTTATTTCTGAGACTCATGTAGGCTCAGAAGTATATGATGAAGACCAGATAATTTCTGTGTCTTTGGGGTTAGCTTCCTGGTTTATAGAAACTCCTTCAATGTATGTTCACAGCAAAACGGCACACTGTAGTCTCTATTATACAGACACAGGCTCTAATATCTTTGAATCAGACTTTGTGTTCATGACCTAATCAGATCCCAGATATCTGATCTACAAATAGCAGTATTCTGTAAATTTCTTTTCAATCCATGCATTGTGGTGATAGGGCACATTTTGTCTAACATGCTCATGGTCCCTTTTTTTTTTCTCTCTCTCTCAATTTTTCTTGTTGTCTCTTTTTTTCTTACTCTACTTCTTTCCTCTCTCCCTCCTTCCGTCCCTCCCTCCCTCTCTCCCCCCCCGCCTTTCCTCCCTTCCTTCCTTCCTTCCTTCCTTCCTCCCTCCCTCCCTCCCTCCCTCCCTCCCTCCTCCCTCCCTTCTTCCTTCCTTCCTTCTTTCCTTCCTTCCTTCCTTCTGACTTTTCTCATTCCATTCTTTCTTTTCCTTTCTTCTTACCCCCTTCATTGCCCATCTATACAATAGTGTTCTTTTTTAACTTTTTCCCTATCATCTGTTTTTGTTTCATTTTCATTACGTATGTTTTTGTGTGAAGTGTGTGTTCATGTTAGTATTTGTATATGCACATAGAGATCCACCTGAATGTGTGTGTGTGTGTGTGTGTGTGTTTATATGCACACACACATGTGAAAGCAGAGTTCTGCATATGGTGTCTTCCTTTATTACTTTCTAACTTTAGTTTTGGAGACAGGGTCCCTCACTGAACCTGGAATTTAGTGAGTCAGCTGACCTGCTGATAGTGAGCTTTAGTGAGTCTATGATCACTGCTCTCTCCTCTCCTTCCATGTGCTGAGGTTATAGCTATGAAAACCACACTTGATTTTTGTGGACATCTAAATTATATATCCTCAAACTTGCACAATGGTAAGTGAATGCCTGAAATATATATCCATAAAAGTTCTATAGGAATAAAAAAGTGTTAGCTTATTTTATGTAAAACCTGTATAGAGTATATTTTTATATCTTTCAATGACTTACTTATTTTTATCCCTATCTCTAGAAACAGTGTACAAGTTCTGGAATTGTAAGCCAAAATAGATTCTTTCTTCTGTTGCTTTATTAGGTTATTGTAACGCAGGTGTGTGGAAAGTACTTAAGCAGAAAACAGTATTCTGAAGGCAAGGGAATGGTCTCCAGTACGAAGACAAGCAGCACAACTGTTGTTGAAAGTGAGTGATATGTACAAATCATGGAAAGGTAAGAGTGAAGAGTATATAAGTGGTAGATTTCCATTTATAGTAAGGAAATTTCAGAAATGAATCTGTCATGTGCTTCACTTTATTCTGTGATGACACAAATTATAACTACTTCAATCTTGTTTATTATGATTATTTCTAACATTTTGATCCCTTCACACAAACCTGTGGGGTCCAATTATGTGTTTACAATTATTTCTAAACATCAAAACCTGCTAAATTGTAATCACTCTCTTTGAGTGACACGGCCATTTATCTAAATAGACCACAGGGCCTTCACAGATTTTAGAATTGTGGCAATGAATGGCAAATAAGTGGCTCCATAGTTTTAGCTGCTCACTAAACTTAGTGTGAGGGTTAAAGACAATAGAATTATTGCCAGTTGACGATATCTTTTCCTTGAAGTGTGAAGCTAACTTCCCCTTAGTACTTGACTGCCTGAGCTAGACTTTTGGCATCTTCAGTTTTTGTCTCATCAGCCTTTGGCAATCCACTGCATCCCCTTGGACTAACGTTTTACGTTGTCTGTCTTTGCCCCTGCTCTTTCCAGGTATCCTCTCACAATGTTTATGCATTTGATACAATTTCATTCTCTCTTTAGGACCAAGCCTTTTACTTTTTACTCTGGATTTGTCTTTTGCACCACTATATACAGGTAGTGTCTAGTCTAGAATCTTTATTCAGTCCATGCATTTTTAAAGTCACTGTTACAGTCTAGCTTTCTAATACTATATAATTAAAATCATACATTATCTCTGATAATTCCCTGCCTCTTGATTATTTGTGGCCATTTAAAATACTATATGTAAAATTTTTCATAGATTTTTATCTGTATGTACCAGTCAGAGTATAAAACTGGATTGTTAGGTATTTTATTAATGTCTAGTTTCTAGAGTTCTTTATATATTTTGGAGATCAGCCCTCTGTCAGATGTGGGGTTGGTGAAGATCTTTTTCCATTTTGTAGGCTGTTGTTTTGTCTTATTGACCATGTCCTTTGCCTTACAAAAGCTTCTCAGTTTTAAAAGGTCCCATTTATTAACTGTTGCTCTCAGTGTCTGTGCTACTGGTGTTATGTTTAGGAAGTGATCACCTGTGCCAATGCTTTCTAGGCTACTTCCTACTTTTTCTGCTTTCATGATGGAAAAATATTCAGAGATGGCCAGCCGAACTATTGGGAAAGCATGGACTGTGGACCAATAGCTGAGGAGCCTCCATGGTATTAGACGAGGCCCTCTGGATAAGTGAGACAGTTATTTAGCTTGAACTGTTTAGGGGGATACCCAGGCAGTTCGGAATGGGACCCATCCCTGGTATATGAGCCAGATTTTTGGAGCCTAGTGCCTATGGTGGGTATTGTGTTCTCAAAAGTATGGTGCACTCTAATAAACTTATCTGGGGTCAAAGACAGAACAGCCACAATATTAAACACTGTGCAGCCTTAGTGCAGGGAAGAGGAGCCTTGGCCCTGCCTCAACTGAATGTAGCAGGCTCTGCTGACTTCCCATGGGAGACCTTGCCTTGGAGGAGGTGGGAATGGGTGGTGGACTGGAGGGGGAAGGCTGGGGGGCAGGAGGAGGGAGGAGAGGGGAATCTGTGTTTGGTATGTAAAATTAATAAAAAAAACTTCTTAATAATTAAAAAAATGAAAAAAAAAAAGAATATAAACTGAACAATTTCAGATTCCCAAATCTTTTGGATGATCAACAAGGAAAAGAATTTCTATCATTTTTCATGTTATAGCCCATAGGTAAATGAATGCCTGAATGACTAATGAATGACTAATGACTATAGAATAAAAAATGCAGTTAAGTTGGCACATGTAGTATGTAAACTTGTGGGAGTAGCTAACTAACATCGATTTGACTTAAGGCTCACTCTACAAGCAGAAACCCATGTCTAGCACTGCTTGGGTAACCAAGAAGCAGACACTAGATAGTCTAGAGACCTAAGGTAAAACCAAACACTGCTAGTCTAAATATAAATAAATAAATAAATAAATAAATAAATAAATAAATAAATAAATGGACTCTTAATGATATTCTGCTATACTCATAGATCAATCCCTTCCTATGGCAGTATAAGGGAACAAATGCAGAGGTCCACAGCCATACAATATACAGAGAAAATATAAACAAGGGGTCCCTACCAGATCCCTCCCTCAGAGCTCAAGGAATCCCATGGAAAAGAAGGCAGAAACAATAGAAGAGCCAAAGGTGGTGGAGGACAGCGGGAGAACAAGGGCCTCTGAATCAACTAAGCAAGGTGTATGTGAACTCATAGAGACTGAAGCAGAAAGCATGGGGCCTACATGGGTCTGGACAAGGTTCTCTGTGTACATATTACAGCTATTATTCTTATTAAATATATAGACTTCTGACCATGAGAATGAGTGGATCTCTGATTCTTGTGCCTAAACTTGGGACTCTCTTCCTCCTGTTGGGTTGCTGTGCCCCATTTCAATATGATAGTTTTTGCTTCATCTTATTATATTTTATTTTGTCACGTTTGGTTGTTGTCTATTATAAGTCTGTTGTTTTTTAATGACAGACATAAAGGGAGTGGATCCAAAGGGGAGGGGAGGTGGGTTGGAACTGGGAGGGGCAGAGGGAAGGAAAAGTATAATTTTTCAGGATATATTATATAAAAAAGAATCTATTTTCAATAAAAAAGACAGTTGGACAGCTAGTTATTTCTAAGTCTTCATTTCATAATATTTTATATGAGCTATTCTTGTTAATTTTTAATCAATTTACCTTTATGAATCCATAATCCTGATTTTAATAATTATTTTATTGAAATATTAGGAACATTTAAAAGAGAGACACAATAGCAAATATTTGTTGGAAGCCGTGTGGCCTGGTTTTGGATCAGCATAGGAGTGCTTGTCAAAAAGGCCTCCACAAGAAAAATTCATGGAAAAAATTCTCTCACTTTGGCCAAAATTAGTGGACCTTGAGAGAGTATAGAATACTGCCGGGACCCCCTAGTCTGCACACTGTTTTTTTTTTTTTTTTTTTCTCATAATATGATGATTCTCTTGGCAGTTTTTAGCTTTGTTAGCTATGAATGTGACACATGTAATCATTCCCAGAAATCTCATTTTTTCCCAATATTTTCCACTAAAATTCTCTGGGAACTGATGTTTCTCAGGTTGCTTATCTGGAAACATCAACTATTACTCCAGACCCTGGGAACTTTTCTGATTCAGTGCAGACAGGATCAGAGGCAATGAAAGTTAATGGGTACACACAAGAAAGCAACAACTCATGGGGTATTAACTACATCTCCTAATACTGGGACAAAAACATTAATATGGAAAAAGAGTGCCTTATCAAAAGTTCACCATCTATAGAGAAGCTTAGCTATGCAGGATTCTTTTATAGGACAAGGGAACAGTTGCAGAAGTACAAGCTAACTGTATGCAGGCAGTTTATGGCAAATCACCCCCATTTCTGTAATATGCTTTGTTAAAGTTTGAATGATATTGTTCTTGAAAATGTGTGCCTATGTTTATCATCTTTTAACTTTGTAAGGACAAGATGTGCTTGTTCCAATATTTAGTCAAGTTAAAAAAAAATGTTGAAGATTGTTTTTTTGTTTACAAGTTGTTTTGATGTAAAAGTTGGGAAAAAACATATTTGTTTTTCTTCCAGAGGTTAATCCTGAAGGGTGGAAAAACAATGCTTTTTAAAAATAATTTATTCATTTTTATTTTTATGTGTGTTTGTGTTTTGCCTGCATGTATGTCTGTATGAGGGTGTCAGATCCCTGGAATGGCAACTATAGACTGTCATGAGCTGTCATGTATGTTCTCAGAATCGAACCCAGGTCCTCTGGAAGCACAGTCAATGCTCTTAACTGCAGAGCCACCTCTCCAGCCCCACATGCTTTTTTATTTTGAACTATAAATAAAGATAACTTAAGGCATTTAGGGCTGGCCACTTGTTTGAAACTTGCTTGAATGTGGTCCTGTGTCCATCCTAGTCTCAGGACATGAACTGGTTGCAGTCGGACCATAGCAAATACTGATATACTTCGTTCTGACAGCTAGAAATGGAAAACAAACTATGCTAAGGTTTCCCGTTTTTTTATATTAATATTCTATTATCCAAAAATAAAACTCTCCCTATTCCATCACCCCAATTGATTTTACTTGCATTTCAACTTTGTATAAATGAATTTCATACTACACAGTCCTAAATTATAGCTTCTCTCAATCATATTTTTATTTCATATTTTGGGTGGACAAGTACTCACTGAGTAGCCTAAGCTTGACTGAAACTGAGTACATAATTTAGATTGAACTCAAATTTGCAGAAAATTTGCTGTTTCAGCACCTTAAAGGCAAGTTTAACAACGTGAGCCACTATCCCAGGCACATTTAGTATGTCGACTGTGAGAATCACGCATATCTTCTCTACAGTGACCAACTAAAAATATCACTGAGATATGTTGACTGCACACAATTGATTCCCCCATCATTATACTCCAATAACACCAGGACGGTTAGTTTTAATTGTCATATTCACACAGTATAGAATTATTTGGGAAGAGAGATTCAATGAGGGATTATTTAGATCAGGGTGGCCCCCGAAAAAAATCTGTGTAGGATTTTATTTGAGTAGTGGCAGAACTCCCTGAGTTGGGTTCCTGGAGCCTATAAAACTATTAAAAGTCAGCTGAGTTGTAACCATATATGCCTCCATTTCTTGTTCTTGAGTCTGGGTATGAATGGAATGGCTGTTCTATGTTCCTGCACCCTTGACTTTCTTGCTGTGAGGACTGTAACCTGGAGCTAAAGGAAGCCCTTTCTTCTTTAAAGTTACTCTTGTGAGAATATTTTATTTATCACAGCAACAGAAATGGAATTAGAATAAGCACAGTCCTTGTTTTCACAAAGAACGGCCCTGTTCTTCTCAATACTATTTTTCCACGACTCTGCATTTTGTGGGTTTGTACCTTTCAGGCACAAAATTCAGAGAACATCATCTACTTCTTAACTCATTACAGTTGCTTATTATAACAATAACTTTGGGGATGATGGACATTGTTTCATGAATAAGGGAAAGAAATGTAAAATTTCTTGACTCCAAGTTATCCTATGATACCTCTGGATATGATTATAGTGATTTTATGGTCAGAAAGAGATATTTCACATGATTTCTCTCCTATGTGAAATTATGAGAAGAAATTCATAAATGCTTAAAAAAGTAAATAAGGGTGCATATGAAGTTAAAGTGGAAGAAATGGGCCAATGATGGCAATAAGAATAGTGAATACATATGAAGAAATCACAATGACGTTTGTTATACTGTATACTCAACATGTGCAAATGGTAATTTGCTGTTATTCTTTGGAGGAGCAGGGTATCTTTGCATAGCTAAAGGTGGCATAAATCTCACTAGGTGGACCAAGCTATCCACAAATTTAAAATGATTCTTCATCCTCAACCTTTTGAATACTGGGATGACATATATAAAACACCACAGTCAGCTAGGAATATCATCTTTGGAAGCCTGTTTGTATTACCGAATGTAATCACAAAGGAACACCCTGTCACATTCTGCAATAATAAACAACGGCAGAATCAAGTGGGAAAACACCACAAGTTCATAACATAGTTTTGTGAAGTGGTGTTAACTATTCCATAGTGAAGAAGAAAAACAGACTGAAGAAATGTGAAGATGAATGAATGTTGCCACAGGAGAGGCACGATTGCTTTATCTTTTATTTTATTAAGGTAGATCATTTACTTAATTCTGAAATGCATCCAAATAGAATTCTCAACAGGGGAAAACAGGCATTAAAAGGCTAGTGTGCATGTTGAAACACATGCAATAGATGATTTGAAAGATACTACATTAGAAAATGTAATATAGCAAAACGTTTTTTGCTAATCTTTCTACAAAAGGACATAAGAGGAAAACAGGTTACACATGAACTGCTCAGGAGTCTAAGAAAATAACGTTTCCTAGTTGTCCAAGGGGGGGGGGAAATGTGTGGGATCCACTAAGGAGTGACAGCTGATGGCTACTAAGGGGAAAAGGCCAGGTTTCTTTGGAATGTGGTCCTGGGTGGACTGACCACAATCTAGCCGCTTTAAAAACATCAATTTCCCAGTTTTGGAGCACATTTTTTTTTCCTTTTAAATTTTGAGGCTTTGAAATTTGTATTTGTATTTAATTCTAAAATTCTACTTATTTTTATAAATAATTAAAAAAGAAGGTACTCTTTCTTCCAACTCTTTTTTAAATAATAATTCCCTGTTGGTATTGGCTTGTTGTCTTTACACTGAAGTACTCACATAATGAAGTGCATGATTGTTTTGATACAAAATTTCTTTGAGAATTCATTAAATTTTGTTTCCTAGTATCAAGTGAATAATAAATTTTTCTCATGTAACTATTTCATGATAATTAATTTTCTTATTAAAACTCCCAAATTATGCCAGTGATTCAGAAGATACTTATAATATACTCTTAAAAAACATGGTTGAGATGTCATTTCATCTAGTCCTCTACAGCTATATCACAGTTAACATTTGTTAAGTATCCATGTGCAACAGATGTGTTATGAACAGTTAACATGATAAGTTCCTTTTTATACCTAAGCTTGATTGTTAAAATTTGGCATAGAGTGTTTAAGTTACTATTCTAAAGTAACATAGTCAGTATTAAAATACAAATTAAATCCCTGGCATCTGGCTTGAGATTTTGTTCTTATAACCACTATTGTAGTTTTATGGATACTAATAGTACATGCAAAATATATTGAAATTATAGAGTAATGCTACTTCATATAAAGTGCATAATATTTAATTTCTTGTACTTTGCAAATCACTTTATTAGTACACTCTTTTACCTACTATAATACTTGAAAAGGCTCTAACGATAGTCTATTTTGCCCTTCATTGAAAGAATTATTGGCTGTTGCTAAGTGATTTAGCCATATGTCCTCAATAAGACTGTATCTGAATTGTTTGAGGACACCTGGATAATTCAGCAGAATATGTCAAGGAAATTGAGGCCACTCTAACACAGACACGTACACACTATTATTACCATTACTGAAGTTTTTCAATTTTTCAATAATTGTAAAATGCACATAGTAACTTGTCATTCCACCCTTGGGTTTAATGATAATAGCTCAAAGAATCTGATACCTGTAGAACCATCTTGCTATTTCATAACATCTTCATTTTCAACAAGGAGGTCCACTCCCTTTTCTTATCTAGTAAAGGAGACTGCCATAAATGCTGCAAACTCATGGCATATGGGCTTAGCTTTTTATTACAACAGATTTATTTGTGATACATTTGAAGGCTCTGAAAAAGAATATTTTTTCTCTGTGTTCTAAATTACTGGAACACACAAGGACATAATAACCATGTAGAATTTTAAGAGCACTATATTAAAATTCTCCCATGTTTACCAACAGTTATATAATATTATTGGGGTTTTTTTATGGGTATTTTAGGAAACAAATGTAAGTACATATTTAAATGAAAAATCTTTTCCCTGCTGAGTCTTGGAATTGAACAGAATATATCTGATATCAAGGATTATTTTGCAATATTTGGAAATGATGCTAGAAAAAGTACAAGACAGACAGTCAATTATAAACTTTTCAGAATAAAAATGATTGTTGCCACTTTTACTTTGTCAAGACACTTTTATCAGCAGACATTAACAAACCTTTTAAAGCCTTTCTTTTCAATAAATAATCAATAGATTTCTAAATCAGTTCTGATCCTTTCAGGTATGCTCTCCATGTAACCTCTAAATCTAATATATTCTGTTTAATATTTAGTCTGTTAATATATTAGAAAATATCTTTTTATGATACATGAACTTTCTATATGAAGAGTTAAGTGGTTGTATTACTTCAAATTAAGATCCTGAATTAGTATTGCATGAAATTTAGCAGGAGCATTGTAAGAGTAAGTTCTATTTTCTTATGTATTGAACTGATCTGAAACTGGGAACAAACACGAGCTTTTTAAGAAACAGAAATATGATTCTGAGTTATAGAAAAGTATTAATTATGAAATAAAGATTTTTGTTAAAAATGATGTATATCTTTTGTAATGCTGATGATAAATATCCATTTTATAGTACTATGCAGGAGAAAGGAAACAGATTTGCTTTTACCACACACAAATATAAACTATTGTAGATGTAACCAACTGTCTTATTAAATAAGAAACACAGAAACAATGTAAAAGAGAAAGCCAAGAGGTCAGAGCTCAGAGCTAAAATCTCACCCTTCCTCCTGCTGTCCCAGCTTTCCGAAAAGAGAGCTATTTCCTGTGTGTAAATCGTTTCCAAGTCATTCTGCCTTCTCATTGGTTGTAAACCCAAACACGTGACTGCCTCATCACTGTCTGAATGTACAGCCCCCTAGGTCTTAAAGGCATATGTCTCCAATGCTGGCTGTATCCCTGAACACATAGAGATCTATGGGATTAAAGGCGTGTGCCACCACCGCCACACTCTGTCTATGGCTCTAATAGCTCTGACCCCGGGCAACTTTATTTATTAACATACAATCAAAATCACATTTCAGTACAATTAGAATACCACCACATTTCCCCTTTTCTATTTAATAAAAAAAAAATAGCAAAAGGTCGTTGGCTTTACAGGCAGGGCCCTGTTCGACAGGGCAGGTCTGAGTTGTTTGTAACACCTGTAACACCGGCTTTAAGCAAGCAGAATTTAAGCAAGCAGCTCACCGATATTCCAGCCTGAGGTCAAGCAGACCTAGACCCAGGCTAAGAAGCTGCCGCTAGGACTAAGAAGCCAACCACTGCGGGTTACCGCCGGCTGCCGCCGGCCGCCACCAGCTGCCGCTGGCTGCCTGCCGCCATTGCGGGAAAGCGGACCTGCCGCCAAGCCAAGCGGTTTTTAATGGATTCTTGTCACGTTGGGCACCAGATGTAGATGTAACCAACCATCTTATTAAATAAGAAACACAGAAACAATGTAAAAGAGAAAGCCAAGAGGTCAGAGCTCAGGGCTAAAATCTCACCCTTCCTCCTGCTAACTATCAATCAATTAAAGACTTCAATATAAAACATAAAACTTCATAACCACAGAAAAAAATAAAAAGTGGCTCTTTTTGCATAAAACTTTAAAAATACAGATAACAAATAAAATAATAGACAAGTGGCATATCTAATAGGAAGACTATCCATAGCAAAAGATGTCAACATAATGATAGCATAGCCTACTGAATGGGAGAAAGGTTGCTTTTGATGAATGGAGTCACTTTTTTTTTGTTATTTTGTTTTTGTTTTTTTAGAGACAACGTTTCTCTGTGTTATTTTGTGCCTCTCCTGGATCTCATCTGTAGACCAGGCTGGCCTCTAACAGAGATCCACCTGGTTCTGCCTTTGAGAGCTGGGATTAAAAGTGTGCACCACCACCACCTGGCAGGATTCACAGGTTTAATTGCACTATTTTGGGGCTTCTATGTTATTTTCTTTCTTAGGGTTTTGGTTTTTCACTACTTTTCATATTCTAAATATTAATTCTGTGTTAGAAAATAGTTGGTGAATATTTTATCCATTCTGTAATCTCTCTCTTTACATAGATGATAGTGTCCTATTCTGTAAGACTCTTTGATCTAATCAGTTCCCATTTATTAATTGTTAGCTTTACTGTTGTGCTATCAGGTCCTATTCAGAAAATTCTTTCTGATGCCTTTAGGTTTAAAAATATTTTCTACTTTTTTTTCCTATACCAATGTAGGCTAGCTGGCTTTTTGTTAAGGTCCTGGCTCTATTTGAAAAAGAGTTTGTGCAGAGTGAGAGAGAAGGATCTAGTTTTCTTCTTCTACATGCTGTTTTCCAGTTTGCTCAGCACCACTTGTTGAAGATTCTGTCTCTTTTTCAACTTGCACTTTTGGCCTCTTTTTCAAAAATCAAGTGGTTGTGAGGACAGGGATTACATCTGAGTCCACAGTTCTATTCCATTGTCCCATATGTCTATTCTCATTCCAGAACCAAACTTTTGTTATTACTACAGCTTTTGAAGTATGATTTGAAATCACAAAGAATGATCCTTTAAGTAGATTTTTTAATCAAACAGTACTTTTGAATAACTTGAATCTTCCATAAAAATTCTAAGATTTTTATGATTACATAGAATACCATATACATATAATTTATAAGATAATTACATTATACATAAAATGAATACTATGAAAATCTGCATATTTTCAATTGAATCATTGAGGACACCTCTAGTTATAATTTGCTTATCATGTTCCAATGTTATTTATGAAGTGACTAAGTGCTTTTTTTCTGAATTGACACATATAATTCTAATCATCAACCTCATCCCCTTTTGCTATTGTGAAAATTGTCTTTCCTAATTATTTTTTGTCTTGAATTAGGTGAGTAATTTATCTACTGGTGTTGACATCCATGGCACTTATATGAAATAGATGCTGACATCTTGTTATGTATGCGTGACAGGTCTGGTACTGTTCAGCTGAGGTTGGTCTACAGAAACCACTGCAAAACAATCAAATGTGCAAAGATCCAAGACATCAAAACCAAAACAAATTAACAAATGGAGAAAGGCACTAAATTTGTTCAAACACAGTAACTGTTACGATTTACATTGGACTAATGATTTAGACAGGGTTGCTAATAAGTTTTCATCAAAAGTTTGAATGTGGTTTAAAAACAAACCTCTCTCTTCTCTCTCTCTCTCTCTCTCTCTCTCTCTCTCTCTCTCTCTCTCTCTCTCTCTCTCATATATGTGTGTGTATGTGCCTGTGAATGTGTTTGTATACACACAATTTATAGTTAATGTGAAAAATTCATGTTGTTACATAAATTTTTAAAAAGTTACATTTTATGTTAATGCATGGTAGAATGCACTTTAATATTATATAAAGATAAATCAGTTTTTACTGTCATTAAATGTTACATGGATTATTTGAGTCAAAGAATGGACCCTCTGGGGTACCCTATGTCATGCAAATGTTATAATCAAGGTTTATATACATTACACAATCTTTTAAGTGTGATTTTTTCCCATACACAAACATTTCTTCCAAATTTTCTATTTTCTTCAACTGTGTACCTGTGGTTATTTTCAGTCCTCAGGCCTCTGGTATGGCTAACATACATACTGTTATTATTCTGCATCACCACTGTTATTTTCTTAGATGCATGAAATGCATATTAAAAACACAAATGCGTAGGCTTTGAAAAAGAGTTATAATTCATTGAGCCACATAACATAATAAATGAAGAATTATATAAAAGTTATACACAAAATCAACTGAAGAGGCACTGTCTTGGATTATTGATAAATACTGCATGAGTTTAAATATTTAGTTAATAGATGTCTAATTTGAATCCTCACAAAATGGAGTGTACTTGGTTTTTTATGTTTGTTTTGTGTGTGAGATTTAATTTTATGCTAGACAAACATTTTCTATCTACTTATTATACTAAGAAGTATATATAAGATTAAATATTAATGTTCATTAAATTGTATATGAATAAGTGAGCAAAATATTTTATGGAAATTGTTATAGTCATTTCACCTTTCTTTGAAATAAGTACATGTGAATATCCACATCTGAAAGATCAAAACCCATGAAAAATTAATAGATTTTAAAGGTCTTATAACCAGGCATTGGCATGAACCGTTAAGCACCATTTAACTAATTCTAAATCCACAATCAAACTGTGAAAGATTTTAATGTAGTCACACAAAAATGTTTTAGGAAGAGAAGGTCTGAAGTGTAACAATATAAATTTTAAGTGCTTTTTATATGATATTTAACTTTAGGAACACATATAAGGAAGAGAAAAACCGCAATGTTTCATTATATATTGATACAATATAAAATGTTTATAAAATTATTAAATGAGAGATATAAGTTGTAGCTCAATGCAAAGCCATGATTAATGATGTTTTAAACACAAATTGTTTTTAAAGTATTTCCAGAAGAACTGTAATACTTGCTGTATATTCAATGCATGAGAAGATAAAAATAATCCTCCCTTGTATTGGATATGCCAGTGCATAAATCATTCTTAGTGAGAACATATAAATTCTGAGGAAGCACAGCAAACATAAACATAACTTTGAATATAGATGCACAATAATAATAAATAACACTCATCTTAGCTACAAACCTTTCTTTTCAAAGTTATGCATTACAGTGTGATGGTATTTGTCGACCCAACTGCTTCTAAACAACTCTTAGTTACATTTTTTTGTGGCTATGAAAAATTGTCTGCAAAATGTAACTCAAGGAAGACGTGAAAGTTTGTTTTGGGGTTCATGATTTAACGATCTAGCCCATCACTGTGGGAGCTGGTGTGGCTGTAAAAGTGGCTGAAGGTTCTTGGAGGAGTTGGGAAATAAGAAACTGTGATCAGGATATATTCTGTGAAAAATTATTTTTCAATACAAAACAAAAGAGATGAGGGGAAAAAAGCTGTAACGTCAGTAGTGTGAGACAACTGATGGCATTGTTTCTGCTGTGGGAAAGCAGACAGGAGTGAACTGTTACTTAAATTGATTTCTATTGGACTCAGTCTTTGACCTCTGCCATTGAGATATCATCCATATTAAAAATCAGTTTCCCCTCCACAGGTAAATTTCTCTTCAAATGTCCTCCTAGGCATACCCAGAGGTAAGACTCTTACATGACTCTAAAGCTAGTCAAGATGTCAATGAAAATGATCATAAAACCTGAATTGAACAATATGATATAAATTGATTAAAACTACTCTTCTGGTAAGATTATAATACCCCCTTCCTTAGTTTAGATTTAAGCGGTACAACTCAATAAAGAAAATCTGCCTTAACAACTAATTCATGTTAGGAAACAGTTTCTTTTGAGTAGTTAATAGCATAGACATTTCTTCCCAGTTGAGACATTCCACTACAGGATAAACTTGTTATTAATCAGGAAGTTCTAAATGAAGGTTTCTTATGATTCAGATAATAAACAACTCACAAGTCTCAAGAAGTCCTAAAGCTTACCTAATGCACAAGATCTTTTGTTCCATAAGATTATACAACAGGATTGGTGAGGAGAGGAAAAAGTTCCCTTCTGTCAAATAACTTTCAAACCATTCAGAGAACTCCAGAGTTTTACCTTTCATGAGTTAACATGAAAAACAATGGGTTGGACATTCTGTGATGTAATTGACTTTGAGTCAATTGGTTCCTGGAATTAAAAACAATAAACTAGCCGTTGTGGCACGCTTTAATCCAATTAGCAGAGCACGATCTCTGTTTCGAGGCCAGCCTGGGCTACCAAGTGAGCTCCAGGAAAGGCGCAAAGCTACACAGAGAAACCCTGTCTCGAAAAAACAAAAAAACAAAAAAAACAAAAAAAAAAAAAAAAAAAAAAAAAAAAAAAACAAACAAAAAAAAAAAACAATAAACTCAATTAGTCAAATTGGGTTTGGTGATGCTCTTACGTTGGTCTGTTATCTATCTATATGGAGTAGTCATGAAATAAAATTGCATAAGTTAGATTCTGTACAAGAATAGAACAAATAAACTCTACAGACAATAGAAATAATTTACAGGACTGTCCTTACATGATAGGAGATGGGCAATCCCACAAAGGCTATTTGCAAGATAGAAAATCACACAGACACACACACACACACACACACAAAAAAAAAAAAAAAAAAAAAAACCAAACAAACAGTAAATGTTTAATTTAATAGAACAACATAACCAGTATGTTATTGTTACTGAATACATGGGAGCTCGCTGGAATAAGGACTCCCCATTTTCCACAATCTTGTCAATATTTGTCTTCTGTTGTTCTGTGAATCTTAGCTTTTCTTACCATGGTGAGTTGAAATCAAAGACTTGTATGAATTTGTAATTCCCTAATTGCTAAGGATAATGGGTAATTTTTTGAAGACTTATTGAGAAGTTTTAAAATCCCCAGTTGCTGGTTTCCTCGACCACCAATGTAATAAGCCAATCAAGCCAAATTAATAAATTCAGGCCTAGTAAACAGAGCAAAGCCATCCCGGGTGACGCTTGGAAAGACAGGGGAAGAATTACACGGCAAATATGACTACCAGGCCTTAAGTACCCTGTAGCCCCAGGGAGGGGCTGGCTTTGATCAGGCTTCCTCCAGGGGCAGGGGTCTGGAAACAGAGGGCAGCTCTATGGGATGGACTCTTGTTTGGTGGGATTTGGGGGGATGGGTCTGGAGAGAGAGAGAGGTGGAGCTTTCACCCAATCATCCCAGACTCTTTGGGTATATGATATGGATGGGAGGAGCTGTTCCACCAGAATGCTTATTATATAAGTGTTCATTTCTATTTCTTCTATTGAGAACTTTCTATTTAAATATGTCAGTATTTTGTTATTCCATTAGCAAATAATGTCCCATTAGCAAAAGCTACAAAATGGATACAACTTTAAATCACATCAACAGATGAATGGATAGTGAAAATGTGGTACAAATGCACAATGAAATATTATTCAGCTGTAAATAAAAATAAAAAGTAATATTTGCTTCCTTGACTCTGTGTTTTTTAAGTTCTTTTTTACATCCTGGAGGTTAGTCCTTCATTATACATGTACCTAGTAAAATTATCTCCCATTATATGTATTTCTTTTTCACCTGACTGAGTATTCCCTTAGTGCCAAAAAGCTTTTTAGTTTTATGATGTTATGCTTATCATTTGTTTTAATTCCTCGTCAAATAGAGTGCTATTTAGCAAATCCTTTCCAACTCTTACAAATTCGATGTTATCGGTTGTGCTTCCTTCTAATACTTTTATTAGATTGAGTTCCAAATTGATGTCTTTAATTGGAGGTATCTTTTGTTCAAAGTGCTTAATATGGATCTAGTTTAATTATTCTGAATGGGTATCTGGTTTCCTCAGAAATATTTTGTTAAGATGCTGCCTTTTCTCCAGTATATGTTTGACTTCTTTGTCAAATATCAGATGACTGTAATTTCCTTTACTTATATTGGTCTTTTGTAATGATGAATTGCTAAATGGTCTTATTAATAAAAAACCTGGAGCCAGATATTGGAGTTAAAACTGAGAGACCAGAGGAATAGGACAAGCCACAGCCAACTTTACCTTACCAACACTCAGCCTTCAAAGAGACCTACTTCCTGTATAGCCACACCTATATGCCTTTATGTTCTGCCAGCTCACTTCCTCTCTCTACCCAGCTACATAACTTCCTATCTGTCTGTACAGATTTTCAGACCTCCATGGTTAGTACTGGGATTAAAAGCACTTGCCACCATGCCTGGCTCTGTTCCCAGTGTGGCCTTGAAATCATAGAGATCTGGATGGATCTCTGCCTCCCAAATGCTAGAATTAAAGGCATATGCTACCATTGTCTGATTTCTATGTTTAATATAGTAGCTGGCTTTTTCTTCTGATCCTCAGATAAAATTTATTAGGGTACACAATATATTGGGGGCACACTATATCACCACAGTCTTCTGTTTCATTTAGTTGGTCTATGTGTATGTTTTTGTGCCAGTACCATATCAGTACCATACTGTTTTCATTCACATACCTCTACAATACATATTAAAATCTGTAATGGCAATCCCTTAATTATTTCTTCTCATGATTGCATCATCTATCTGAGATGTTTTCTGATGCCCCATTAGCAAAAGCTAAGAAATGGACACAACTTTAAATCACTTCAGAAAAATGGATAATGAAAATGTGGTACAAATACACAGTAAAATATTTCAGCTCCCATCCTGCCCCCGACTTCCCTTCTGGACCAGAGGTGAGTATCCGGGTCCAACCCGGACCCCATCCCTGGGCACCAGCCACTACAGGAAGACCTGCCCAACTTGGCCACAGGTTCTGGCCACCGGGCGGGTCCCCTTCTAGCCCCACCGGGAGGGATCCCCTTTTCCAAGCCCCCTGGCAGCCCCTGCAATCTCTGCGCCCTGCCCCCACGCCCATCTGCCCGAGACCCCAGCCACTTCCTGAGACTTAGAGACCGGCCCCCAGCTCCCATCCTGCCCCTGACTTCCCTTCTGGACCAGAGAGTTGGACAAGAGAACTCCCTTTTGGACAAGAGAGAGAGACTTCCTGAATCTGTCAGCTCTTTCTGAAACAAGTAAATAAAAATAAAATCATGAAATATGAAGGTAAGTGAATGGACCTAGAAAATATTGTATCTAGAGAGTTAATACATACATGCAAAGACAAACCTTACATGTTCTCATCTTCAGTCATTTTTTCTTTTATTCCTCTCTTATACATTACATCCTAACCTCAATTTCCCCTCCCTCCACTCCTCCCAGTTCCCACATCCCCCTCCTTCCCAGATCCACTTCTCCTCCTTTTCTCTTGTGAGAGATAGAGAAAGAGCAGCCTTTCCAGAGATATCCATCTAACAATGCCCAATGAGTTATAATAAGACTGAGGCACAAACCTTTATATTAAGCCTGGATGGGGCAACATAGTTGGAGGAAAGGGGTTCCAAGAGCAGGCAAAAGTGTTAGAGATACCATCCCCTCCCACTATTGAGAGTCCTCCAAGAACACTAAGCTACACAACCATAAGGTATATGCAGAGGGCCAATCTCATTCTCATACAGGCTCTGTGATTGTCCCTTCAGTCTCTATGAGCCCCTGAGCATGAGCCCTATTTAGTTGATTATCTGGGCCATGTTCATGTGATGTCCTCTACCTATCTGGCTCCTATTATCCTTCATCCCTCTCTTCTTCAGGGTCCTTCTGGTTGCCTAGTGTTTGGCTGTGAGCCTTGCATTTGTTCACATCAGTTGCTGGATAAAGCCTCTTTGATGACAATTACTCTAGGCACCATCTACATGGGCTAGGGACTGATCTGTGAGTATAGCAAAATATAATCAGAAATCATTTCATTGACTTTTTTGTCAGTCTTATTTGATTCTATCTGGGTCTCTGGGCTGTCCTGCCTCTGTTGAATGGCCATCCAGGCAGTGTCGTGCATGAACTCCCTCTCTTGGCATGGGCCTAAAGTTGGACCAGTCATTGGTTGGCAACTCCCACAAGTTCTGAGCCACCATTACCCCAGCACATCTTGCAGTCAAGACAGATTGTAGGACAAAGGTTTTGTGGCTTAGTTAGTGTCCCAGTTCCACTGCTAGGAGCCTTGCCTGGTTAAAAAAGATAGCCAGGGTGGTGGTGGCACATGCCCTTAATCCCAGCACTTGAGAGGCAGAGGCAGGCAGACCTCTGTGAGTTTGAGGCCAGCCTGCTCTACAAAGCGAGTTCCAGAAAATGCACAAAGCTACACAGAGAAATGCTGTCTCAAAAAACAAACAAACAAACAAACAAAATAGCCAGTTCCAGCTCCATTATCTTTCATTACTAGAAGTCTTCACTAGGGTAATTTTTGTATATTCCAAGGAGTTTCAACTGCTCTAGGTTTCAATATCATCCCTCAAATACCACCCTCCATTCCAGTTTTCTTCCCAGTACCCTACCCCTCCACCCTCACCCTGATCCCTCCTGTTCCCATCCCCACCTGTCTCAAATCCATCTGCAAAATCTATTTCTCCTAATAGGGAGATTCATGCATCTCCCTCTTGAGCCCTTCTTGTTACTTAGCCTCTCTTGGTCTGTGGATTGTACCATGGTTATCCTTTACTTAACAACCAATGTCCATTTATAAGTGAATACATACTATGCTTATCTTTCTGGGTCTTGATGACTTCAATCAGGATAATCTTTCCCCATTCCATTCATTTGCCTGTAAATTTCATAATATTGTTGTTTTTAACAGCTGAGTAATACTCAATTGTGTTAATGTGCCACATTTTTTCTTTATCCATTCTTTGGTTGAGGAGCATCTAGGCTATTTTCACCCCTTGTCTGTTAAGAATACATCTGTAATGAATATGATTGAGTAAGTGTCCTTTTGGTATGACGGAGCATCCTTTCGGTATATGCCCAAGAGTGGCATAGCTGAGTTTTGAGGTAAATAGATTCCTAATTTTCTGAGGAACTGCCATGTTGATTTCCAAAGTGGCTGTACAAGTTTGCACTCCCATGAGCAATGGTGGAGTGTTCTCTTCAGTATGAACTTTCATGTGTTTTTGAATTTAGTCATTCTGAAAAGTAGAAGATGGAATCTCAAAGTAGTTTTGATTTGGATTTCCCTCATGGCTAAGGATGTTGAAGATTTCTTTTAGTGTTTCTTGGCCTGAAGATACGACTACATAAAGAATCTTTTCAAAGTACATGTGACCATGAGGGTAGGTTCTATAGCTAAACTGCCTAGAATCTACTGTGGTCTCAAACTTATAGCATAGAGGTCAGCAGACCATGAAGTACTTCTGATATATTCTCTAAGGATGGTAATAGTCTAAGAAGGGAAGATGCTGGGATAATCATTCTGGGGAATTAGGATATGGTCTGTCCCTTCAGATAGCAGAAAGGTCACAATGTTGTTCACAACCTCTACTTTCAGGTTTCTAAATTGAATGTAGGTATTTCATTTTTATCGTTTTCATTATGGATACACTCTTGTATGATAAACATTCCTGGTTCTCTTAATGCTTCTGAGTCAGTACAAGGACCTCAACATCAGCCATTTTAAATTCCTCTGTTGAAGATTCTCTGTTTAGATCTGTACCCCATTTCTTTTTGTTTATTTTTAATTTGAGACAGGGTTATTATTACCTTGAATGTCCTAGAGCTCACTCTGAAGACTATGTTAGCCCTATGTAAACTCACAAAGATTCATCTGCCCCTGTCTCCTAAGTGCTGGGTATTAAAGGTCTGTGACACCACCACCTGGCCTCTACCCTATTTTTAACTGGATTATTTTTTCTGTTGACATCTAGTTTCTTGAGTTCTTTATATATTTTCAATATTAGCCTTCTTTCATTTGTGGGATTGATAAAAAAATTTTTTTGCATTCTGTAGACTGTCATTTTGTCCTATTGACAGTGTCCTTTGCCTTACAACAGCTTTTTAGGTTCATAAGTTCCTGTTTATTAACTGCTTAACTTAGTGCCCATGCTATTGGTATTGGATTCAGAAAGCTATCTCCTGTGCCAATATGTTCAAGGCTATTTCCTACTTTCTCTTCTATTAGGTTCAGTGTATCTGATTTTTCTGTTGAGGCCTTTGGACTCAACTTGGATCTGGACTTGGACTTGAGTTTTCAGCAGGGTGATAGGTATGGCTCAATTTGTATTCTACTACATGCTGATATCCAGTTAGACCAGCACCATTTGTAGAAGATGCTTTGTTTTTTTATTATGTATTTCTATCTTTTTTTTTTTTAAATCAAATGTCAGGTGTCCACGGGTATGTGCATTTACATCTGGGTCTTAGATTTGATTCTATTGCTCACTTGTATATTTTTATACTAACAACATGTGGTTTTTAGTTCTATAACTTTGTAGTGGAGCTCGAAGTCAGGGATGGTGATACCTCTGGATTTGCTTCTATTGTACATGATTGTTTATCTATTTTAGGCTTTTTGTTCTTTGTTTTTGTTTTTTCATACAAAGTTGAGTATTGTCTTTTCAATGTATGTAAAGAATTGTGTTGGAATTTGATGGGGACTGTGTTGTCTCTGTAGATTACTTTTGGTAAAATGGCCATTTTTACTACATTAATCCTACTGATCCATGAGCATGGGAGATCTATCCATTCTGCTATCTTTTCCAACTTCTTTCTTCAAAGACTTGACATTACTGTTATGCAGTTCTTTCACTTGCTTAGTTAGAGTTGCCCAAATATATTTTATATTTACATTACTTATGGATGGTGTGAAGGGTGCTGTTTCACTTATTTTTTCTCATTCTGTTATTTGTGTATAGGAAGGCTACTGATATATATATATATATATATCATATTTCAATTAACCTTGCATTTAACCACTTTACTAAAGGTTTTTTAGCAGCTGTAGCAGTTCCCTGGTAGAATTTTTTGAGTCACTCATGTATACTCTCATATCATCTGCAAATAGCAATACTTAGACTTCTTTTTCAATTTGTATCCCCTTGATCTCTTTCAGTTGTTTTACTGCTCCAGCTAGAACTTCAATTTCTATGTTGAATATATATGAAAGAGTGGACAGCATAGACTTGTTACTGATTTTAGTGGCATTGTTTGGTGTTTCTCTCCTTTAATTTGATCCTGGCTTTATGCCTGCTATAAATTTTCTTTATTATGCTTAGTGTCGTAACTCCAAATCTTCATATGTGAATATACAACCTACAGTAACCATAGAAACCAAGAAGGTATAAAGTTACAGCATTGGTAGTTGGCTTGGGATGGGAATATCAGGAAACAGATGATACGAAGATATCAGGGAAGAAATATATGAATGATTAAGGAAGCCCTAAATGGCAATGAAAAGAGACATTAATATGAAAAGACAGAGAGGTAGGAGGGTTTGATGAACCCTCAATATATTATTTTATATTTACCTAAAATTATAGTACACACACACACACACACACACACACACACACACACACACACACACGTGCATGTGCTCTGGCACATGCATCAACAGAAACACATATATGCCACTTTGTGTAACAATAGTCTTCACAAGAACCATAGACTAATTAAAGCCCCAGTACCCATCACACACACACACACACACACACACACACACACACACACACACGCACACTTTGAGTGGTTTGTCAGAGTAATAAATGTAGCAAGAATCTTAAAAGGTCTTATTAATTAAAATCAAACTTGAGCCAGGTATTGGGGTGAACGCTGGAAGATTAGAGAGACAGAAGAGGCCACAGCTACCTCACCTCATCAGTTCCTCAGCTGATCCTGTTTCCTGAAGCTTCTGAGTCCAGAATGAATTTCAGCTGAACTGCTGCTCCAAACCTGAAACCTGAAGCCTGAAACCCTAACCAGCTAAAAGCTTCTAGTTTCTGGTCTTCATACCTTATATATCTTTCTGTTTTTGCCATCACTCCCTGGAATTAAAGGCTCACTTCTTGGGATTAAAGGCGTGTGTCACCATTCCTGGCTGTTTCCAATGTGGCCTTGAACTCACAGAGATCCAGAGGGATTTCTACCTCTGTAATGCTAGGATTAAGGACGTGAGTGCCACAATAGACGGCTGGCAATGGTCGAGAGACAGCCAGAACTGACCTACTCTGGTGATGGGATGGCCAAACACCCTAATAGTCATGCCAGAAATCCCATCCAAGGTCTGAGGAATCTGGATGCAGAGATCCACGGCTAGGCCCCAGGTGGAGCTCCGGGAGTCCAATTAATGAGAAAGAGGCGGGTTTACTTGAACGAGAATTGTTGAAACCAAGGTTGGATAAAGCACAGGGACAAATATACAAATGAAAGGAAACACATGAACTATGAACCAATAGCTGAGGAGCCCCCAACTGGATCAGGCCCTCCGGATAAATAAGACAGTTGATTAGCTTGATCTGCTTGGGAGGCATCCAGACAGTGGGACCGGGTCCTGTCCTCAGCGCATGAACTGGCATTTTGGAACCTGGGGTTTATACAGCGACACTTGCCTCAGCCTGGGAGGAGGGGACTGGACCTGCCTGGACTGAATCTACCGGGTTGAACTCAATCCTCAGGGGAGTCTTTGTCCTGGAGGAGATGGGAATGGGGGGGGTGGACTGGGGGGAAGGCGGGGGTTGGAGGTGGGGTGGGAGTGGGGAGAACAAGGGAATCCGTGGCTGATATGTAAAATTAAATTTAATAAATAAATTTAAAAAATGAAAAAAAAAAAAAAGATGTGTGTGCCACCATTTTCTAGCCTTTGTATCTAGTGACTGTTCTGTTTCTGACCCCAGATAAGTTTATTAGGGTGCACAATATTTTGGGGAACACAATACCACCACATAATTCAATGACTTTCTAAACAATACAGGATATTTTTGTTTTTGTTTTTTGAGACAGGGTTTCTCTGTGTAGCTTTGAGCCTTTCCTGGAACTTGCTTTGGAGACCAAGCTGGCCTCGAACTCACAGAGATCTGCTTGCCTCTGCCTCCCGAGTGCTGGGTTAAAGGCATGTGCCACCACTGCCCGGCATACAGGACATTTTTGTGCTCTTTGATGATGCCTCTCAGAGTTTTCAGGTAAGCCCCTATTGTTAAACATAGCATTCTCAAGACACAGGACTTGGATTGTTTGACCTGGATCTACCCTGGAAGTCTCCTTCCCAGAGGTCATAGTTTAAGAAAATACTATGCAAGCTCTCAAATGAGGGAAGAAATTGTGTAACTTCCATGACTTATTATGTGTTTTTATATAGATAATCAATAGACTTTTGTCCTGTATTGATTGCAACAAGTAATCAAAGTATTTCAATTTCATGTCTACTGATCTACATTAAAATCATTCTAAACCTTTTTTGGAAGACACATCTAGTTGGTTGTCTAATATCCATTCTAATATCCTTCTTACTATTGAAACTACATTTTCAATGTGATCCTTTAAATTGTAACCTGTCTATTATAGATCAATATAAGTAACAGGATACATGGGATAATTTTATGAAGGTTTTAAACCAAAGCTCACACATTTGAAATCACCAAAAACATTTTGTAAAACTCATCTCCACTCTTGGCACAGTAATAAACATTTTATCATAAATAGTGATTCCAGAGAAGTACTCAAAAACTACTATTTTTTTTTTCAGGAGAAACAGATAAAATCTCACTTCTCATAAAAAGCATATCAAAAGAACATTGTGAAATTACATCATTTACTGTGTTATTTTCTGTTTTATTAAAGGTCTAGGTGTGGGAACTCCAGTTTTTTATATAAATGCATTCTAAAATCTACAATTAATTTCACAAGGATATAAAGAGCGTTCCACAGGGATCTCTAACAGACAACGAGGACACAGAATTAATGGATGCATCTTCCCTCCAAGTTTGCTACTGGGGAGAATAATAGCCAATGGTACATTGCTTTCCCATTAGAGGTAGTAACCTCTAGAGAGACCATGAAGGCAAAGAGCATTCCAGAGAGCTGCTATTTGACAAGGGTCATTGGCAAGTCTATGGAGTTTCTTCTCTGTGATTTCAGAGGGAGAATTTACAAAATGTTATAACTGCTTCTATGCTGTCAAGAGAGGCTGAGCTGGAGTTTTCATTTATGGATATATTAGAAGCTCATACCACTGTTTGGCAGCTGATATATTTTAAGATTTAAGGAAGAAAATGGCTAAGATACAAACCTAACTCTACCCAAGGGAGTACTATGTATTGTGTGGGTTTGTTACATGAGTGGATAACAGGAAATTGTTCAGTTTCTGTTTTAAAATTGATAAGACATCCCCATTTATTTTGAACATATACAGGCAGAAGATACACTCCAGCCACTTCTAATTAATAGCATAATGAACATTTGGAAATCTAAGTTCTTAAGCATATAATTTCTGCATATTTTAGAGGATACTTCAGGTAAAGACCCACACACTTACATACAGAGAGATATATAGCTATCCTAATAATGTTGTTACAAAGTTATCTTCCCAAAAGACAGTAATGCCTGTTGATGTAATCAACAGTCTTATTAAATAAGAAACACAGAAACAATGTAAAAGAGAAAGCCAAGAGGTCAGAGCTCACCCTTCCGCCTGCGGTGTCCCAGCTTCCCGAAAGAGAGCTATAGCCTGTCTGTTCGTTTTTTTTTGTAGTATGTTGTTCTGCCTTCTCATTGGTTGTAAACCCAAACACATGACTGCCTCGTCACTGTCTGAATGTACAGCCCCCTAGGTCTTAAAGGCATATGTCTCCAATGCTGGCTGTATCCCTGAACACACAGAGATCTATGGGATTAAAGGCGTGTGCCACCACCGCCACACTCTGTCTATGGCTCTAATAGCTCTGACCCCCGGGCAACTTTATTTATTAACATACAATCAAAATCACATTTCAGTACAATTAGAATACCACCACAAATGCCCATGTGTAGGTAAGGGGAACATAGATTAAAACATTCCAGGACAGTTTCAGGGAGCAGTGTCTGATTTATTATGCATGGACAGCTACATATAAAGTGAAGTGTGACTAGTTAGCATATTACGTCAGTTTTGATAGTAAGCACTTATACTACCAGGATCTCTATGCAACACGTTAAAGGAGACATGGAGAGTGCAGATTCTGCGGCCAGGTATGACTACTCAGGCTTCTTCCAAATTGTTCTAACTTATGGGACATGGTGTGCCACTCTTCTTATTTAGAATGCAGTGTGACAAGTGGACTGACTTCCAGGTCATGCCTGCATTTTCTCCTATGCCCTAAAATCAAAGACCCTTCATGATATCTAGTTTTGTTTTAGCTTGAATCCTGATAGCATTTGAAAGGCTTTTCAACACTGAGGAATGCATTTATATAAGGATCCACTCATTAAAGAATTCGGCAAATACTTTGTGTTTCTTTAATGATGGAAATGAACACAACAGGAATAATTTATTTTAATGATGTAGTTCCAACATCACTTTCAATTAGTGTACTTCAAATAATTAAAGAAAGTTTTTATTGAAGTACATAGTATATATTTGAAGAATTGTAGCTAATATGAAATGAATTGAATCAAGTTTTCTTAGCTTGTTTTAAAGATGCATCCATGACTGGTAACATTAAATTTTCTTTGAAGTAGAGAAAAATTAGCCATGATAATTTTTTATTTATAACAATGTAAAATAACCAAATTATAGAGCAAACTATTTGTGTTTAATGATGAAGAATTATGATAGCTCCTGAAATAATTTATGCAAAATTATATTATATTATATTCTTTCAAAAATAAGTTTAATTTCTACTTATTTGAGACATTGTTACAAGATGTAAGATGCAACTGAAAAGTTTTTGCTGCCTGGGGCTTCAGTCCCAGCAGCACAGGGCTCAAAGGGGAATCCAGTGGAGCCATGTACTAGTCTTTTCTATTTGACAGGTCAGGGAAAAAGACACTCCCACTCTCTCTTGATAGTTTCTTCCTTTACTCTCTATTCTCATTCTCTATTCTTATCTCTATTCAGAAATGTCCTTTCTGTCTCTCTTGATAATTTCCCCTAACTCTCTTGATATTTATCTTCTAACTCATTTTAACTCTATCTTTGTTCTTTCCCTTACAAATTATACACCCCAGCAAAATCTTTCAGGCAATATAAAAATTACAATGTGGTTATGTTCTGTTTTTCAAGTGAATGATTACAATGAATGCAAGACAAATGGTAAAAAACAACATGTTTTCCATATCCCTTACATGATGAAACATTTTACACATTACAGGTAAAAAACAAATTATCCCAAGAATCCACATACATTCATACTCAAGCAACTTGTTATAGATTAACCTTGTGTGTAAGTGAAGTATTCTTCTCAGTGGGGTATTTTATTGGGAGACTGCATTTTGCAGTTATAAAGAAAGGGTCAATTACTTTATTATTTATCTTGAAAGGATATCTTTAAGGAATTACAAACCTAAACTTTTATATATGAAAAAGAATTAGTCAGCTCTACTTTAAATCTTTAAGGTACTTACTCACTCATCAATAGGTTTTTATATCAGGAGATTGGGGGAATAATGGGTACAAGGAATTAATCATCACCTTTGGTCATCAACCTATTCTAGTAAGAAAGACACAACAGCCAATGATAATTGGGCTGCTTTGTTCTTGTTCTCTGATCTTAAAGAGTTCCTCACTCAACTATGTGCCTCTCTAAAACCTCAGATTATCTTCTTGGGTTTTTCACCTCAAAGTTATTTGACAGAAACATCTCAGTCTAATTTTATGTTGTTTTCAAAGCTTTGTTTCAGGTATTATGCACTCTGAAACCTGTGAACACATTACCCAACATAAAGGTTAAAAGAATTTAAGCTAGTTAGGCTAGCTTTGTCATAATCATTAACCTAAGCCACAGTCTGTACAGCTACTCAATAAAAACTCATGTGTTATAGTTGTATGACACTTCCTTGTTTGTATTTTTATTCATCAAAACTCTGTATAAACTAACATTGTTATTATCAGTTAGACTGTATAGCTTAGGAAAAAAATCATAATTATCCACAGGTAAAAATGCCCATAAGAGCAGAATGTTTCCATGAGATAAACACACTACACTACATTACAGGCAGTGGGAATCCCTCCACATCCATTCACACCATGCCAGACATCAGAGAAAGATGGCAGAGGCAATCATGTAAAGGCACAGCAGAAGCAAAGGACATTCTGTGGTCTGTGGTCTAAGGGCCTTTCCTGTCTGAAATTCACCCATCAGGGATTCGCCTCCAGGTAGGCTGATACCCTGAAGTCAATTGTCATCTGTTCTTCCTCTGACATGGCTACCAGTAGAAAATTTCTTGAATATAATCAAAAAGTTGAAAATTTTCTCTGCTTTTTAGTCTTTTGAAGCATTTAATCAGCCTTTATTATAATCTAATTTGTTACACTGAAGAGGGTGAAGACCATAAAGTTGAATTTTTAAATGGCAGTTCTAGAACCCAGAGAGTATTCATAAATCCTTCTGGTTTTGAAAAATGACTTCATCTTGTTTACGAACAATTGTATGTAAGTGAATCCCTTTCTGATTTGGGGGTTAGGAGAGTCCACAGACCTTAAATGAATATTAAGGCGGCTCATTGCTCATCTGATTCTATCATAAAACACTAGTTATAAAAGATAATCTAATTTGTAATCCTTCTCCATAATATATGTAATCTTTCTAATATTGCTGTTGCCTTTTACAAAGAGAATGACATGCATGGAAATGAGTCAAGTGTTAGGAATAAAAAAATCCACCAAGAAAATTGTGCTAAGGGATATTGAAATAATTACTATCAACAAAAACACCTTGCTCTTATTCAAAGTGAATTTTATGGAACGCTTTCAAAGTAGGGACATATCTAGAGTATGGTATTCCCAAAATAGCTCTGAAGATTGAGAGGTGGAGCTATACATCATATTTTTTTTTGAATTTCATGGGAAAGATATTAAAGGTGCTAGGAATGAGAGATTATTATGGAAATTGTTAAAAGCAGGATATTGGAACTAAGATGAATATTGATTGTGTACAATATTGATTGTGTACAAATAAAGAAGAATTAAAGACAGGTATAAGAAAGGAATTCCAGTGATGAGTGACAGTTTTATTTCAATTGTCCAATAAGATTTCAGAACTTAGAAAAGAACACTAAAACAAATTTGAATATTAGTGATTTATACCAAGCTTGACTTAATTTGTTAAAGATATTACTCACAAAGGAGCATATAAAAAGTTATAAACTTACTTCTAACATTATTGGAAATGGTGATTCATTGAAATCTACTATTATACTTAAGTATGAAAACCCGAGTCAAATGTTTTCTCAGATATGCTATTTGAAATTCATTCCTGTAAATATGTGCTATTAGTAAAAGAATAATGCTGTGTGACTTGAGAATTACAGTGAATTTAAGAAAAGAAAATTACCTTGAAATTGAGAATTTGGGGATACTAACTGTCCTTACAATAAAATAAAAATGTTGTAATTAGGCTGCACAAAATTTTAGGCTTTTTTAGGCTTCTAATAGTGAATAAATTTGTAACTATTTCCAGGCCTATGATAGGGTTTTGATTTTTTTTTTCATTTTTTTCCTTTATTTTATTTTACATACCAATCACAGTTCCCCCTCTCTCCTCTCTTCTTGTTCCCTCCCTCCACTTCCCTTGTATGCCCCAATCCACTCCTCCTCCCTCTCAATTCAGATGATGGGGTAAGTTATCCCTGGGAATCCACAAAGCAAGGCATATCAAGTTGCTGCAGGACCAAGTTGCACCCCCCCCACCCCACCCCGCATCAACACTGAACAAGGGATCCCACCATAGGGAATAGGTTCCAAAGAGCCAGCTCATGCATCAGGGACAGGTTCTGAATTTTATCACATTTTTTTTAATTCAAATAAAGACATTTAAACTCTACTTACATATCTTAAGTCACATTCCTGTGGTCAGGGTGTTACTGTATAGTTCCATTATTTTCTTTTTATTCTTCACTTATACATTAAATCCTGACTACAGTTTCTTCTCCCTCCACTCCTCCAACTTCCCCTCTGCATACCTCCCCTCTTCCCAGATCCATTCCTCCTCCTCTGTTTTCCTTGAAAAAGAGCATGCCCCCCAGGAAAATCAATTGAACATGATACAATAAGCTATTATAACTCTAGGCACAGACCATCATATTGTGGCTGAACATGGCAATCCAATAGGTGGAAAAGGGTCCCAAGAGGAGGCAAAAGACTCAGAGACAGCCTCTAACTCTCACCAAACTACACAACCATAATGTATATTCAGAGGGCCTAGCTGAGACCCACACAGCTTCCATGATTGTTGCTTCAGTGTCTTTGAGCCCCTATGAGGCCTGCTTACTTGATTCTGTGGGCTATGTTCTCATGGTATCCTCTACTCCTCTGGCTCCTACAATCTTTCTTCTCTATCTTCTGCAGGGTTCCCCCACTGTTTTCTGTCTTGTGTTTGGCTGTTGTTCTATGTATCTGCTCTCATCAGTTGCTGGATGACACCTCTTTCACAACAGTTGGACTAAGCACCTATCTATGTGTATAGCAGCATTTCATTAATAATCATTCCCTGAATTTTTATTTATTTATTTATTTTTTTGCTGGTCATGCTTTGTTCTATCTTTGGTCTCTGGGCTGTCCAGCCTCTGGTTCCTGATCATCCAGGCAGTGCTTGGCATGGGCTCCCTCTTGTAGTGTTGAACTCAAGCTATATCACTCATGGGTTGACCATTCTCATAAGTTCTGTGCCACCATTACACTAGCATATTTTGGAGGCAGGACAGATGGTAGGTCAAAGGTCTTGTGACTGGGTTGATGTCCCAGTCCCACTGATTATAGAATATGGCCATTTTAGGCTCTGTTTTCCCTGTTAGTAGCTGTCCTCACTACAGTCACTTGCATAGATTCCAGGAAGCTTCCACTCTATTAGGTTTCCACCCAATTCCAATCTCTCTCCCTAGTTACATTCTTAATATACTTTGTTGAAAAAAAATTTTTCCCTCCCCACTGACCCCCTAGTTTTTGATAGCTCTTTTAGATATCAAGATTATTTAGTTTACTGAAGCAGCTCTTATTTAATAGTTGGTAAGCTACTGTCTATTTGGCAGCTAACTATCTATGGAAACAGCACCTGCTATCATAGGCCACCAAGAGAAGATTAAGGAAGTGATACTGGTGTGCACCAAATTGTCCTTGTTTGTCTTGAAGAATGGTGTTAGTATTTATAGCTAGGAAATTCTGTTAATCTCAACTCTGTCTTTAAACTCAGGCACAAATTCAGACTTTCAACTTTAAAGACAGGGTTGAGCATATTTTAGGTCATTTTACAAGGTGGTATTCCATGTTTACATGGGAACTTTAAAATATGGCTGTTTGGAGACACAAACTATTTTATTCTACCATGTTTCATCTCCCAACAGTTGATATGTAAGATCTTGTTCAACACCTTCATCACTAGTAGCATTCACAACATGTTGCCTAATTTAACAACTGAAAATAACTTAGTGAAATTATATAATTCACTATGAATTAACTAAAGTTAATGTCTAAAGTCAAGCTTTGAATGGTATTATATTTTTATGTGTCTGTGTCTCCCAAGACATGCTATATGAGATTAATTATTCTTTATGATAAATATAATATTAACAAAAGATAATATAATGAGAATATATACAGTTAAGAAATTATCTCTTAGCAGATAATTTAATATTCATTTAGGTGTATTCCTGGGAATATACATCAGCTCCTGCATTGTTTTGTAACTGAGTAATTAATGGAAAGCATTGCTGCCCCAAAACTTGTGTGGAATGAGGAATCATTACAACATTATCATAGACACAGTGTACAACATGGAGGGTCAAAGAAGCTTCTTAGTTAGATATAATTCATAACCAATGCTTTGTTTGATCTGAATTCATTTGCCTCAAACAGAAAAGGTAATGTTGTGCTAAAAGTGCCGTCAGCAGCTGATATCATTAATAAGAAGTCTCTAGCAGAATTTTGAAATTATTTATGAACATTGGTTAATTTTATTATGAAACACATAAGTCTGGTGTTATAATGAAGGCAATGATATACATAAAGATGTCAAGGCACTGATAAAGTAAGTGTTTGTTTGAGGGTTATTCTATTAGTGGAGGCAACCAGAATCCATGTCTATGTCTTGTGTGCCTAAGTATACATTATTTATAACTAAAGCATATACCAGTTATTTATTTTCTTTTTTTAAAATTTATTTATTTATTTATTTATTTATTTGTTTGTTTGTTTGTTTTTTTAATGCTGAATGCTGTTTATTGAAGGAGGGAGGAGGTCTTAAATACAGGCTTACAGCACAATGGGAGAACCCTGGAGGGCAGAAGTTCCCTACCGATGTTTTACAATCTTGCATCTAAGCTGTTAATGCCCATTATGCAGGATACACAGACAAGGAACTTCCCTTAAGCATTCAGGAGGGTGGAACCTGGCAGGGAATTAGCATAGGGAGGATATCAAGGTCAAGGTCAGCAAGCAAGGCAACAGTTACCCAAAATGGGAGCCAGGACCCTACAGCTCCCCCTTTTACTAAAAAAATGAGCTTCTGACTTAGGTTGCATGGGACACCATCAGGTCACCTTACCCATCATGGAGACACTTGCCCAGGCCACACAGGTGCTCTGTCTTAGGTTGGTTAGCGCCCCACAGGAATTACCATCTCTGAATACTTATTAACATACAGGCTCAGTGGTGTGTGAGCTGCAGAGTTAACTTCTGCCAAAGATCTCAAAGTGGCGCTGGGAAGTCCTAACCCACCCATAGCCAGTAGGCTAAAGGCAACCCACTACAATTGAGCCATTCCCTTCCTTAACGAGTCTTACTGCAAATTGGAGTCCTTGTTTTTATTTTCTCTAGTATACAATAACATAGAAAAGTGTTTGGAGTTATAGCCACAGACTTGGTTATTCTCCTTAAAGATAAAATACAGCAAATAAATAGGAGATTGATCAAGATTTTTTTTTTTCTGAAAGTGGCTAGTATAGCGAATTGTTGGAGGTTTTATTTTTCTAATTGAATCCCTACTTTTGAAAAATATCATAGAAAGGTTAGAAATTTTGACAAGTCTTCCTTAAACTCAGTTTGCTTTCTTTAGAATAAAATTTAAGAAGATATAATTTCATTTATTGCTTATATGTTCTAGACAAGCAACTAAGGAAGGTTGAGAAGAAAATATTCTTCCCCTAGGGGGAAAAACCAATTAGTTATGCAAAATTATGTGATTAGGTGTGAAACTACACACATACAAATGACATAATACTGACTGAGCAGGCTCTATTTGAATATTTAGGAATATCTATGTATACATGCATATAAAGCATGTATGTGTGTAACAACAAATAAAGAGAACAGAGGACACGGATTTGTAAAAGAGCAAGTGGGGTATATGAGAGGAATTGGAATGAAGAAAGGGAGTGGGTAAATTGTTTAATTATGTTTTAATTCAAAGAAAGTAGAAAAGGATAAAAGTAAATAAAATGTAAACAATGACACTATACATTGCTTTGCAGATGACATATTCAAAGAATAATGTATAATGTATTATTGACACTGAAATATTACCTTGACAATTTATGCACTTTAGACAATTCATAAGTGGCAGAATGCTTATATGAATTTGTGGGTTTGTTTACACTGTGAGTTGTACTGTAAGAATGTACTGAACATAGTTCCAGCACTAAAGATTTTATATAAAGTTGAATATAAAGTTACTCCTATACATGCCATGCTATGATAAAAAAATGCCTCAATACAAATGGTGCTTGTTAATGGGCTTTTGTTCTTGACTGTGAATTTATATACTCTATGTCAGCTCAAGGAGTGAGACTGATTTAGGATTTTAAATATCTGACCTTAAATTAAGTGAGAATTTAATTAATGTGCCTACTATAACAGACTTCTCTACCAACTCCTCCTTTTCAATTAATTAATTCATTTATTTCCAGCCTGATCTCAGTTTCCCTTCTCTCCCTCCATTCCTCCTAGTCCCTGCCCTCAACCTCCCCCCCAATCTTTTCTTCCTTCTTTCTTTTCAGGAAAGGACAGGCCTCCCATCTATCTCAGCCAGCCAAGGCAATCCAAGTTGCAGTAAGAGTAGGCACCTCATCTCCTGTTAAGGCTCAATCAAGCTACCAAGTTGAAGGGAAGGGTCCCAAAAGAAGGTAACAGAGTCAGAGACAGTCCTACTCCCCAAGTTAGGAGTCCCACAAGAATACCAAACTACATAACTGTAACATTTATGCAGAAAGTCTAGGTAAGTCCTAAGCAAGCTCTTTGGTTGCTGGTTCAGTCTCTGTGAGCCCCTATGAGCCCAGGTTAGTTGATTATGTGAATTTTCTGGTGCTTTTGTTGTCTGTTCTGCCTTCCACAGTCCTTCCTCCCTTCTTCCACAGGATTCACTGACATCTGCCTGAAGTTTGGATCTGGGTTTCTGCTCTTGTTTCCATCTGTTGCTGAGGCAAATCTCTGATGACAATTGAGCTAGGCAGAGTATCATTAAGAATCATTTCATTGATATTTTTTTAATTGCCAGTCATGTTTGGTTCTATCCAAGGTTTCTGGGCTGTCCAGCCTTCCAGGCAGTATTAGGGATGAGTTCCAACTCATTATACAGATTAGGTAGACCAGACATTGGCTGACTACTCCCACAATTTCTGTACCACCTTTATCCCAGCACATCTTGTTAGGAGGGCAAATTGTAGGTAAAGGTTAGGTAGCTGGGTTGTTGTCCCAATCCTTCCAATGGATGTCCTGATTTGTTATAGGAAATGGCCAGTTCAGGCTTCTTATCCCCATTGATAAGAGTTTTAGTTAGGGTCATTCACATACAAGGATTCCTGGGAGTTTCCATTGTACTAGGTTTCTAGCTCATCCTAGAGATGTCCCTGATTCTAGTTGTTGTTAGAATTCCTAGATGCTCCCCCAGCTATATAACTGCACATGGGCCATCTAGTAGTCAGACAAGACATTTAGTCATCCTACAGCCTTACATCCTACATAATCTGTGTGCTATGTGATCACGTAATCTGCATGCAGCATGGTCACACAATCTATGGGTGGGGGTGGGATAGCTATGTAAGCTCATATGTGCATGTACAGGGGCTGTTGCAATTCCTGGCCACTCCCCCACCTGCATGACCACACATGTGCAGTTCAGTAGCCAAGCAAGGTGTCCTACTTCCTATGTTATCCATGAGCTACATGATTATGTAATGCGTGCAGGTCACTCAATCTGTACATGCATGGCATAGCTCCATGAGCCCACATGCACATATGCAGGAGAATCCTTAAAAAGCCAGTCACAGATGTCTCCCTTCTCTTCTGCTTTCCCCTCCTCCCCATCTCTCCCTTCTCCTCACGTGTCTCGTTCACAGGCCTTGCCAAACTCTCTTCTATCTCCTACCCCCTCCTCCCAATGAAGCACTGATACTGGGTTGTGTCATGCCTCGTAACCTTTCTTTCTCAAACAGTAACAGGGCCACTTATTCAAAACCAATAAAATTGGGGGAACCTATAAAAGCAGGTTCCATCTATTCCTCCCCCCTCTTCCTAATGACCTTTGCACATCCCTTCTCTTCCTTTCCCTTAATAAACTCTTATAGTGGGTTTTGTTGTACCTCATGGCTTTTCTCACACTGTAAACTGTGCTGCTTAATGAGTAACATTGTGCCACTTAATAAACAACAGTTGTCTTTCACAGTATTCTACTTTGATCCGCTGCCAACCTGATTCTTCCTGTTCCCATGCCTAACCCCCATACAGACCCCTGGCCCCTTTTCTAAAAAATATTTTATTTATTTTGAGAGAGAGAGAGAGAGAGAGAGAGAGAGAGAGAGAGAGAGAGAGAGAGAAGGGAGAGAGAGTTTATATCTTTGGCTGCTTGAATAGGAATGGCATCCATAGGCTCATATATTTGAATTCTTGGTAATTAGGGAGTGGTTCTATTTAGAAGTGTATCTTTGAAGATGTGAGCCATTGTTCTCTTAGCCAATCACCCCAGCCTCTAGGTGGGTATCCTCAAACCCCCTCCCACTGGAGGCCCAGTTGCAGGCCAACAGGCAAGACCCCTGAAGGCAGCCCTGAATACTCCCACCTCTCACTGGATGCTGTAACCTACAAGAACCACTCCACCCCCCAAACCCACCCATCTGCCAAGACCACAACTGCTCCCTGAGACACAGACTCCACCAGATCCAATGGGATGAAGAGGTAAGTCATCTTTCTCCTAACCAATCACCACAGCTTGTAGGCCTTAGGCCCAGAGGCACAACTTTTGCTTCCATACTCTCACCCATTGCATCCCCAGTAACAGGCCAGCAAGCAAGAATCCTGAAGACAGGCCTTCCCACTACCCTCCCATTGGAACCTACAGTCTACAAGTCCCACTCTGTCCCCCAAACTCACCCATGTACCCAAGAGCCTAGCAGGTTCCTGAGACACAAACACTGGCAGTGCTGATTTGACCAAGAGTTGCTCTCTGAGACACAGACACCATTTGCACTGATTGGAGGAAGAGATGGATAGATGCCAGTGCAAAAATGCATTCAACAGCATAAAGAGCAATATGGCACCACAAGAACCTAGTGGTTCTGCTACAGCAAGACTTGAATATCCCAATGCAGAAGAAGCAGAAGAAGCAGACCTTAAAAATGACTTTCTGAAGATGATATAGATCTTTAAAGAGTAAATGAAAAATTCCCCTAAACAAGTCAAGAGAAAGACAAACAAAAAATTTGAAGAAATCAATAAATCTCTTAAAGAAAGTCAAGAAAACCAAGAAAAAGCAATTAAACTAGTGAAGGAAACAGCTCACAAAAAGACGAAAAACCCAAAAAACAAACAAACAAACAAACAAAAACAAGGGAATGCTGGAAATGGAGAATCTGACAGTGGTGGAGCATGCATGAAACCGTGCTAGACCCTCTGCATATGGGAGAAAGTGGTGTTTAGCTAGGTCTGTTTGAGGGGCCCCAGGCAGTAGGATCAGGATCTATCCCTGGCTTTCTGGATCCCATTACCTATGGTCAGACACCTTGCTCATCCTCCAGGTAGGGGGGAGGGGCTTGGTCCTGCCTTAACTGAATATACCAGGCTATGCTTTTCCCCATAGGAGGACTTACCCTTTTGGAGGAAGGGATGGGGGGGGGTGAGTCTGAGGGGAAGGTGGTGGTAGGGGATCTGTGATTGGTATACAAAATGAATGAAAAATTTTAGAGTGTATCCTTATTTTGATAGGTGTGGCTTTGATGGAATAAATATGTCACTGGGGTAGGCTTTGAGGTTTTTATAATGCTCAAGCTAGGTCTCTCTCTCTCTCTCTCTCTCTCCTCTCTCTCTCTCTCTCTCTCTCTCTCTCTCTCTCCTTTCTGACTGCTGAGATGTAGAACTCTCAGCTACCTCTCCAGCACCAATTCTGCCTGCATATCACCATGCTTCCCACCATGACAATAATTGACTAAACCTCAGAATATAAGAAAACCCATTTAAATGTATTCTTTTGTAAGAATTGCCATGGCCATGGTGTGCTGTGGGATGTCTTCCTGTACACTGTGAATATGTGTTGCTCTGATTGGTTGATAAATAAAGCTGCCTTGGCCTGAGGCAGGGTAAGATGGAGCCAGGCAGGAAAATCTAAGGGAGATAGTGAAAAGAGAAATGAGAGGCAGGAGAGAGGCCATCCTGCCATCCAGGGAGCAAGTAGAGCCATGGAACACACAGTGACATATAAATGAATAGAAATGGGTTAATTTAAGATATAAGAGCTAGCTAGCAAGAAGCCTGCCATATGCCATGCAATGGTAATTAATATAAGCCTCTGAGTAATTATTTTATAAGTGGCTTTCAGACCACGTGGTTGCGGTGTGAGCAGAGAAAACCTTCCAACTACAATGGGTGTCTCTTCACAGCAATAGTGTGAGACCAAAAGGAGCCATCTTAGAAATAAGACCACAAATATGATTCACCCTAAAATTAAGGCCTAAGATTTCTCCTTTTGGAATAGGCCATTTAGTTACTGAAACCAGTCAAGCTTCAGAATTCCAGAAACCAGGAAGTGTAAAAGTACAGAGTCACAAGATAGTCACGAGGTAATGCCTGCCAGACTATGGAATGTCCTCTCCCTGGTTTCCAGTGTAACTGGCTCACAGAAATGCCCCCACCTGAGGGCAGCCAATGAGAAATATGGTGGTGGGCAACCACTCCCTGAGAAGTAATTTCTAGAAGTCCCTAGAAGTGAGCCAATCAGAATTGTATCCATACTAGCACCCCTAAATGATGTAACCTTGTGACTTTTCCCTTTAAAAACTGAGCTTGCAGACAGGTGGGCGCTTCCTCCAGCCTCCACTGCGTTGGATGTATTGGACGAAGTCCCTGCCTAGGCTTGTATTGCTTTTGGATATCCAGAATTAAACCTTGCTTTTGCATTCCAGCATGCTCGTCTTTGGTGGTCTCTCTGGGGGTCACGATCTGGGCACAACAATAGAACTCTGACTAAGACAAGTGCCCACACATGCCCACAAAAGCATCAGTATATAATAAGAATATGACCTACCTGCTATTCTCAGGCATGGAATTCTTGATTTTAGGCTTGTGCCTTTCCTTAGCTATCTCACCTGATCCTCATGTTACTTGGTAGGATTGGTTTTTCTCCCAGGACCTGGAGCATGAAGATTCTACTACACTTGGTGTTCTGTAAATCCAGGAATCTGCTTCCCTCTGCTATAGCAGTGATAGTGTTACAGGCACCCTCCCCCACCCATGGCACCAAGATTTCCATTTGAATGTTGGGAATCTGAACTCAAGTTTCCATGCTTATGTGCTAATTGCTTTACCAACTGAGCTATCTCCTCAGCTTTGAGTTGCTATTTTGAATGCAGATTTTGCTCCTTGTCCTCTAGACAAAGTTCTAACAAAGGAAAGATTTAGACCACTTACCTTGCTTTTAGAAACATAATCATTTGCTTTACAACACCACATAACAGTCATCTAAACAGGTATGGATAGTGAAATGAACAAGGACTCCATTACCACATCAGCTATACCACAAAATATCCCTGTCTGAATATGCAGTATAGGTAGTTATATACTAACTACAAAAAGAAATGAGTATTATGAAAAGAATTTATGATTATCAAAATAGAGTATCCTTGTAGTAGTTAGCCCTGGCTTTACATTGTTGTAACAAATAATGGTCATCCCCAGAATGTCCCAATTCTCATTTCATTATGATGCAGGTATATTTTTCTTTATGAAAATATTCTGGCTGATTTCAAACTTATGGCATTATAAAGTGACATTGGCTGCAATACATTTCTGTTGCTTTCTAAGAAATTATTTTAGCTTCATTTAATTCAGTATTAAAGTATTAATTAGGACCACCGTTATAAAGTTACAGTTTTGCCCTTGGGCATTTTGCCACTCCAAGTGCTATTTTCTAAAATAAATCTAGCTGGGAATAATTATTTTTGCAGTGTGGGAGCTGTAGCTCTTTACTATGAATTAGATTTGGAATATTATATTTCAAGAGTTGTCTGTGCCGTAGTACTGGTAGGTTACCCACCTCCAGGTTCTCTTGGAATTATGGGTGTAGAAATGCTCACACATGCTATGCTTACCTGGGGAAGCAGCTCTAAGCTATCCCTTCTTTAGGCCAGGTTTTACCTCCTAAAATTCTCCTCATTGACATCCTTGATGTCATTCCCCATGTGTTATAAAGTATTTGTTACCCAAAAGAGCATTGCAAAGTTCAGAGCCACGTTGTTTCCCCCTTGTAATCCCTGTGGTACCAGAACTTGTATTTTCAGTTTTAAAGTGGGGTGGAGGGAAGGCTCCGTGGTTAAAAACACTAGGCATCTTGTTGCTCTGAAGAACAATGCTAAGTACTAATGTTTCCTGGGATTTTCCTTCTAGCCCTGGATTTTATAAGAGCTTCTGACTACATTTTCTTCACCCTTTTTTATTATTATAAATCTGCCCCCTAATTTAAAAAATCAGTTTCCCATTTTAAATTTCTTTGTTTTGTTCAAGGAACTATGTCTTTGAATGTGTCCTAATACCCCATTATTTGATCTATTATTATTCTAAGTGGCCCACTTAAAATAATTCTCTTGTGCCAGACACAACTATAATATTCTATAAATTTCCTGTCTTCTACTATACATATTCTGTACAACTCTATTACTTTGCATGTGGAATTTGTCTATTAGACATTACATCTATGGTTAGGTTATGTTAAATGGGAAAAGTGCTTATCAGATGGAATTAAGTTTTCTAGTCAATTGATTTTGAGTTATTTGGGGGACCCTGATTTTGCATAAAGGCCTGTCTGAGTCAGTTAACCATTTATAATGGAAGCCAAGGCCCTTAAGGATGATGCAAGCAGCTGTGTTATGAAGCCTCTGTGCAGAGCGGCTGAATGCAGCAATTGATGGATTAGATCTTACATTGTAGGCACTGAAATGTACCAACAAGCTGACTGAGATAGAAATGAACTCTAAGCTCCAGAAGAGAACTCATAGCAGGCTGCCATTTAGATGCAATTCATGTGAGCTGTTAAGCTCAGGCTATACCCTCTGAATCACTGAAATTGAGATAAAATACATTTTGCTCTACATATGTCTGTGATATTTCCCCTTAAAATTCTGCATAATGTTTTTGCATAATGTCATACATTACAGGTTTCAATAATTTTTAAATATATCTAGGGCTTATTTATTTTACTCATTTTCAAGCTTTGCATTTATAATTGCAAAGATTTATATATAGCCTGAGTATGAAGTTTGTTAAATCACTTCTTATATAAACCAACAAAACAAAATATAAAAAAAATAAAGCAACCAACCAAGCCAAAAAGCATATTTTTCGTGTTTTTTTTTCCTTTGGAAGAGTTATGTTGACCTCCTTTGACATCTAATCACCTTTTCTAAAGATCACATTAAATTATTTGTATTTATGAATATAATAATTAAGATCAAGAACAAGAGAAAAACTCTTTTCTATTTTGTCAGTATGCACCTTCATTTTAGATACCTTTATTTTTCATTTTAATCATTGTCACATTTGTCTGGACTCCAGCTCTTCCATCCACCATCCATTTATCTCTCTCTTTCTATATATAATCTATGTATGTATGTATGTATGTACCATCTATCTATCTATCTATCTATCTATCTATCTATCTATCTATCTATCTATAATCTTATTTATTTTCTGTTTTGAAAATATAGCATGAATAGAATCATCTGTTAGAAGGAAAATTTTATTTATTTTTTTACAGTTAAAGAGGAGATGTCCAAAATATTCAAGAAGGCATGACAGTAGGCAGCTGGAGCAAGAATCAGTGACACTAAACCTCCCTCTACACACAAGTTTTAGCTACTGCCTTATTAGTCTTCTTCCTTCCAACCAATATCCCTTCTTCTGTTCTTATATCAAATGTAACTTTTCCATGCTGTCTTTTCTTGTCATCCTTTTATATGTCTCTCTCTGCTGCATATAGACCTCTTTATATTGTCATGGCCTACACACACACACACATACACACACACACACACACACACACACAGGTACTCTTAAGTGGTTCTACCTCTGAATGAAAAAATGGTAATGGGCTTTCAGATCTGGATAATTTTGCTGAAGTAGTGATTTTTCATTCAGTCTCTTTCTCTGGAAAAGTCATAACTTCAATTATGGTTGAATAAAACCTCATTATTTGAGATTGTCATGATCTATAAATGCAACCTGTCTACAAGATACATCCACTAGTGTAACAGTGGCTCAAATGTTAAAGAAGGAACAAATGACATTTTATTGGCTTCAAGACCTGTTCCATGGAATGGAACTCATATTTAACATTGTTAATGAGTTCATGAACTTGTAAATAGACATGCCATGAGCCTAGCACAAAGCCTACTACTACTATTTTTCTAAAGGAACAAAGTAATAAAACATCACCTAATTGCTATACCTATAGATCAGTGCATCAGCCTTATCAGAGAAGCTTCTTCTTACAATAGATGGTAATTAACCAATAAACCCACAACAGATTAATTTGTAGAGAGTGTAAGATTTTGGAGCACTAAGCCTTAAAGAGGATGGTTTTTCTTTTCTTTTTTTTCAAACCTTTGCCTCAAGCTCAGGTTTCTAAAAAGGAGGTAGAAGAATTGTTGTATTGCTTATTTATTTATTTTATTAAGATTTTTTTTATTCATTTTATATACCAACCACAGATCCCCCTCTCTTCCTTCCTCCGGCTTCCCCCAGCCTTCCTACCCTAACTCACCTCCCATCCCCTCCTTCTACAAGGTAAGGCGTCCCATGGAGACAAGCTTTTAAAAGCCATGTAATTCCACTCATCAATTCTCAGTATTATTTTGGTGCTATTAGAGTTCTTTCTAATACCTATACCTATATTGAAGTACCCTATACACACTTCATTGTAATAATTTCAGAGTTCTTTATACATCTTTAATTGTTTCTCATAGGAAATAAGCTATTTAGATCTCAGTTGTTCATTTAGAATGTATATATGCAGCTTCCCTAGAACAGTTGTTTTTTTTTTTTTTGTTTTTTATTTTTTGTTTTTTTTTGAGACAGGAGGGTTTCTCTGTGTAGCTTTGCGCCTTTTCCTGAAACTCACTTGGTAGTCCAGGCTGGCCTCGAACTCACAGAGATCCGCCTGGCTCTGCCTCCCGAGTGCTGGGATTAAAGGCGTGCGCCACCACTGCCCGGCTTCCTAGAACTGTTTTTGAAGAGGGATTTTAAATTCTTAAAAAATTATTATATATGTGTATTAATATGCCCATCTGTGTGTATGGGTGTTTACAAATGTCAAAGTGGTACATCAGATGCCTTTGATATGGATGTATAGTTTTTGTGAGCTGCCAGATGTAGATGTTGGGATCAAAATTCTGGTCCTCTGGTAGAGCAATAAGCTGTTTGAATCACTGAGCCATGTCCCCAAATCTGGGGTTATTTTTTTACAACACTGTCAAGGATTAGGAGACTATACATGTGTGAATTTATTTCTGGGTGCTCTATTGTTTGGCACTGGTGTACATTTTTGTTTTATGCCAATATCCTACAATTTTTGTGATTATTGATATGTAGTATAATTCTGGATCCAAACATTCCTCAAGCATGTCTCTCTCTCTGTTTATGATATTTGATCTATTTCAACTCCTCATTCATCATTATGAATTTTAAGTAGTGTTTTCCATGGTTTTGTGTAGAATACCATTGAAATTTATCTAATTCTTCAAATCTCTGTACTACTATAGTTAAGATGGCTAATCACACTATTAATCCTGCAAATCCATGAGCATAAGGACAGTTTCCATCTTCTTACGTTATCTTCAATTTCTTTCTTCCATGTTGTCAAGATTGTATTACAGAATTGTTCATCTCTTTTCTTAGATTCTATTATTAAGTATTTTGATTTGAAACTACTTTTAGTAAGATTTCTTTCTCATTTCTATTTTTTTTCCCAGAATTTTTACTATTGGTACAAAGACCAGTGATTTCCATATACTGCATTTTGTATCCTTACCTATAGTGAAAGTGTTTATCAGATCTTAAAGCTTTTTGATGAGTTCTTTAGAATATTTTAAAGTAATGGGTAATGTCAAAATAGGGAAAATTTGACTTCTTCTTTTACTATTTGCAGATATTTTAACATTTCTTTTCCTACCTTATTACTCTAGATAAGATTTAAAACACTGTATGGAACAAGAATAAACAGTGTATACATTTTTTTTTATCATCTCACAGTTTAGGGACTTGAAAATGCTCTCAGCTATTCTTTCTATATAATAATGTTAGACATAGACATATTTTATATAACACTTATGATACTTAGGTGTGTTCTTCCCATGCCTTACTCCTTTAGGATTTGCATCCTGAAGGGAAATTGAAATTTGTCTGAGGATATTTTTTTTTCATCTGTTCAGATGACCATGTGATTTCTGTGATTACTTTTTCTTTTTGGTTAGTTTTAATATATATTGCTCCATTCTTATTTATCTTTTCAAGAGCCAACTCTTTGCTTAATTGAGTCTACTTATTTTCTTTTATTCTCTATTATGCAACCTTGGGTTATTTCTTTTCTTTCTCTTTGTGTTGTCTGATTTTGCTGACATTCATATGCAATTTGTCATTATTTGTGTTGTTTTATGGCTGTTTACTTATGCACCTGAAGTCTGCACTGATTAATACTGCCTCCTTTTCACCAGAGGTTATTTCCAATTTCCCATGTTACTGTAGACTTTTTAAGTTAAAAAAGACATATTTATTCATGGTAATAAATGTGAACCTAGAATTCTGCTATGAGTTAAAACATTTGACAAAATAGAAGCAAACTAATGTGGATCAAATACCTTAAGAAGTAACAATTCCTCTCTCAGGAGGAGTAAAGTTTAAGAAGATTCTAATGCAAAGGGATTAATAAAAGGTTGAAGTTGGGAACTGAAGACTCTTTGCAAACACAGACACACTATATGCATGTGGACAACAATTTTTATTTATCATTTTTAAAAGATATTTTCACTATTTCTTTGAGAATTTTGAACAATGAGTTTAGATTATACACATCCTCCCTCTACATCCCCTTCTTAGAACCACTTACTCCCCTTTCCCTACCCATCCAACATTTTGTAATTTTCCCCACCATGGGCAATCTGTGTTCCCCAAATACTCCTGCATGTGTGTCTTCCACTAGAGTGTAGAGGTCAATATCAGCCGGCTACATTCTTAGAAAATACTGATACTTCCTGTCATATCATCTGGGATTTACCAATAGCTCTGCCTTTCATGGTGGAACTTCTTGTTCAATGCCCTCTCCATTCTAGGAAGTGGCCTGGCTTGAGTTTGTACAGGTCTTTGAATACTGTTACTCTTAAAACATATGTGTAGTTACCCTGCTCTGTCTGGAAGATGCTTTCCACTGTAGTGATTCATTGCCTCTGGTTTTTATACTTTTCTGCCCCCTGTCTTCCACAATGATCCCTGAGCCTTGGGAAGAAAGAGAGTTGTATATCTTTCTTTTAGGGCCCAACATTCTATAGTCTCTTAATCTTCCCATCTTGGCAAGTTGATGGTCTCTATGTTGATCACTATCTACTGCAAACAGAAACTTCTCTGATGAAGGTTGTAGGATACCTTATTCTACAGATTTAATGGAAGTTATTAGAAACTTGCTTAATATTATACCCCTTTAGGTAAACAATAGTAGCATGTTCTTTCTAGGTTCTTTTAACTGTCTAGCCATATCTTGCCTTGATAATGGTACCATGATGGATTTTATCTCATGGACTGAGATGGAAATCCAATCAGAAAATGATTGTTAAACCAGAAAAGTAGACTTGCAAATAATCAATACTGACAGGAATGGGAAAGGAAACTCAGTAAAATCGATAAGTAAATTCATCAAGGCAGTGTCATCATTAATAGTCTAACCATGAACTTTTACTTTGAATGGATACATAGTAAGTATTTTCCGTTTTGTGATCTATGCATCCTATGATTAATGATTACCTCTATTGCTGGAAAATAATTATAGTATAGCGAAGATCAGTCAATTGTCCAGAACTTGAGTCCAGGAAGGTAGAAGTCCATGATACCAGGAGCATAAAACATAACAACGTTTTAGCATCTACTCTTAGAAAGGATGAAACAATCAGAAGTGATTGGTATAGTGACTATTAAGTAGAAAGACATATCTTGGCAAAAATATCTTTAAATCAAACAGTAAAAAAATAAAAGCCTATATCTGTATGTTGTGATTATAATTTGATCATAGTATTTCTATTTTTTTAATTCACAAAACTATTAACAATAACAATTATGTAATTACTATCATTTAAAATTGTAGCATCTGCTTGTTTGTTTTCTAATGAGAGATGGTGAGGATCTGGATGAGTGGGAAAGGGGGAAACTGGAGAGTTTGGAGAGAGTAAACTCTAAACAATATATTGTACAAAAATTTTCTGTTTTCAATTAAAAAATAAAATAAAATTATAGCACATGAAGCATATGATAGCTTGAAATTATGAAAATAAGTTGAGCTTTTTGGTGGTGTACTTGTTTACTGCATGGCTTCTGGTAGTGTACATACACAGTGAAACAATAATGAGAAACAGAATTCAGAATGTGCCATTTTTTAATCTACTTTTTATTTATGCAATATGTCAATATTTTTATTTATACTCAGAAGCAGGAAGACGTTTTTAAAACACAAATTTAATATTACAGATCATTTAAAGTAATTTTGACATTAAATAGGTTTACAAAAGTAACTCATAAGACAGTTGATCTTACATTCAAAGGCAGTTGAAAATACTGATCAGTAAAGCCGAGTCATAAATGATGAAAGTATTGATGATCCATGACTTTTGTAGAGAGATGCAAAGTCTTTAGAATTAATAACTTACAAAATAGAAATAAAGGTACTTGTTTTCATTTAATAATTGTAAATACCTTGGTGATACTAAAAATTAATGTTGATCATATTTAGACTTTTTAAAATCAAATCTGTTACAAATGCTTTCCAATTTCACTGGTGACATAATTATGAATAATCAATTTGAAATGAGTTATTTTCATTTTAGCTAATGACTTCTTTATTTCATCTCAAAATTTTCCATTTTCTTGAGTGTCTTATTCAAATCAAAAAGATACTCTATGCTATTGGCAGTCTTATGAGGCTGCAATATTTATAAAACTATAGAAATTCAGGGAAAAAGGACAATGAGTGAAGTCATGTTTCATGTCACTTTTCAGAGGTGGATTATAATGTTACAATGTCTTTAGAGTTGCACATATGCAAGCCAGTCATTGACCAAATATATGTTTGGGTATGGTGTGACTTTTCCTCATGTACTGGTCTCACTACCATAAAATTAAGGCCACATTTTAATTAATATAGCATTTCACACTATGCCAAAACACTAACTTTTTATATAGTTACAAATTATTCTATTTCAAAGGACTTATTACAAGACAGTGTTATGTAAATGGATCTTGCATTGTGTTTAACATTAGGAATTTTCAACAAAAATTAAAGTACTCGAGATGCTTATTAATCAAAGTTATTTTCAGGAATAGATTCTCTTATAGAATATTTTAATAAAATGCCTATAATATTCTTAGCTGTTTCAGCTCTCTTGGAGTACATAAAGAATGTATTTAACTAATTAGTAAACTTTTTACATTTATATATATTTTCATTACCTTAACCAGCAAAAGACTATCCCTATACAAAAAAATAACTCAGGTACAGAGTGCTGAGAATTTTAATGTTTGCAATTTACATACTGGATTATAAAATATTTCTATTTTCAAGTTTGTAGTTTGCATAATGTATTATAAATTTGTATTGATTTTATACTGACTGGTGCATGTTTAATTCCTTAACCTGTAGCTTCCAGGTACCATATCGATAGAAACAGTCTTTATTATACCTTTGTAATATATTCCATGATGAGGAATTACAGTCTCATTTCTTATGTTTAATTTCTTAAAATTACAAATAGGACAAGCAATTATATGTATTTATAGTAATAATTTTGTGTTATTTAAAAATTATCTCTTATAAATTATTTATTTTTCTCTCATATATTATATTCTACCACAGTTTCCCCTCTCTCCACTCCTCTACTCCTCCAAGTTCTGCCCCTACCACCTCTTCTTTCCTGCACATCCAAGAGAAGAGGAGGCCTCCAGGGATATAAACCAAACATGCCATACCAAGTAATATAAATCTAGGCGCATACCCTCATATCAAGGCTAGACAAGGCAACCCAAAGAGAGGAATAGGGTCCCAAATGCTTAGTAAAAGAGTCAGAGATAACTGACACTATAAGGAGTCCCATAAGAACACCAGGACACACAACCGTATCATATATGCAGAAAACCTAGTCCCATACAGGCTCCCTGATTGTCAATTCAGTCTCTGTGAGACCCTATGAGCCCTGCTTAGTTAATTCTGTGGGCTCTTTACTTGTGGTACCGTCAACCCTTCTGGCTCCTACAATACTTTCTCCCTTTCTTCCTCAGGATTCTTGGAGCTCCACCTAATGTTGGGCTATGGGTCTCTGCATCTGCTCTCATCAGTTGCTGGGTGAAGCCTGTCTGATAAAGATTGAGGTAGGCTCCGGTCTGAGTATAGGAGAGTATCATTAGGAATCATTCAGTTACTTTTCTTTGTTTTTCTTGTTGCCAGTCTTGCTTGGTTCAATCCTAGTTTCTCTGAGCTATTTATAGCTTACTTTATTCTTCTGGAAGTGTCAGTGCTGGCAATCTTTATCTGGAGTCAGGGATCAGCATGGCACATGCATGTCAGTAAACAGGGAACTATTTCATATTTGATATTTATTAATTGCTTACCTTCTTACAGACTATGCTGTCAGTTTTTACATTTTCTTCATTTGGTGGTTCTATTCATGCATTCTAAGAGTCACCTCTATATAATATTTCATGGCGGCGTTACTATTTTATATTTTGTCAGTTTTCTCTGCTACTGAATACCTATTTCTCTGAAAAAGAGGCCAGTGTCCTCCTACCTGGTTAATGCGCTAACAGTCTTATATTCAGACTGGCTCCGTAGTCTTACTTAAGAGTAAGAAATTCTTACTATTAAACACACACACACACACAAACACACACACACACATCTTGTATAGATATAATTAGACATTGTTTTGATTTCTGATGTTTTTAAATGTCGCATTTAAAAATTTTAATCTCTGTGTACTCGTGTGCTTCTGTGGCTGTGTATAGTGATGTAGCAGGAATCTTAAAAGTTCTTATCAATAAAATCAAACCTGAGGCGAGTTATTGGGGGTCCATACTGGTAGATCAGAGAGACAGAACAAGCCACAGCTATCTCACCTCGCCGGATCCTCAGCGGGTCTTGTCTCCTCAGACTGGAGGCCTCTGAGTCCTCATCCGGAATGGGTCTCAGCTGAATTACTGCTCAAAAGCCTGAATATTTAACCAGCCAAAACCTTAACCAGCCAAATGCTTCTAGTTTCTCGTCCTCACGCCTTATATATCTTCCTGCTTTCTACCACCACTCCCTGGGATTAAAGGCTGGCTTCCTGGGATTAAAGGCGTGTGTCACCATGCTTGGCTATTTCCAATGTGGCCTTGAACTCACAGAGATCCAGAGGGATTTCTATCTCTGGAATGCTAGGATTAAAGGTGTGAGTGAGTGCCACAATTTTCTAGCCTTTGTATTTAGTGGCTGTCTGTTCTCTGACCCCAGATAAATTTATTAGAGTACACAATATTTTGGGGAACACAATACCACCACATTTCCTCTCTTTTTGTCTAAAATTAAAAAAGCTTATAACTAATACAAGAAAAACTATCCAATAAGTATATACAATATATACAGCCAAAAATTACATTAATGATGTCTAGTCCATTAACATTTGACAGATTATAGTTCTGTGGACACAGGAGGAGCATATTTCTGCCTCTATTAGGAGGTCCGAGAAGGAGGTTAAGTGTCCTGTATTTTCCATGTTCCACGTGATTCCACAGTCTTCCACTGATGCTGGAACTTTACTTGCAGCATGTCCCAAGGATCCTTCCCTCTTTGTCCTACCATGCTGGGGAGGCAGGCAGGTGAGTCTGCTACCACACCTCTCTCTTATGTAGGCTTCTGAAGCCCAAAGTCAGGTTGTCACCCCTGTATAACAAACGTTCTTACTCACTGAGTCAGCTCTTCCCCGACACAAAGGCCTTTACAGCAATTTAGAGAATACATTTTCAGAGCTCTTTTAGAAGACCCATTTAGCTTAAATTTAGTTGAATAAATTTGCTTAAAATAATATCTGGCTATAAAATAATTAAAGTTGTGTTTGAGAATCATTTTTCTCTATGTCCGAGAAAGTCTCATCAAGTGAAAAAGATAAGAACTTTTATATTACCCATCTTATTGCTGACCATATTATGCTTTATTCTTTCATACTAATCATGGAAATCATATATATTAGTCCTTGCTATGACTCAAACACTGCATATGACATTTTTAGAACAAAATACTTCATAATTGGAGTTTTAGAATCTTTCTTTCCGGAATATGACTTTCTAGAGTGTGAATGCATATGTGATTGTGAGTGTTTCAGGTCTTCAGCAAAAGACGCCCGTCTTCAACCCCTGAGAAGCAAGCAAGGGCTACATCAATAATGTGTACTGTTTTGGGAGTCACTTGGTCTACCCTGACCAGCCACTCAGAAGGAGTTTTCTCATGCCTGGTACTGAGGTTTCTGGCGTTTTTGTTAGTCTGAGGTTTTTGTAGCTGACATTGTAAGCCAAAATTACTTAACTTTCTTTAAAATGTATATGTATATAATAAATAATGTCATTCTTGAGGTTTTATTAAAAAACAACAACAACTTGGTTTTATTTAACCCTTATTCCTTCTTCTTCTCTATTTTTTGTTCACATTTTTTATCTATTTTTTAATTCATTTTACATAGCAACCACAGATACCCCACTCATTTCTCCTCCCATTCTCCCTAAGCCCCCCCCCCTCTCCATTTCTTCCTCCAAAAGGGTAAGGCCTCTCCTATGGAGTCCTCAAAACCCATTTTTAAGTGACTCATTTTCTATTTAGGAACTTTTACACTTTTCCTTCTTTTACAACTCAAAGTTTCCAAACATATTTTACTTTTTATATTAAATTTTATTTGTGCATAGTTTATAGAAAATTGTAGTAAGAGGATTCTTATACATTTTGTGTTCCTCCACTTTGTAGTCTGCTCTTTCATCCCAGCTTCACTGGATAGTAATATTTTTTTTTTGTACCAGTATAATAATTTTCCTGATCCAACTTGTATCAAAGCTGTATTTACATGATGGATGTCTTATGTGTCAAACACTTCATCATTTTAGCACACAAGTATTTGCTGGAAAATGCTGGTGATTACAGAGATAGCAGTAGTTTCTCTTCAATGCTTTCTTAAGTCATATTTTAAAAATAATCATTCTTTTATAACATAAATATCTTCTTAGTAAAAGAGGTTTTTATTTTTAGAAAAAGGAAAAAACTACAAAAATTACTTATTCCTGGAAGTATATTTTCCTGTTTTCTCTTGGAAATAAGTATACTTAAATTGAAATAAACTCATTAGTTTTAGGAGAAACTTCCCCCAGTCTCTCTGTCTCTTTCTCTGTTGCACACACACACACACACACACACACACACACACACACACACACACAATCTTACTACTACCTATGAAAATATGTAATCCTATATATTATAAAGTATTTGAACTAATATGATGTATGCAATTATTTTGTTGATACTTATATTCTATTAAAGAGTAATTATTCATTACTAAAATGGGATATAAATCATGAAAGAATTGATAGTCTATGACTGCTATGTACTAGTAATCTCAGATCAAGCATGGTTTGAAAAGTCAGTAACAGAATTTATACAACAAGATCAGACAATGCTTCATGGTAAATTGAGTTCCAGTTTGTCATAGTTTCTCTTGATGTGACAAGACACCATGACCAAGGCAAATTATACAAGAAAGAGTTTGTTTGGGGATTAAATTTCAGAGTGTTGGATGCCACTAATCACTATCACAGGGAACATAGTAGTAGCTAGGAAGACAGAGAATGAGAATGACATGGCATGGCCCAACCCCAGTGACACAGATCTTCCCCAAAGACCACACATCCTAATCCTTTTCATACAGTATCATTAAATGGGGACCAAGGATTTAAATATATGAGCCTGTGGTGTCCATTCTCATTCAAAGCATCACATAGTTTCAGAAAAAAAAAAAAACACTATGGAAGGATTATAAGATTCAGAAATGTGAAATAGTGGAATATATATATCACTATTATATATATGACTATATATATATATATATATATATCATAGTATATAAAACACAACATGTTAAGCTATTACATGTATCACACCCTGAAAAAATTTCATTTCCCTATCTAAAATGTCAAATAGAATTGACATAATCATCTTTATAAAAAAAATCAGATAAGAACTCTAAAACTATATATATGATTATATCCCTAGAGAAAGACTGAATGTGCAGCATTTTAGTAGTAGTATGTGAATGAGCTGGCGAAAGAGAGCCTTGTATCCTGAAATAATATAATGACCTTTCTTTCACATGGTCAAGGCTTAAAGAGACAGATGCTGGTACTGATCTGACAAATACAAATGATGATGAGAATGAAATAATTGATGAGGTGACAACACTTTCTGTCATATGTAGGATATTGCAATTTTAATAACTATCAAGGTCCCAGTGGCGATCAGCTAGCCCTGCCTCACAGAATTATGGAATCTTAAATCAATACAGAAATCCAAAGAGTAAATAAAGTGGAAACTATTGCGCAGAAAGAAAAAAAAATCACAGCCTGAGAGCAATCATTTCAATGAAGATTTATGACCTCTTTCACAGTTTTAATAAATTGAAGAGTTGGCTCTATCTCTAGGAAGAAGCATGCTGGAAACCTAAATGAATATATTATTCTTGTGGAGGAAACCAGTCAAATAAGGAAGGCCTCAGAACGATTTACATGTGTGACTTGTACCAGGTAAAAGTGAATAGCCAAATAATGTTTAAAGCTCTTGGGTGAAAGTATCTAGTAGCCACTAATACAGTACATAGCACTGAAGTCATGACCCTCCTGTGGTATAATACAACATAGTATATAAAACACAACATGTTCAAGCCTACCTTACATTGTGTCACAGCCCCTGAAAAAAAATTGTCATTTCCCTGATCTCAAAATGTCAAATAGGAACTGACATAATCATCTGTTTATGAAAAAATAATCCCAGAGTAAGAACTCTAAAACTAGCTGTTTCTCAATCTAAGATAGTAACACATAGTATTATTTGCCAAGATCCAAGAGAGACCAGAGCCATTTTAAATATGTAAAAGATGCTGTAATGATTATCAGTCCTCCACATCTATATTTAATTTTGTATTTATACTCATTAAAAACAGATGGGTTCTAAGTAAATGGTATATTACTGAAAATACAACCAAATACACAAATATAACAATTTGCTAGAGACTCGATATTTAACTATTGGTTTAATTCACATTTTATTACTTCATCAAAAAAAAAAAAAAAAACAACCAAGAGAACATTATTCTTTCCTATTCATTCATTAATGGAAGTTTCCAGGGAGAAGCTGCAACTACAAATGTTGATGATGAATTAGAACTTCAATGATGCACAGAAGTTAAAATGCTGCAGATCCAGAACCTTCTCTAGCTTTATAGCCATTTATTGCACACATCTGTATGTGACCCACTATAGTTGTGATTATTAAATAAAAGTTTTGCAGTGCTAATTGACCCTTAAGTTCACCAAACGAAGAGCTGAGATTTACTATACTGAATTTGAGAAAATCTAAATTTGTGTTCCTAAGCCATAGTTACTCATATCTGGCTCTGGAATAAATTATTTCTTATTACCTTAAGGCAAAAATATTGCCTTAAGGTAAGAATAGTGTTTTTTTATTAACAACAAAAACATTTATATTATCTTAGTTCTACAGTTAGCTGGATGTCCTGACTTCTATTATAATACAATTCTAAGACACTTGAATAACTTGCTCACATGGCCCAATATCACATCTATTCATTATATTGATGATAGAACCTATTGGCCTTCATGGTTATGGTATTATACTCACCATGGGAGGTTTGTTAAAAAATACCACATTAAAGGTAGTACTTAAAGTCCAGGGATATTTGGAGCCTTTATATAATAAAAGAAAAGCTGCTTAGGAAATTCTTGACTATGCCTGTTAAAAGACATCATATTCAAAACAAATGCTGGCCCAATGTATCTGTACTTCCTGAAATAGAAAAGAAACAACCACCCCTCAATTCATAGTAATGGAATTGATAGATATTTACATATGACCACGTTAATATGCGGAAGCTGAGTTAGTCTTATAAATCTTTCAGTTCATTAAATAGATATAAATAAAAATGTGCAGTTATTCTATAAGCATTTATAAAGCAGAGAGATCGAAAGTCAGTAAATATTTAGAAATTTTGTTCTTTTTTATTTTCGATAAATGCCTGATCAGATTTGAATATGTAGCATTCAAAGATAAGAGGCAAATATCCTGAATGCAATTAGATAGAGATATTGTAGAAAATATGTGAAAAATGCAGCCAATGTATTGTGAGAGAAGAGTATATTTAAGTTATATAAAATTATAAACTGTCTTTAATGTGTCATTGTCTTTGAACAGATTTTCTCCATAGAAGTGATACTGAATAAGTAACTATACAAATCTTCTAAGATAGTGATATCATTAAATCTATATTAATAACCATATCATAGCTTGCATTAAATAATATAACGAAAGTGTCCATAGAAACAAAGATTGGCCATTGATGTAATTTTATAGTTGGCAAATACAACACACCGTACCAGCAATAAGTAACAATAACAAAAAGCTCAAATTGCTGTCTCACTAAAGACAATCTACTAAGTGTTCTTGGCAAATATTTTTCTTACTTTTGACTATTCTAATAAATGAAATACAGAAGTTTATTTTTACATACAACCAGATATGTTATCAATGGGGAATTGTTCATATTATCTAGAGGATATTCTTTGGCAGTCTTTAGTTCAAATGGCTTATGAGACATTTGATGTATTAACAATGCAAGCACAGAGTTTCAAATCGAACCAGTATGACAATTTAAATAAACAATCTGGCTAGGTATGGTGGCACATCATACCTTTAATCTCAGCACTTATGAGGCCAAGATAGGTGGATCTCTATGTTTGAGGCCAGCATGGTCTACATAGTGAATTCTTGGACAAATATGGATACACAGTGAGTCCCTGTCTCACTAAACAAAAATAAAAAGAGGAGGAGAAGAGGAGGAGGAGAAAAAAGATTGTCAAGGTAGTACAGACTGTAAATTTAATATGTTAGTCTTGAAACACAGTTTAAGAATGGTCTCCAAAGAAGTAAATAGTGAGAAAATAAATTTCAGGATGTATAAAGATGAATGAATCAAATGCAGAAATTGTGCAGTTTCTGACCAAAGAAGTAAACATGAACATGAGAAGTAAGGGATGAAAGCAAGAATGCCCCAATTAGAATCATGCCTAATGGCCTATAAAGTTTAGTGTAAATTAGTTCCCTTCAGAGTTGAATTTAAATGGGGATAGAAGCATAGTAATTACCACCCAGGCTATATCTGTGTAAAGAATGTCCATGGACAGTACATGAATTTTATTTGAGTCTGGAGGAGAAGAGTATCTTAGTATCTGTTTCTCATCAAGTGATTTCTTGTCTTCCAATGAAGAGTTAAACCATGCATGCCCAAGAGCCAATCAGACTTCTAAAGAATCAGTTGCCATGAAGGGAACAGATATGACAGAACATGCAATCACAGGAAGCTTGGGTTGGGGAGAACAGAGTGAAGTGACTAGTTTCGTGCTTTGCCTATGAGATCTTTAGTTCAATGATACTTTATAAATCTCCTGTCACCTCCATGCTTTTAGCATCTACATATTGTCATGTGAGAGTTTCATAACAATGCTGCTGACTCTGTTTTCACCTAACTGTCTTAAATGTTTATCATTTGTATTTTTAACTTTAGTTATACTATTGAGATATTTGAAGACTAGATAATTAAGTGATCAATTTGAATTTTTATGTGTTGAAGTTTATGCCACTGGGTTCCCTCTTTTAAGTTTTGTACTAAGAAAATATTGTCATTAGAAGCTACTCCAGGAACAGACATAGAATTAGATCCATATAACACAAGGATTAGGAGGGGGTCACCATGGGAGTTGGGCTACCCAGATCCAATGTCAAGAGTAGATGCGAAGCTTAGCTGGAGGGTGTCATAGACAAATTGTGACAATCAACTTCTTCAAATTGTGTCCTTCCTGCATTCATCCTTGACTGAAGTCCATCCTTTCTCAGGAGTACGGTATGCAGTGACTAAGCAAGCTGAGGAATAAAGATAGGGATGGCTATGTCAGTCTCAGAAATAAAAACACTGATGGAAAACTATCTCTTGAGAGCATCTCATGCAAGTTACCCAACCTTATAAACATCTGATGTCTCAGTCTCCATTTCATAAAGCAAATTAGACTGCTTCCTGTACATTAGATATAGGCAGATCATCTGCATTGTTTCTGGAAATACAATTTATTTCTTGAATGGAAGCTTGCTTCTATTATCAGTTTCATACAAAATATTGTCTTAATGAGTAGCCTCTTGAGTGTTTCTGACTATTGCTCATTTGTCCTAACAAAATGGACAAGAACCAATTCTGAGTATCTAATAATAAAACATGATTATAATTACATTTTCAATTCATTGTGTGTTTCTATAAATACCTTTTTATATTCTAATCTCCCACCTTAATTCTGTCTTATGTTAGAACTGTCATCCTTATGGGTCTTTGTCAGATGTCTAATGACTACAGAGTCACATTTTTGAGCTGAATAATGAACCCTCATCAGACAAGTTCTACTGCAACATATGTTTTATCTCTATGAAAAATGAAGTTAAATGACTATATACTGCTATTTAATATAAATTGGTAAACTAAATCAAATGCAAATAACATGCCTTTAAACAGAGCACCTCATTTTGAAACAGAATTTTTTATTTGTATCTGGAGTATTCGTTAATTGTGCAATTAGTTTATCTCCAGTATTTCAATATCTATAATAGTTGTCGTAATACTTGTTTTTATTGTCTTAAAAATGTTACCATATTCATCAGTATACATTTATATTTAGGAATAGGAATATATGTGTTCACAGATATTTTTGTCATTTGAGTAAATGTTCAAAAAAGTCCATGTATTAAGTGATCATTTCTTAGCAATGATGCTACCATGATGAAGTAGAATATTTAGGAAGTCATTTCTACTCAGAGATTTTTTTTTTTTTCATTTATGAAATGCCCAATAGGCAGCCTTGGCCACTTGCTCTTGCCACACTGTAGCTTAACACAGATCTCAAATTAACTAATTAGTACACTGATGGAAAGGAACCCCCAAATTTCTAAATAACAACATTGTGTTTCCTCTTTTTAAGTTTATTACAGCAGTTCTTTCCTGTGAGGAAAAGAAAACTCTCTTTCTCTTGGTTTCTCTCTCTCCTTTCTCTCTGTCTCTCTCTATCTCTCTTCCTCTCTCCCTCCCTTCCTCCCTCCCTCCGCCCTTGTCTTCCTTTTCCTCTCTCATACACACCAACACACACACACACACACACACACACACACACACACAAACAATAGTAGTATTTTCTCATGAGATAAAGCGATTATGTGATGTTGTCCTTTGTTTTAACACTGTGACTTTAAACAGTTTTTATACATGGATATTCTTTCATGCCTCATTAATTTATAACTCTCAGTGTAAATTAAGAGTATATGTATATATACATATCTACCTAGTTATATGTATATTACATATGTAAAGCCATACAGTAGTCTGTAGTTACATATTTCAAATTTGAAAACACGTCCACTAACCAAAACAAAACATTATAAAATGTGTTCATCAATGTGGTTCAGGCATATATGAAGAGCTTAGCTAAATATTTGAATTTATCTATGAAAGTAGGCCTTAATGAAAATTCTGAATTTGTGAGCAAGTATGTGCTTTAAAAATTCTATTAGAAAAGCATACATCTAGAAGCACTGTAAACACTTGAACACCTGACATTTATGGCTCGCTGTTAAATAATTCATACACATCCATTTCTTTACGATCTTTCTTGTTTCCACAATATTCCTACTAGTGTTACAAAAGGGAACTGCATGTTGACAAGACATTTTCTTAAAGAATATGCATCATCAAATATATTATGACAACATTTTGCCAAAAGAACCTTCAAATATTGACATTTCAGTAAGTTAAGCATGGAACTCTCTCAGCCTATGCAGTCCTTTGCTAGGGCTTTGTCTGAGAGCAAAGTGACAGTCTGGTTGGTTTCCTGTGGCAACTTTCTCCTTGACTTGCAACTTCCTGTCTTCCTGTTCCTATGGCCTTCATGCTCCTGGTATATTTACAACCTAAGTTCTCAGAACACTCCAGATTTTACTGGATGTAATTTTACTTATTGACCTCATTTTACTTTGTTACTTCTTCATCTGTGTCTGAACTTGAGGTGCTATGATTGCAATTTCAACAGTTGAATGACACAGGTTTACAACATCCAGGTCCATTTGATGTACCCACTGCCATCTCGAACCACTCTCTGCATGGACCCTCTTCCCACTCTTATGTAACACTGCCACTTTTTAAGTTTCTTATATGGTAGCAATAAAAAAGATAATTTAAATATTATCTTCTGAGATAGAATTCCCATAAAGTAAACTAAAGTAGAAATAACTCTCTCTTCAAATGTTACTTGAATTTTCCACATTAATGAAGAATGAACTTTTTCTTGTAGTTACCTTGGAAATTGTTTCAATTACATATAAGTGGGACTGGGATGATAGAGACAGAGAGAGGAAGCAAAAGGATCTTTTTATATTCATGAATAAATATAAATAAATATTCAATTAATAATTACATATAAATATAAATATACATAAATAAACATATACCTGTCTCATGAAATAAGCATCAATGACAATTATTGCCTACTTTTATTAATCAATGTAATTAAGCAGTCCCCCAAAACATTGTCTTTAAAGTTAAATGAAGGTTAATGACAAACATTTCACATTAGTATAATTACTTGCATTTAATTAAAAATAAGTTATTTTTATATTAGAAACAACTTAACATAATGTTCATTTAATAGTTTTATACTTTCTGATTATTAAGCATCATTCACTAGTTATGATGACATTTATACTCATGAATTACATAAGTTGGGTATTATTTTCTCAATTTGAAAAACAAACTGTTATGAGACTCAAGTTAAGTCTTAAAATTCACATCTAATATTAGCAGAAAATCTGGGAATGAACTTTTGTGCTCTTCTTCAAAATCAAGTGCTCAATAAACTCTGAGATGACCTTCCAATTTTAATGACTATGTGGTTATTCTCCAACTAATAATTCTGTGTTCTGACAATATAGTTTGAAATAAACGATTTTTAACTGCTCATTTCAGAGCTATAGCATTGATGGTATTATGCCTTCCAAGTAGAACAAGATAACTAACATGAAAGAGATTGGTATGAAATTACTAAACAAGAATATATTGTATACCCGCATGAAATTCTTAAAGAATAAAACAAAGTATTTTAAAAGGTTACCTTTCTTCAGTATGCATATAGTCCAAGTTTAGAGGATTTGTTGAAGCTCACTAGACTCTCAGAACACAATTATAGCTCACTCTGGAAATGATATAATAAGCCAAGTAATATACTTATTTTTAAAAGAGAAAACAGAATGTGCACTGTCATGATGTTATACATACTTCCTTCTAACAATGAAACAACACCTTTGGTTATTGGATGATGATGATGATGATGATGATGATGATGATGTGTGTGTGTGTGTGTGTGTGTGTGTGTGTATGTGTGTTCTTTGAGGATGTTTTTGATAGTGTTGTGTAAAGTTTGAAAGTGGGAATGGGGGGTGGATTGGGGGGAAGCCTGGAGGGGTGGGAGGAGGGATGACAGGGGAAACTTTGGTTGACAAGTAGAATGAACAGAAAATCTCTTAATAAACAAAAAAGGCCTGTAATGCAACGTTGATCTTGAATTTTGAAAGTTTCTGGATTTTCTAGCTATTAAAGGAACGTTCATATTCTCAAAATGTGAAAATACTCATTTTTAAATAAAATTTAACAGATACATTAACAATACACATGCTTCTGTCAAAATGTTTCAAATGATATAAAGTTATATGCAAATAAGCATATAAAATATAGATATTATATATGATTATATAATATTTTCAGAAGATAATATTCAAATTAGTGGAATCATATTTCTCTACTCAAAATATGACACTGATTTATAGAAAAACTATTGAAGAAATATTTCTTCAAAATGTTAAAAAATTAAAATTGAATTAATTTTATCTGTAGTATAATCCTGACTAATGGAGCCATTGTGATGACAAATACAGATGCAATGAACATTTCTTTTCTTTTGTTTTATGTATAAATCACACACTCTTATTACTCTCCCCATCTTCTCTAATTGGCTTCCAGTTTATATCAAACTCCTCATTTTACATACCAGTCCCTTTCCCAGATTCATGATTTTGTCTTTCCCTAGCAAAAATGTCTCTATTATATAAGTCAAAATCTATTAAAATGATATTTTTTTCCTTGCCTTGGCCTCACAGCTTCTCTTTAAATAGGAACATGGACAAACTAATTCTTGCTTTGTATGATGACATATTGTCTTTTAAAGCTTAATTTCAAATTTCATACCAATGTACTAAAAAATTGGTTTACTGAAGCAAGAGGCTTCAAACCATGTTGTATCAATATGTTATTTTTTATAATTATATGTTGGTGACTATATATTTTAAACCACATACAAGTTTAAATTAAGTATTAAAATTGATTATCTCCAATAATGATATTAAGTGAAAATGTTTATCTTTTTCATGGATAATAAATGCTAAAAAGATTATATTGAGATACTGGCTTAATTGTCTCTTATTAAAATTTAATGAATATCCTTGATCCTTATTTCCATAAAATTTAATGTTAAAATATATCAGATAAATTTATTATTTTCCTCTAATTCTGTTTATCTTATTTTCTTTCACTATGTCACCAAATTCCCAAAGTGAAATTGTTGGTAGTTGTAGGTGTGATCTCATGCAACAAATGATGTTTACTTGGTACATTGTCTCTCTTAGATTGAACCTATGCCTAATGCTATTAATGAGACAAGAAACTGAAACCATATAGGTCATTGGTTTGACAGAAAAACTTGCTACTGTGGTTATGCTAATGAACATATCAGTACAACTCCTAATGACATATCGATCTATACCTGTAGATCACTGCATTGCTCAGCCTTCATCAAAGAAACTTCTTCTTATAGGAAATTATAATTAGCATAGAGACAAATAACAAATGTGCAGAAAGTGAGAGAGTTTAGAGCACTGAGCCCTAAATAGAATGTATTTATCACCTTCTGTCCACAAGGCTCAGTAATCTTTTTGAAAGAGGAGTCAGAAGTGGAATAAATAAGAGCCAGATATGGAATAAAACTTCTAGGGGATGGCATCTTCCAGACACAATAGGGGTGTATATATGAATATACAAAGACTATGAGAGTGTTAATTCAAGCCAGACAAATTCTCAGCATGGGGAAGAGGAATTGGCCACAAATTCCCAAAGCTTTCCAAGAAATCATTTGCATTTGATTGCTTCTAGAAAAAGAAAAATAAATCAGTTTTCTTCAGTGGAGTGACACTGTGAGTATCAGCCACATTCCAGGGTAGCACTAATGTTCAAGAGTAATTGGCCAACACAAACCAGAACCCATGGTTTGGTATAGTGTTGTGTGTGTGACATTTTTGTTTATTTTCACATGTGTGTTGTTTAAACAGAGTGAGAGAACATTAAGTATCATGAGGATGGATATGAGACAACACTGGGAGAGTGGAAAGACTATGATCAAAATACAGTTAGGAAAAATTAAATATATAAAGATAAATATATGTGTTAGGTATTGTAATGCATACCTTTAGTCCAAGAAGTCAGGAGGGAGAGAGAGGCAGGTAGATCTCTGTGAATTCAAGGCCATTCTGGTCTAGAAAGGGAGTTCTAGGACAGCCAGGTTGTTACAAAGAGAAACACTGTCCCAAAAAAACCAAATAATCCAAACAAAACCAACCAAAAAAAAAAAAACCCTAAAAAATAAAATAATAAAAGTTAGACAGTGGTGGTACACACATTTAATCCCAATATTTGGGAGACAGAAGTGGACACATTTCTTAGTTCAAGGGCAGCATGGTCTACAAAGTGAGTTCCAGGATAGGCAGAGCTAAACAGAAAAACCTGGTCTTGAACGCCCTCCCCCCTAATTAAACAAACAAACAAATGAATATACATTTATAGGCATATATGGGTAAAAGTTATTTCTGGGGGTGAAGTGATGACATAGCAGTGAAGAACACTTGTTGCTTTCGTAGAGGATTTAGGCTTAGGTCCCAGCTCCTAAACTATGGCTCACAACTCTCCATAACTCCAGCTCCAGGAGATCCAATGCTCCCATCCCTCCTCCATGGGTACAGGCATTCAATTGGCATCATAAACTTATTCAGATGCACAGACACACACACACACACACACCACATTAAATTAAGTGACTTCAATATTTCCTAGTAGACTACAAAAAGCTCTTAGGACAAGGAGACTAATAAAGGCAAATATGTCTTCTAGTTGATTCTCTTTCTTTTCTTTTTTTTAAATTTTACTTATTTTTTTATTTATTTTACAATACTATTCAGTTCTACATAATAGCCACAGATTCCCTTGTTCTCTCCCTTCCTGCCCTCCTCCCATTCCCCCCAGCCCATCCCCCATTCCCACCTCCTCCAGATCAAGGTCTCCCACGAGGACTGGGATCGACCTGATAGACTCAGTCCAGGCAGGTCCAGTCCCCTCCTACCAGATTGAGCCAAGCGTCCCTGCATAAGTCCCAGGTTTCAAACAGCTAACTCATGCAATAGCCCAGGACCTGGTACCACTGCCTAGATGCCTCCCAAACAGATCAAGCCAATAAATAGACTGTCTCACCTATTCAGAGGGCCTGATCCAGTTGGGGGCCCCTCAGCCTTTGGTTCATAGTTCATGTGTTTCCATTCATTTGGTTATTTGTCCCTGTGCTTTATCCAACCTTGGTTTCAACAATTCTCGCTCATATAGACCCTCTCTTTCTCACTAATTAGACTCCCAGCGCTCCACCAGGGGCCTAGCTGTGGATGTCTGCATCCAGATTCCTCAGTCCTTGAATGGGGTTTATGGCACAACTATTAGGGTGTTTGGCCATCCCATCACCAGAGTAGGTCAGTCGTTCTTGCATGCAGTCTTTTGTGGGGGTATCTTTGGATTTCTGTGGGCCTCTTGAGCTCTTTGTTTCTTCCTTTTCTCATGTGGTCTTCATTTACCATGGTCTCCTATTCCTTGTTCTCCTCTTTTCTTGATCCAGCTAGGATCTCCCACCCTCTTTCCCTCGACCCTCGCCATTCATTGCTCCCACTCATGTCCAGGCTGTTCATGTAGATCTCAGCCATTTCTCCGTGTCTTTTTTGGGGTCCCGTTTTCCAGGTAACCTCACTGGTGATGTGAGTAGCAGTCCAGTCATCCTTGTTCCACATCTAGCATCTTCCTATGAGTGAGTACATACCATATTTGTCTTTCTGAGTCTGGGTTACCTCACTCAGGATGATTTTTTTCTAGATCCATTCATTTGCCTGCAAACCATATGATGTCATTGTTTTTCTCTGCTGAGTAGTATTCCATTGTGTATATGTGCCACAATTTATTTATCCATTCTTCAGTTGAAGGACATCTAGGTTGTTTCCAGGTTTTGGCTATTACAAACAATGCTGATATGAACATAGCTGAGCAAGTGCTCTTGTGGTATGATTGAACATTTCTTGGGTATATGCCCAGGAGTGGTATAGCTGGATCTTGGGGAAGATTGATTCCCAATTTTCTAAGAAAGCGCCATATTGATTTCCAAAGTGGTTGTACAAGCTTGCATTCCCACCAGCAGTGGAGGAGACTTCCCCTAGTTCCACATCCTCTCCAGCATAAAGTGTCTTCAGTGTTTTTGATCTTAGCCATTCTGACAGGCATAAGGTGGTATCTCAGAGTTGTTTTGATTTGCATTTCCCTGATGATTATCGATGTTGAGCAATTCCTTAAGTGTCTTTCAGCCATTTGAGTTTCCTCTGTTGAGAATTCTCTGTTTAGTTCTAAAGCCCATTTCTCAATTGGACTGTTGGTCGTTTTGATGTCTAATTTCTTGAGTTCCCTATATGTTCTGGATATCAGTCCTCTGTCACATGTGAGGTTGGTGAAGACCTTTTCCCATTCTGTAGGCTGTCGCTTTGTCTTGTTGACCGTACCCTTTGCTCTACAAAAGCTTCCCAGTTTCAAGAGGTCCCATTGATTGATTGTTTGTTTCAGTGTCTGTACTACTGGTGTTATATTTAGGAAGTGATCTCCTATGCCAATGAGTTCAAGACTACTTCCTATTTTCTCTTCTAGCAGGTTCAGAGTATCTGGATTTATGTTGAGGTCCTTGATCCACTTGGACTTAAGTTTTGTGCACAGTGACAGATATGGATCTATTTGCAGCCTTCTACACCTTGATATCCAGTTATGCCAGCACCATTTGTTGAAGATGCTTTCTTTTTTCCATTGTACACTTTTGGCTTCTTTGTCAAAATTATATGTTCATAGGTGTGTGGGTTAATGTCAGGGTCTTCAATTCGATTCCATTGGTCCATATGTCAGTTTTTATGCCAATACCAAGCTGTTTTTATTACTGTAGCTCTATAGTAGAGCTTGAAGTCAGGGATTGTGATGCCTCCAGAGGTTGTTTTATTGTACAGAATTCTTTTGGCTATCCTGGGTTTTTTGTTTTTCAATATGAAGTTGAGTATTATTCTTTCCAGGTCTGTGAAGAATTGTGTTGGTATTTTGATGGGGATTGCATTGAATCTGTAGATTGCTTTTGGTAAGATTGCCATTTTTACTATGTTAACCCTGCTTATCCATGAGCATGGGAGATCTTGCCATTTTCTGACATCTTCTTCAATTTCTTTTTTCAGGGACTTAAAATTCTTGTCATGTAGGTCCTTCACTTGCTTGGTTAGTGTTACCCCAAGGTATTTTATGTCATTTGTGGCTATTGTAAAGGGTGATGTACCTCTAATTGCCTTCTTAGCTTCTTTGTCCATTGTATATAGGAGGGCTACTGATTTTTTTGAGTTGATCTTGTATCCTGCTATGTTGCTGAAGGTGTTTATAAGCTTTATCAGTTCCTGGGTGGAATCTTTGGGGTCACTCAAGTATACTCTCATGTCATCTGCAATTAGGGAAAGCTTGACTTCTTCCTTTCCAATTTGTATCCCCTTAATCTCCTTATGTTGTCTTATTGCTCTGGCTAGAACTTCAAGTACTATATTGAATAAGTATGGGGAGAGTGGACAGCCTTGCCTCGTTCCTGATTTTAGTGGAATTGCTTTGAGTTTCTCTCCATTTAATTTGATATTGGCTGTTGGCTTGCTTTAAATTGCCTTTATTATGTTTAGGTATGTTCCCTGTATTCCTGATCTCTCCAAGACTTTTATCATAAAGGGGTGTTGGATTTTGTCAAATGCCTTTTCTGCATCTAGTGAGATGATCAGAAATAAAGGACTTAACTGATGTCATGACCCAATTGGATCTAATAGATATCTATAGTTGATTCTTTTTCATTTAGAGGAACTCCTCATCTGTTACTGGCTCGAACTTGTGGGGAAAATCATAGACAGAGTGAGAGCTTCCTTGTTCCCATGTCAGGAGCAACTCACTTATCAATAGATTCTCTGCAGTGCACAATCTGTATTAATTTTATATTGGTTTACCACATCAATTAATGCTGAGAGTATGTGGTTACAATAGATTCATAATAAAATGTCGCACATTTGGTCTTCATAATAAACTTACTGAGACAAGATGAGAAGGAGGAGTGTTTGCGAGCAGACGAAATCAAAACTGAGTTGATGACTCACATATTGCTGTTCCATGAATAGCAATATGAAAGTCATCACAAAATAGAATTAGAACTAATACACTACTCTATTTTCTTTTGTGTATATATAATTAAAGCAATTCATATCAGGAACTGGAGGATATTTGAGTCTTCCTATGCTCATTGCATGGTTGTTCAGAATATCTAAAATTTGTAAAGAAACTCAATGCTTACAAATTGATGAATAAACTCAAATGAACAGTAATGCACTTGAGAGAATATTATTCTGGCAAGAAAAGAAAATTGCAATCTGTGATAACATGTGAACTTTGAAGTCATTGTATGAAACTAAATAAGCTAATCATAGAAGTACCTAGTTCAATTCCACTTACACTAGGTGCCCGCTTGATAATTGGTGGTGCTATGTACAGTTTGGATGTATTTTTTGTGTACACCTTATATAAAAGCTTCATAAAGTCCATTTTTTTCTGTGGCTTGACATTTCACCTAATATTTGGAACTGACTATTTGCTAGAATTTAACAATAAGTAATCCATTGACTTTTTATCATTTATATTATATTATTTCAAAGGAATGACACACTGTAACTATAACTTTAATTTGACCATTTTTATAATGTATGATCTTTCCCAGACTATAGTTTTTAATATTAAAATAAAAATAAAATTGGATTTTTACCCCAACTTGCTCAATTAGTGTAATTTAATTTAGAATTAATTAAATTGGTTCTATGTTTTCAATCTTATGCATATTTATACAAGGGAAAGTAATTATAGGATAAAGTCTATTTTGGACAAGTCTTCATTTTAGTTAATTGACATAATCAAGTCCTTTTAAGTCATTTAATTGTGATATTTTGGTTATTGGAGTTAAGTACATATTTAGTAGAGTGAATTATTCATATGTTATTTCACACTATTCTAGGAAGCATAGGATTTTGAATTCATTTTATTATTTTGATTTTGTAAATAAAAAATGTTGAAAAGAAAGCTCCATTAGATTACATACCTAAATTATTCAAAACAAACAGTATATTAAGGCATATATCAATGGCAGAATTGTTCTTGAGTTCTTATTTTGGTTTAATTTGTTCATCCATGTTCCATGTTAGATTGCTTAAGTGATCATTAATATACATGGTTATGGTTCTGCTAACAACTGAATTAATAGCTTTAAATGCCTGCTGTATTTAATATGATTATTTATTAACTCTTTTAAACAGTTCAATGTGTTACCTACATAAAAACTCTCTGCCTAATAATTTAAAGAAAGTAAGCCATTTAAAAGCTATAACAATAAATGTTTAATGCAAATAAACTTTTTTTTAATCTGCTTCTTTTCAGAAATCTAAGTTCATATGTTGATAACCATGGGTACTTCTGAGTACTCTATGGTGTTCTAAGGCTACTTAGCTTGTGACCTAATATCAGTGGCCATAATTATAAATAGGCAGAGATAGCTTAAGAATAGATTGAATAACAGCTGAGCTTATGAAATTAATCAAATACAGAAACTATTTATTAATACCATCAGTATGTTAAGAAGGCAGATATTAATTCAAACCTGAACTACTTGATTCTCATATATTTAATTATGGCATTTCATTACTCATGTGTAGAAGTTTCCTCCAAGAGAGGAATATTTTGTTTTGCAGGGAATCTCTTTAAGTCAGAAGGGAAACAGCTAAAAATAGCTTCAGGTGTCTCCCAAACTGACCATAGTCACTAGGACTGTCCCTCTCTCCCAAGACTGAACAATAAGGCTGGTGATAGTCACTTTCAGATAAGTCAGTTAAAGGAAGACTCTGGAACCAGACCGGTTGCCTGTAAGAAACATAAACCCACTGAGCTGCCTGGAAATGGTTTAGACTAACAGAGACACTTGGAAAGGATCCCCTACTGTTGAGCTGGCTGCAGGCTATAATCTGATTCAGGCTCCCAGCTTATGTAAGTTGCCACCCCTGCTTCGTGGACTTTGGTGATGCAACTGACTTTGAGTCATTTACGTTTCTGAAATTAACAGGGGTTGCTCAGACTCCTCTAAATAACTAATAAAACTGACAGATACACCAAGTTGGTTTGGTGGTATCACTTTTTGTTCTGTTTTGGGCGTCCTGTCTGGGGTAATCATAGATATCTGTATTGCACTTCCCTTGGAAGTTGTTACAAAAATTACTATGAACTCAGACATTATTGCTGCAGGCTTTGGTTGTACTTTACTTTTACAATATACTTGTACTGGTGGCAAGGGTAATCACCCTGAGTAACAGAGAAGAGAGTCAGAAGCTGAGGGTGTTGCTAGAGTGTTTTGAAAGTAGGCGACCTTAAATTTCAGATAAGAAAGCATTTGTGTTAACTATATCTTGCATGTTAAATAAAAATTTTGAATGTTATGATTTACTCATGGCAGCTGAACTGCTTATATGTCTATGTGTTTTTATTTGTTTTGAGGTGCTGTGCCTGAATTCTGAGCCAAGATAAACATTCTACCTCATTGCTGAGATATAGACCTAGACTCTGATATTTTGAGGCCAAAATCTAACTATGTAGCTCTGGCTAGCCTAGAAATTAATGTGTGATCCCAGGCAGCCTTAACTGGTAATTCTCTTCCCTCTGTCTCCAGACTATAGTGAATACAGGAGTGTACCTCAAATGACTTCTTTCTTTTCCTCCCTTTGTATTACAGTTTAGGTATAATATCTGCTCAAGGAATGATTGCCTCCAAAAATGATTTAAAATAGAAGATAATGAAACAAAGAGCAATGTGGCATTCTTTGATTTTACATTTGGACATTTATGTATTTTCCTTTTTCTTTTTCAGTAAGTAAAGAATCAACAATGATATTGAAACCCACTTTTTGCAAGGAGACAATTTTCTGTTGCATATTAACTCACATAAAATTTCATAACAGTACATTGTAGAGTAGGTCAGCTTGGGTTAAATTCTTTACAAGAAAATTTTATTTGTTAGAAAGAAAGAAAACATTTTTCTGGTTTATGTCAGTTCAGTATTTAACAAAATGAGATAATATACAATGTCAACTTTGGGAAGCATCATCTTACAAGATCCATAAAAATAAAATAAAAAATGCAGATTCAATTTTTATGCTTCCACCAAAATGATTGTTGAGGAAAAGAAGAAAAATACCCCCTCAATTCAATAATACAATATGGTATAAAGAATATAAGGGCTCTCAATATCTTTCTACAGATTATTGCTCATTTGACTAGTTTTTTTTCCCTTTGTTACAGTGTCGTGTAGACAGAAATCCTTGCTATTTTTACATAAACCTTACAAAATCATTCTGATTAATATTCACATGCTCGTTTTTGCTTTCTGTAAAATAGTGGATTATAGTGGATTTTTTCCTACAGTATAAAAATGTGTACAGTCACAGAAGTGTAAATAGATGATATAGTGAGAGTCTTCTAGTGCGTAAAGGAGACAAGAGCAGTAGAAAGCAGAAAGACATCCTTCCCAACAGGAAGAAGGTAGAACACAAGTGATGAGTACATGGAAGAGTTGCTTAACTGACAGAAACATGCACAATACCGGCACATGAGGAAGGTACTGTTCTGACAAAAATGACGATATTTCTGCAATGAACATTCAACCATGAACAAGAAGAGCTGCTCTCAGAGACAAAACAACAAGGAGATTTTTTTCTAAAAAATATGATAATAACAAGATGATAAATACTTTTTATTAAAGAATGAAAAAATAGGAATTCATTTCTGATGAAGTACTTCTACATAGTTATTTTTAGAATAAATTTGTATATGTTATTACTATTATACACTTTCTCCAGTCTTGTCATGATTAAAATAACAAACATATTCCATGGGCAAACATAACTTTGAATTAATGTAAAAATAGATTTATCAGAGAGTTATTTGACCAAGATACCCAAAATATAAAATAGCCTATCAAAACACAATATTATGTATTTAAAAACACTTATCATGCCTAATAAAAGGAACATGAATACATTTAGAAGTATATTATATACATAATCTAATTAGGGGAGAAATAGGTGGCTTGTTGATGCATGAGTAAGAAAAATTTGGAAATCAGATTGATAGACTGATGGTAGAGAGTTGAATTTAAAAGGAGGGTGTCTATGTATGTTCATAGAAGCTTTTCCTTTAAGAGAAACATGGAAGAAATCTAAAGCATATTCCACACACAAATAGACTATGATATAGTCACTTAATGAAATAGAATTCAGTGATGAAAGTGAACAATACTATGGCTTTGGAGGGAGGAAAGGGAAGTGAAACTTGTTTTAGTTATACTATTTTCTCAAAAATAAGAATAAGTAAAATTAAAATAAAAAGGAACACTAGTATACAAGACCAGTTTGACTCGCATGTTCATTATGCTAGAGAGAACATTAATATTCTTCCCTAGGGAAGAGCACATCAATTTGATATTGGCACATGAAGTTGAGGGGGTAGGGAGGTGGGGAGGATCTGGGGGGACTTGGAGGATAGAAAGAAAAACATCAAAATACCCTTTATGTACTTTTTAATAAAACTACATTTAAGAATAATCTATAAATAAGTTAAATGAACAAATTATAAAATTTATTTCAATTGTTAATGCAGGACCTATATTTTAGTGTTTACGATCAAAAGAAGTTTTACTAGCTGGAGTTGCAGGAAATAAAAATGTAATGCAAATCTTAGAAGGTCTTTTTAATAAAAAAAACCCAGAGCCAGATATTGGGGTGAACACCGAAAGATCAGAGAGAGAGAGAACAAGCCACAGCCAACCTCACCTTGCTAACTCCTCAGCTGATCCTGTTTCCTCAGACTGAAAGCCTGTGTGTTCTCACATGGAAGGGATCTCAGCTGAACTGCTTAAAAGCCTCTAGTTCCTGGTCCTCACACCTTATATTCCTTTCTGCTTCCTTCCATTGCTTCCTGGAATTAAAGACATGTGTCCTTCCCAAGCAAAGACATGAGATCTCAAATGCTGGGATTAAAGGTGTGTGCCACCACCCCTGGCTCCATTCCCAGTGTGGCCTTGAACTCATAGAGATCCAGATGGATCTCTGCTTCCCAAGTGATAGGATTAAAAGTGTGTGCGCTACCATTGTCTGACCTCTGTGTCTAATCTAGTGGCTGGCTGTGTCCTCTGATCCCCAGGTAAGTTTTATCTGTTAGAGCACAAATAAAATATCACCACATAAAAATATGAGCGTTTCTCTCACACTTTTTAGGATTTCGAGTTATGAATTATGACTTGATCCAAGAAGCCAATGATATTAAAGTATATTAGAACATCTAAAGACCACTGATTTAACTTGTTTTTAATGCAATATATCTTTTTGTTTCATATTGTTGGAATGTGACACAATAGTTGCTTTTTTTTTGGCATCAAAGATAATCAAGTTTACAATTCAGCCCTTAAATAATAAGGAAGCCCCAAAATGTGGACTACAATAGTTGCCTATTCTTGAAATTATCAGGTTGATAGATTGACTTGGCTACTCTTAGCTGAGATTAAGGGACAGTATAAGTAAGGTAGGTTCTTGTTCTTTGAAAGCTTGGTTCTGTGTTGTTTGTTGAGGTTCATCTGTGTTAAGAGTTTTCTTACTTCTTATATAAACAGACACCTGGGGAAGATTTAATTCACAACACATGCCCGCAGCACACTGTGACCTTGCCTTGCATCAGCTCTGAACAGTATTCATCTGTTGAGGGAATTTACCTGGCTTATACCGCACCAATGGCAAGATAATTACTCTTATGCTAGTCAATATTCCATCTAACAAACCATAAATTAGAGAAAACGAGAGACACTTTCTTCCCTGTTTATTTCATTAGTGCCCTAATATTTAAATTAGTTGACAAATTTAAAGATGCAAAATAAACTAGAAGACAAAACTATTATTACTAGAAACATGGACTAAACTATCAACCCAAATTTACTAAAATTATTATAAGTAGATATGAAAAAAGCAAAATTGTTTCAGTGACAAAAATATGAATTTTGACTGAGTACAGTGTGCTTATTTTGGATAAAGGATAATAAAGATCAATAGATAAAAATTCGACAGTGAAATATAATATTCAAATAATGGGTTATTTCTCGGAGATTTTAGAATCTGCATCAGACAACTGTGAAGAATATAGTTTTTATATCTGTCATAAGGGAGGCAGATATGCAGAATGCATTAGCAATGTAAGAATGAGTTACGATGAAATGGCTATGATTTGAATGTTCTCACTTTTGTAGAGTTGATTGAGGATTTGTTGTGATTTCATGTATAAAGAAAAAGCACTGTGCCTTTTACATGGAGATATCACAGGTATAGATAAAGTCCTTTAGAACAAGTACAGGGCAAATACAAAGATGAATAACAAAATAGTGATTTGGTTTTGAAGTGTTACAATCAAGATTATTTTTCACAAAAATAATCTTTCAGAACTATTATTTTGTTTAATTTTTAACTTAGAGAAAAAATAGATTTAGTTTAAAAAATTGATTGTAAGGGCTTCGGATCTATGGAAATGATCCACTTATACTTTAAATCTGGTGGATCCTGAGAGGAAAATATTATGTCAAATGAGTTTTTAAAAGGTAAATTTATCTCACAAAATAATACTCTACTGATGAACCAACTTGTTCTGTGAAATATTTGCCACAATATTGTAAATAGTAAAAATATATGAGAAGTCTCTATAGACACACATTGCAAGCTTAAAGAAGTCCTTGGGTATCCATGGTATGTCCTAATTAACTGGTGATGGCATGAAAAGGAAAAGAAAAATGTCACTACCTAATGCCTGTAAGAACAAGTTCTTCATGAAGCAGCTGCTGCTATCAGAAGAAGTTGCACAAAAAACTGCATTATGTAAAACATGAATGTGAATTTATAAAGAGCTATAGGGGATAGCCTCATTCTAGTTGTGACTCTAGCTAGCATAATGAATGACACTGTAAATATATTTTAAAGGAATAATTCAAACAACACCAGCATCATTTGTATTCTTTATCATAAAAAATTAACAGAACAAACTAAGTGGGAATTATTTGTTGAAGGAATTTCATGAATTAATATCTATTTATGTCAACATTGAGTGAGGTTGTAAAAACTACAAGGAGTTTTAATGATGTAATGCAGGAGTTTTGCTTAAGTTTTAGTCAATATTAGTGCTAGTTTAGTGAAAGGATAGATAAATTCAATAAAGAAAAAGTGTGAAAAATATGCTATCTATATGTTATATTGAAATATACAAGTGTGTAATAGTCTAGCCCAAAACACTAGATGTTTTATGGAAGTCAATCAATAGTTTTCTATGCCAGCATTTCCCCCCACTGATCATAAATGGGGTAGTTTAGCATTAAAGGGTAAAGTTAATGAGCAAATGAAATTTATATTATCGACTGTGTCTAATTAAATGTACAGCCAGATGTCGATTTGCAGTTCATTTGGAATGTAATCATGGTTAAATGATACACTGTTGCTTTCATTATGTTTATATTTATGTCTTAATATGCCTTGATATAACCCTATATAAAATTTTATATTACAATCTAACATGAATTACTGAATAAGTTTTTATGTATATTAAACATATAAACATATCTAATTTCAATATGAGCCCATCAATCTGATAACTAAAATTTACACCATAATCTAATAGTTAAATACATGAAAATTATTAATAGACAAGCTATTTATAACCCTGCATAGGAGGCTACTGATATAGGTATCTATTTCTTAGGTGACTTGTTTGCATATTATTATTATAGAACTCAAAAACTATATATTGTTGCAAATGTAAATGGATGTTACTTTTCATTAAGACCTTAGATTCCTACTTGTTCTAACTTTGGAAAACTGAATGAAAAATATTTCCAGAATATATGTTCAAAATCTCATGTTCAATATTGCAATCAGTCAGTTTCTTTCATGGTATACAATGACGAATTATTGCATTAATTTTGAATTCCAAAATCAATGAAGGACAGTTATCTCTCACATTTGGTATTGCCTTTTCTTTAATTTAATAATAGAAGTAAGATGACAGCAAATGGATTTCTTTTATTTTGTAAACCTAGATTTCTAGACAATTTTTATTTAAATTTTGACCACTTGATAATATTGTATAAATAGTTTAAATGTATTGAATATTTAAATGTTGTTTTCAATCCAAAATCTGGAAATTATCTTTATATGTTATAAAGATAAACTCTATTATATGTGTAAGTAGGTTATAACATTTAAATTTGCAAAGAGTTCAAATTATTTATATATATATATATATATATATATATACATGTTGTAATATTTTTTCAATTATATATTATGTAAACCTGATTCTCTAAAATGATCTCATCTCAGTATGTTTTGAATTCACTTTTTAATATAAAATTTAGTGTTGTTTATCCCATTTCTTTCCCACTCTTTCTGAATTGCTCTCCCTCACCTCCTCATGTGAGTGCCCTCCATTTTTCTATACCTGTTTACTAGCACCTGTAGTCTATTATTCACCTCTTGAGAGCTCCGTCTTCTGCTGCCCTGTTGTTTCTTTAAACTTTCCTGTAACTCAGGCTTGTATTCTCACCTCTACAGTTTCAGAGCTAAAATCAACAAGAGAGAACATGCAGGAGCAGCATTTCTTTTTTTTTAAAATTTTTATTATTAAGAAAATTTCCATTCATTTTACATACCAACCATAGATTTCCCCTCTTCTCCCAACCCTCAGCCTACCCACAACCCCCCCCCTTTTCCCACCTCCCCCAAGGCAAAGTCTCCCATGGTCAAGAGGGTGCCTGAACTAGCTTACTCCAGTAATCAGATTAGAGAATACCCTAACTGTCATCATAGAGCCTTCATCCAGTAACTGATGGAAGCAGATGTGGAGATCTATGGCTGGGTACTAGTCCAAGCTCCAGGAGTCCAATAGATGACAGTGAGAGAGAGAGAGAGGAGGAGGAATTCTATGAGCAGGGGACATTGAGATTATGATGGGGAAAAACATATAGAGATGGCCAGCCAAATTAGTGGAAACTCATGAACTGTGAACCAATAGCTGTGTAGCTGGGGTGACTACACATATTTCAATGTCACCGTTAGTGAATGAATGTTTCCCTGTTTCAACACCCTTTCCAGCATCAGTTGTCAGTTGTTTTCTTAACTTTAGTCCTTCTAAGTGGGATATGATACCAGTCAAAACCCAGAGTTGTGGAGCATCAGCAAAATGGATGTATCTAAAAGTAGTTTAGTTTCTATTCTGCTGATTGGTAGAAATGTTGAAATTTTTTTTGAGCTATCACTAAAGTCTTTCTTTTGAAAAGTCTTTGATCATATCAATAGCCTATTTTAATTGAATCTTTTTTCATGATTTTTTAAAAGTATAAATTCAAGATGTAAATCCTTAAAAGATATATAGCTGACAATGATTCTCTCCCATTCTGTAGGCTTCCTATTCACTGAACTGATTATCTCCTTTGCTGTATAGAAGCGTTGTGGTTTTATGAGGTCAGGATTTCAAGCTTACCCTTGGCATCTTAGATCCAGTTGAAATAGATAGTGTGTTTACTTATATACACAGGCACATGCACACACATGCATACATACATATAATGTAAATCGTAATTAAAGGATAAGAGATCTTTAATTTGAGAGTAGGAGGGATATCAGAGGAATTGAAGGTAGAATAGGGAAGGGGAGAATAATATATAGTATTCATATAAAATTATTAACAAATAAAAATACTATTCAAAAACATTTCTCTCAATAATAGCTTTAAAATTTTCCCCATTGTGTGTTTGATTTTGTTATAAAATTTAAATCTCTGCTATTTACAAAAATATTTCATTATTACTTTAGTTCATATTGTATACTGTAATGAAATGTTTCTACTTTGTTTTTGCCTCATTTTAACTTTAAAATATTTGTGTCATTGTCCTTTATCTTTACAGAAATTTTGAAGTAGGTGCATATTTATTTTTGTGGTTGTTCCATCTGACAATTAGCATTGCAAAATTGCTATAAAGGTATAATTTATGTAATCGTCAATCAACCTTTATATTCATCCCTACGCTCTTCTCCTCTGTCTTCTCTGTTTGTCTATTGTATATATTAATTTGCTCCAATCAAAACTTTTCCCAATGTTTTATTATACGAACTTGTTATTCTTATCTATTTCTGATTTCAATATTGTACTGTTTTCACCAAGGAAGATACTATATATCTTTAAATAATTGTAGATTGCTTAGTGCTAATAATAGTTAGCTGACCAAATCCCTATATCCATGGCTCTTTTAATCTTTATCCAAGACAACTTCCATTTCTCTTCTGAATGTATTTCAAGGAAACAACACTCATATTTAGTGTGCAATCCCATGGAAATCATTTACTTTTCATCATACAATCTGAATGTAGAATTAAGGAGATGGCTTGCTGGGCAAAAGCACCTGCTACCAAGACTGATAATCTGAGTCCTATCCATGGGACCAACATGTTGGAGGTAACTGGAATGGTAAACTCCTACTCTGATATCTACATGAGAGCCATGGTGTGTGTGTGTGTGTGTGTGTGTGTGTGTGTGTGTGTGTGTGTGTAAACATGAAAACAAATTACACACTAAATAACTGTAGTAAAATTTACAAATAATGGTTCCAAATGTTTAAACTATTACTGTAGAAACTATGGTGGTTGGAAAACATATTCATAATTATGGATAATTAGAATTTCTAGTTTTTCCTTAAAAGACTTCATAGTTTAGATTTCATCAAAATGCTTTCTGTAACAAAATGTTGGAACAAGGTGGAAATCATTTTTGTAGTGAAATCCATTGGTATCGCTGTGGAATTTTCTGGTCTGTTGATGACTGTAATAACTGCTGCATTCTACTGCCTCTGACTTTGACCCAGAGTTTCCACAGATGATGCTGAGCTTGGCAGACCGTGTTGCAGCATGCACATGGACAAAGAACCAGAGGTCCAGAGAGCTAGATGACACACACGCTAGAGTCAGGATAGAGATCCAGAAGAATAGATGACCTGACAGTGAAACAGAATAGGAATGTTTTGAGTCAATGGGGAAATCTGAAGCAACGTGAAAATAAGGCAAAGACATTTTAATTTCTAAGGATGAGCCTTAACAGCAGTAATGGAGCTAGTTAAGATAATAAAAATAATTTGAAATTACTAGGTAATTTGCATCAGGATATAATGGAACTACTCTCCTAAGGATAAAATGACTTTTTGGTAGCAAGCTCAATACACACACAGGGGTGTTGCATTATATTTTGTACACTAGTGTGGCATCCCAAAGAAATAGAGTCTCTCTATTTCTTCTCAGTCTAATGTCCTATTCTCAAAATATGACTTAATATATTTAGATGTAATAATTACATGATTCAAAGAAAATTACTAAAATAAACCAATTTATCATATGCATATAATAAATTAGTCAATTGTATAGATGCCTATTTGTTGTTCTAAGTGTTCTCACTATTTTTGTTGTTGTTGTTTAGCTTCATAATGGCAAAACAACCCTTTCTCAGAAAACAGATCAACTAGGCAAAAAATTATGTCTTTGAAACTATGATTTAGATCATTTTTGCAAAAGAGATTTGAGAGAATAAGAAACTTATAATTGTTATCATGAATGGCTTCATGAATCTATGCTAACCTATTGTTAATGATTATATATGTTAATTTGAGAGGAAATTCGAGGAAGCACAATGAACATAGACACAAATGGTTTTTTTTTTTTTCTGAAGGGCAAACTTGAGACTATGTTCTAGGCAACTGAGGACTGGCTACTACCATGGACCTCAACTTCCTCAGAATCAAAGAACTTTATAAATCAATGACAGAGAGGCATGAACCAATTTTTTATTTGAACAAGATACCTGTACATGTTTGAATTGTTTTAATTTCTTTCTTTATCATAGTGCAGAAAATTTGTTTGAAAGTTTAACATGCTAAATAAAACAATTTCTAGTTTATCAATTTTTTTTTAGTAACTCCAAGAAAAACACATAAAACTAAAAGAAAAAAATCCATGACCAGATCTTACCCTTAAAAAATTTTAATGATAGGTCGGAGAAACATCCACCTTGCAACTCATAAGTAGTTACATCAGCCCTGGTATTGGGCTTTCTGTTTCATTATCCATAGCTTCTGGATGAAGCCTTTTGCCAGTCATGTATGGGAGCTTCCTCTAGACTGTTATGAACAAAAATTACATTTTAAAATTTTTTGTTTCTGAATAGTAATTTACATATTGATTGTTATATTCTTTTTTTGGGTAAATTAAGAGACAATAGTGTTCAATATTATTCTTCAGTAACAATACTCACAAATCAAAAGATAAATGTGACTATTGAGTATGTTGAGAAAAGTAATTCATTCCATAATAGTGGTTAGAATTTATAATTAGTGCAGGTATTGTGCAAAAAATATCAAGAATTAAAAAAATATTATGCTATGATCAATTATACTACAGTAGAATTGCTGGTTACTCCCATAATAGTAATGCCTCTATTGTACAAACAGTCCCATATTTCCTGGTAGGCTGATCTTGTAGAGTATACACTCAAAGATAATAAAATTAGTCTGTCCAAGTGACATTGGTACTTGCTATCTCTGTGTCAGCATTCTATTTAATTAGCCAAGAAAAGGAAATAAACTATGTCTTCACCAATTAAGCAATTGAGAAAGGATTAAAGATTGTGGGATATAAAAACAACCAAATACTGATTAGCTTTGAAAAGAGAAAAAAATCTGTTATTTATAATACTAAAGATTAATTCATATTCTTTGTGATACAAAGAATCTAGGAACTGAAAGACATATACTACATGAGTTCATTCACATGTGAAATCTCAGAAATCCCAGAAGATGCTTTCATGGAAATTGAGAGATGAGTAGTTATGGAGAATAGAGAGGAGAGTTAGAGTTAAGAAAGATGGCTCTGTGTGCACTAAGTTACAATTCAGTAGAACATGACAAGGTACATCATCTTAGACGGATGATATATAAACTCTGTGTCTGAAGAAGGCACAGTTACTCTGTGTCTGAAGAAGGCACAGTTACTCTGTGTCTGAAGAAGGCACAGTTAACGATTCTAGGGAGAATTCTTAATATCTGTTCCTTGAAGACATCACAAGTGTTTGAGGAGATAAATAAATTTTCTTATTTTAAACATTGTATTTGCATCTAAACATCATATGACAACCTATTAATATGCAAAATTTTATACTTTTATGTATTATTTATAAATAAATTTAACTTAAAAATGATGAAAGAAAACCAATTTTACTTGTCTTTTGATTTATTATTTATGACTGAGTTGTGTTTTGCAAACTGTGGTTAGCACTCCATAAATAAACAAAAAAAAATTACTACCTTAATTAGTATCCATTAAATTGTTGTTAAAACAGATTTTAGAAGTCTTCCTGTACAGTAGTTCTCTGAATTTGTGCATAGGCAAATCAGTAATAAAAGATAAAGAATTTTTTTATTTTTATGGAGATGTGCTAATAAAATGTATGCTATGTTAATATTAGAATGTATTATTGAGAAAGGCTTTGTAGCTAATAATCAAGAGGCAATTAATAAACTTTAAACATGTTTTGAAAGAATGATGCATTTTAATTAAATAACAATATAAAACCTCAATTTGATTTGTAATTCTAACCTCCTAAGAGAAAGAGATAGGATATAGAAATTGTTTTTAAATCAGATGGGCCAAAATAAAGGGTTTTTAAATTCCCTATAATTAGCATATAATGCCAAAGTTTATATCCATTGCAAATATAAAAGTATTATAAATGTTTTCATAAATTTGCATTATGTCTCATATTTAGGACATGAATAGCTAGCCTGTTATTTGGGTAAGAGAAATAGCAATTTAATGAAAAACAATTATTAAATAAATAATTCAATATTATTGAAACACTAAAAATAAAAGAGCTCATCATGTTTATATTCAGGGAAGATCTTCTAATATTTGAAATGTACAATTTGTTTATTTGGGGTTTAATGGACAGAAATGAAGAAATGCAGACCTTTAGAACAATAAAGCTTCTTTCTAAATAATGGTTCATGTACAGTTACTTTCTTAACCATTGAAGACAAGTTACTCACATATAATGGGGTTTTTATAGATAAATATTATATAATTTATTTCTTTTTAAATAATATTCAAGTTTTCAAATTATGAAGTTAATTCATCATTCTAGTGCTCTTAGAGAGCACTAATCTTCAAATCACACGCAACAAGTAATTACCACACTCAAACATTGATGAATTGAAATTTCATCCTTTGGAATTGTGTGTCATGTCTATATACGACTATTCGTGAAATGAAATTAAATGAGGCTAAGTTTTTTCTCACTTCTAGTTTTTCTTTTCTTAATTTTCTAGTTTACCATTCACTTAATGATTTGCAATATACTCCTTGAATAGAATAAATTTCATTCAAATTCATTTCAAAGAAATGTAAAATAATCTTTTCCAGTGCACATAGATCGTTAAAGTCATTCTTTTCTCATGTTCAGAAGCAACAGTCCCCGTAGTGCCTGTCTTCCGTGACAAAACCCGCGCATCTTTTTGATGCTAATCTAGATGGACACTCTCGGCTCATGAAAGAATCATCATTGCTAATCAAATCAGAGAGAAAACCCACCACTCTGCACCACTGGGGACGTTTCACGTTCTGAATATTTCATAAGAAGGGAGCGCGAGCTGCAGTAGAAACTCTCAACAGCTTCAGGTTGCGTGCAAATGTTTACTTAAAACATTCTAGCACAGTCCAACTGGTGTGCTTCAACAGCACCGGTGAGCCTGGAGTGATCTTTATAAATTATGGTAATTACTCGTGACATGACTTTTGCTAGGTCACAGCGGCTTGCTAGGTCCCTCTGGCTTTGCCGGCAATTTCTCCACTTGCAAGATTAAGTGCTGGGTGCCACAGGAAACTGGATGTGAACACAAAGACAAATGTTTGTTGTGACTGCTTAAAACTGAACTCAATTGTTGACTTGCAGAAACATCCAAACACAATCAAGGACTGATACTAAGCCTCAGAGTCAGGAGACTACAGGCAGGCACGGCTCTTGAAATCTTGGGAAATACAATCAGTTTGACAAAATTTGCAACACTAATGTTCCCTTCTTTGACTTACATTGTCTTGTTGCTATGTTCTGCATATTAAAAATAATTGCTTCTACATGTATAGGGAAAAATAAAAAAAAGAATTTGTGGTTTTTAAGAGATTATCTGTCAATGTCTAGATCAATATTTGAAGTAATAACTGTAATCAAAACTTAAAACATCAACTAAATATCAATGAATCACCTTGATGTGGCATGGTTCTAAGTTTAATTAGAAATTAATCTATATAAGTATGAACCAATTAAAAACATTTTATTGATAAGCTCCAGAAAACTTTCTTTTCCCCCGCATAATTCCTTCCTTTCATTTTTTTTTTTAGAGTTAATCATGGCAACTTCATATTCTCAAAGCAGCATAATTCATGTCACATGTGAATTTGTAAGTTGTGTAAGTCAAATGGAACTAATTTTGAATTTTAGTTTAAATATATATCTATTTTGTGATTTAAGTGTTATTTGGAGCCTATAATTGTAATTGTTAGTTAAAAAAAAAGAACTTATAAAGAATTAATGATTCATTTTAAGGAAAATGGTGTAGCACATATTTTACTGCTTTAAATACCTCTGATGTGAGGCTGGAGATGTCGCTCAGTGGTTAAGAACTCAGGCTACTGCATTGTAACTCCACTTCCAGAGACTCACGCTACCTTTCGGCTTTCACAGGCACTATACACATGTGGTGGTGCATTTACATACATGCAGATAAAATATTCATACGTATAAAATAAAAATAAAACTTTAGAAATAAAATAAGAATAAATGTATCTAGTATAATGAACAGAATAATATATTCATGTGTGAGTAGAAGTAAATTTCTCTTTAATTTTAAGATTTATAATCACCTCTGCAGGTGTGTAAGTGGAAATGTTGGTTGTTTTCATTAATATCCAATTAATTGGAAGGGTATGACATTGGAAGAAAATTAAAAGGAGTATAAAATTAAGATACTCAAATTAATGTATAAAGAATAAAACATAGCACTCTCATGGTATCAGAAGGTGCTATGAAAGCTGCCAGGAGAGAAAAGCTTTCAATATTCCTGGCCAACAATCAATCCTGTGAGCCACGGCAATGATTGGCCCTGAAAATATCCCCAATGCTGCAATGCTGAGAACTTTTAACTTGGGAGTAACCAATGCTGTCTTATTGTCCAATGGTTCACTCAGTGGGACAGAATTCAGGCCTAGTACGACAAACCTATCTAAATACCCTTGGCTGATGAGGCCATGGAAGCGCAAGAAGAGTTTAGTACTACCACATTTCTTAATCAGTATAATTTTTACCTGCATTCTAATACTTGCTTTTATTACAGTAGGTAAGGGTAGCTCTCATAATCAATAAAGAAACTTTCCTCACCACAGAAAAAGCTGTAGAGACTCCAATCTAGTCAAAATGTTTAGAATAAATGAACTTGTAGAACCCAGTCTCAACTGGTACAGCACAATCAATACCTACCTAGTAAGGCTCTGGGGTTATTGAAGAAGAGAGGTTTAAAAAATTGTAAGAGCCAGAGGATTGGGATACCAGCAGTGAGGGGATGTCTTCTAGCAATTACAGGGATGCTATCCATGTGCAATCTCAGCAATAAGACTTCGCAAACAAGATCTGCATAATAAATGCATAAATGGATGTGCCAGCATGGAAAAGTTAACTTTCACAATATCTCACACTTAGATGTAGGCTAAGGCAATTATGGGTTCTGAGACTGAAAATCAGTTTTCTGTATAATGAGCCATGAGATAGGTTATCTAATCCCAGGTGGCTAGCCTTAAACTCATGTGCATACTAGCACTGCTACATGGACTTAGTAGGTTATATTTATGGGACTTAACAATAATAATGGCAGAAGAAGTTAAGAGTCAAAAGGCAGTGGGAGAAACCTGGAAGTAGTTGGAAGGGGAAAGGAATAAAATGATAAAACTGAAGTATTTATGTATAAAATTCTAAAAAAAATATAACAATTTTTAAAAAAGGTATTAAGGCAAAAATTATCAAAAAGAAAGAAAAGAAAAGCACACAAAACCCATCAGCTTTGTGAGGGCCAAAATTATCTATTATATTTAAAGTACATTAAGTTAATAAAGTGAGGAAAGTTCTAGTCTAGAATAATCAAGTCTAGAATAATAAACATATGAAAATCTAATGCTAAATATGATGTATGAATGAAATGATGTAATGGTATAAACTAAATACTAAAAATTTCTATTTCTACCATGAAACCATTCAAATGTATTTTCCTTCTTTAAGTATTTCTTTTTGTAACAGGCAAGAGCTCCAGTGAAAGAAATTGTGAATGCTATATAAAAGATACCAAGTTTTGGTCTGTTGCAAATACTTATGTATTCCAAGGCATCAAGTCCCAGTAGCTGAAGGAAGGCTGTGATACAGCTTTAAGTTTTGTGTTTTCAGGGGATTCCCAAGTGTGAAAATGAGTCACATTTCTTGTGTTTTTTCTTTGGCTACTTTCCTTCTGTTTCTTAATTTTATCCTATTCCAACTTGTTAGTTTTTGTTTTGTCTTATTTTATTTTATTTTTATTCCTTAGAAGCCTGTTTGTTTTCTAATAAGAAACAGAAAGCAGGGGAGACAGATTGGAGGGGCTTCCAGGTTGGAGGGGAAGTGGAGAGGAAGTGGGATGATATGAGGAGTGGATAATCTTAACCAGAATATATTGTATGAGAATTTATTTCAATAAAATTTGAAAATAATACACATTTTACTGCATTTGGCCTAAGATAGCATTTGGTTCTGGTCCCAGTCTAGACAATAGTAGTCATTTTCAGTACATCAAGTGAATGTTTGAATTGAGTACGTTTGCTGTCGGAGCCCATATCACATATCTGTCCTAGTGCATCTCTGTGTTACTTTGAATCTGCTTAGAAACCAATGTAAGCCCTTATCAGATAGATCTTCCATCCCTGTGGTTTGAATCTCTACTGTCCTAAAACATTCATGTGCTAAATTCTTGACCTCTTTCTTAAGGTGCTATTTGCTATGATTACAGTATTTACTAGGCAGGGCTGTTGGAGAAGGTATAGTCATTGGATCCTTTAAATAGGTTGTTGGATACTGAATCTCAACCTTTCTCCCTTACCCCACACCTCTCTGTCTCTCTCTGTCCTCTGTCTGTGTCTGATTGTCTGTCTGTCTGTCTGTCTTTAACACACACACACACACACACACACACACACACACACACACACACACACACACACACTTCCAACATGATCTGTGTATGTTGCCTTGCTACAGGACCACATGCAATAGGCCCAAACAATCATGGACTGAAACCACTGAAATATATTTTTCCTTCTTTAAAATTCTTCTTCACTTTTGAAAAGATATTTTGCCATGGGGATGGAAAACCAATGGACATGTTTGTGGGAATCTTACTGTGGTCTTAGTTCTTTGAATCTGCACTGTCACTTCAGGCAGCCTGCAGTTTTCATAACTCACCTTATAGGATAAATCAGGTTTACAGTCTGGTTGTTTAAAAGCAAACACAGGCCGGGCGTTGGTGGCACACGCCTTTAATCCCAGCACTCGGGAGGCAGAGCCAGGCAGATCTCTGTGAGTTCGAGGCCAGCCTGGCTACAATGAGCTCCAGAAAGCACAAAGCTACACAGAGAAACCCTGTCTCGAAAAACCAAAAAAAAATAAATAAATAAAAAATAAAAAATAAAAGCAAACACAGACTGTGGTGGTAATCTAATTATACTGAAATGTGATTTTGATTGTATGTTAATAAATAAAGTTGCCTGGGGGTCAGAGCTATTAGAGCCATAGCAAGAGTGTGGCGATGGTGGCACACGCCTTTAATCCTAGCATTCCAGAGATAGAAATCCCTCTGGATCTCTGTGAGTTCAAGGCCACATTGGAAATAGCCAAGCATGGTGGTGACACAATCCTTTAATCCCAGAAAACCAGCCTTTAATCCCAGGGAGTGCTGATAGAAAGCAAAAAGATATATAAGGCGTGAGGACCAGAAACTAGAAGCATTTGGCTGGTTAAGCTTTCAGGCTTTGGAGCAACACAGTTCAGCTGAGAGCTATTGGGATGAGGACACAGAAGCTTCCAGTCTGAGGAAACAGGACCAGCTGAGGAACTGGTGAGGTGAGATAGCTGTGGCTTGTTCTGTCTCTTTAAATAGACGAACAGACAGGAAATAGGGCTCTCATTCGGGAGGCTGGGACACCACAGGCGGAAGGGTGAGATTTTGGCTCTGAGCTCTGACCTCTCGGCTTTCTCTTTTGAAAAAAAAAAAAAAAAAATCTCAAACACCTGCACTCAGGCCCCCATGGTCCTAATCATCCTCTATACGGACCTGCTGGGTAACGCCACAAGGAACCCGAGAAGAGCTCCCACAGGACATACAGAACATCCCACAGCACTTCCCCTTTTCTTTTTTTTTTTTTTTAAAAAAAGGAAGGTTTTAACTTTTTTTGTTTGTTTGTTTGTTTGTTTGTTTGTTTGTTTTCGAGACAGGGTTTCTCTGTGTAGCTTTGCACCTTTCCTGGGACTCACTTGGTAGCCCAGGCTGGCCTCGAACTCACAGAGATCCGCCTGGCTCTGCCTCCCGAGTGCTGGGATTAAAGGCGTCCGCCACCACCGTCCGGCAAGGTTTTAACTTTTACACATCTCCAAAGCCAGCTTGGTATATTTGGGAATTTGGGCGTAGCTTCTCTTAACTACTTCCTGCTGGAGGGGGGGGCGCTGTATCTTATGGGGACGCAAAGAAAATTTTAGGATCATGGAGTAGTCCGTGAGACTGTATCGTCTGAGCCAGTTGCCTTGAAACGATTCTGGATGTTGGATCATCTGGGCCATGGTGTCATCAGAGACCTTCAGGGGGTCTTGGCTGGTTAAACTTGATGTATCTTAATCTGAAACAAATCCATAGCCTCAGGCTTTCTGTAGAGACAAAAGCAGAGTCTCCTTTCCAAAGTAACACATCCTTATATCCAAATTTTAAAGTCAAGATATCTTTAATATATACATAATGGTTTAACTCAACATCTTTTACGATCAAATGTTTTTCTGCAGTTAAAAATCCCAAAGACAATATAATCCAAACTCTCTGTGTGATATCCATCTTTACATGGCTTATTTTTTATATTACTTTTACTTTCTCTTTAAAGACTTTATTTTTTTTAAACTTTCTATTTCTTTATATAACTGTCTATGTTCCTTTTCCTCTCTCTTCCAAGCCTATGTACATTTTTACACACATTGTAAAGCATTTAAAGTCTTGTTCCATCTGAATCTGTCTTATTGCAAACTTATTGCTTTAAACTGCACCATTCTAAGCCTGAAACAGCTCTGTGGCTGCTGGCTCTGCCCCCTTCAGCTTCCCAACATGGCGGTGGTATGTTTTCCACCAGCTCTGGGAGCCATCGTGGGTCTGTGCTTTTATCCAAGTAGCGTGTAGCCCAGAAACCTTTTTTGTTTTGTAACTAGCAAAGGCTAAATCCACCACGCAGCTTAATGTGCCACTTGCAGAGGCTTCATTCCGCCATACTGCAGGTCAAGCACACATGCCAGGAACCCGCCAGTAACTCAAACCGGCGGCTGCCGGTCATTTGAGAGAGAGAATTAGGAACTGTGGGGCGTTTACCGATGTCACCGTTCCTGGAGAACTTACCGCTCCGTGTGTTGAGTTCTGAATCCTCTTTACCACCACGCGAGGATTCTTCTCAGATCACACTTTATTGGAGCGCCTCTTGGTTAAGGGACTTTGTCTTTAGTATTTTTTTTTTTCATAACACCGGCCTTTATCCCTGTTCATTTGTCCTTTTTCTTTAGTCCCTCTCTTTTTTTTTTCTTCCCTTTTTATCTTTAGCCCCACGTTGGGCGCCATTTGTTGCTTGAGTTTTTCTGCCTTGCCCACAGTCAGGACAAATCTTTGTCACCCGCCAGTCCCACAGCCGCTCAGACCCAACCAAGTAAACACAGAGACTTATATTGCTTACAAACTGTATGGCCGTGGCAGGCTTCTTGCTAACTGTGCTTATAGCTTAAATTAGTCCATTTCCATAAATCTATACCTTGCCACGTGGCCGGTGGCTTACTGGCACCTTCACATGCTGCTGGTCATGGCGGTGGCTGCAGCTGCTCTGGTCATGGCGGCGGCTGCAGCGAGTCCTTCTGCTTCCTGTCCTTTTATTTCTCCTCTCTGTTAGTCCCGCCTATCCTTCCTGCCTAGCCACAGCCGATCAGGTTTTATTTATTGACCAATCAGAACAACTTGACATACAGACCATCCCCCAGCACAGCCAAGTGCAGACCATCTCAAACACCTGCACTCAGGCCCATGGTCCTAATCATCCTCTATACAGACCTGCTGGGTAACGCCACAAGAAACCCAAGAAGGGCTCCCACAGGACATACAGAACATCCCACAGCAACAGACTGTTAAGATTTTGTTGGATTCCTTTTCTCCTTTTAATATACTTTACTTCAGCACAGTTTCATATAGGTTCTACAGGGAAGGGTAAACTTTTTCTCATCAAAGAAATAAATAATGTTTCTGGTCAACATGAAGATAGCTTAAGATTTCATGTGTCCAGTTTTTATATGATTTTAATCACTGGTTTATGGTGGTATTTTATTTGTACTGAAATGTGATTTTATTTGTATGTTAATAAATAAAGTTGCTTGGGGGTCAGAGCTAATAGCAAGCCATAGCAGAGCTGGGCGTTTGTGGCACCGCCTTTAATCGCAGCACTTGGTAGAAGAACTAGGTAGATCTCTGTGTGGTCAAGGATACAGCCAGCATTGGAGACACAGGCCTTTAATCTCAATACCATAGAAGACCTGGAGGACTGTACAAACAGGCAGTGATGAGGCAGTGATGTGTTTGGGTTTACAACCAATGAGAAGGCAGAACAGAAAGACTATATAAAGACAAACACACAGGAAGTAGGTCTCTTTTTCAGAGAGGTCTCTTGACTAACTGCAGCAGGCAGGTAAAGGCTCTTAGCTCTGATCTCTTGGCTTTCTTCTTTGCATTGGTTCTGTGTTTCTTATTTAATAAGACAATTGGTTACACCTACACTTGTTTTACCCTTGTTTTAGTATGTGAATTTCATTTGCTTTTTCCATTTGAAGAGCATTTTTATTTAAAAAATTTTTATTCATTTTACATACCAGCCATAGATCCTCCTCTCATTCTTCCTCTTGCTTGCCCCCTCCCCAGCCACTACCCCATAACTCACAGCCCATCCCCTCCTCTGGACACCTTGCTTACCCTTGATGCAGAGAGAAGATTGGTCCTGCCTCAACTAAATGTACCAGGTTTGCTGACTACCCAAGGGAGAATTTCAATGTTTTAATTTTAAAATTAAGAATGGGTTTTCAGAAAGATGCTTCAATAATCTTAGATAAGGATCATTATTTTAAAGATTAATTTTCAGTTGTACAGTAAGACATAAAAGATTTTGTTTATTTTTGCAAATTTCAATCTTCTACTATAAGACAAAATTAGTTTTACTACTAAATTTTTTAATTGAATAAATATTTTTTCCATGAAATAATTCAGATTACAGTTTCTTTTCCCTCAGCTCATCCCAGTTGCTCCCCACCTATGCATCCATTCAAATCTACACCATTTCACACTCTTTTAAAGCCAAACAGGGAGTTGTCTCCTGTGCCATTACTTTCAAGGCTTCTTCCCACTTTCTTTTCTATTGGGTTCAGTATATACGGGTTGACGTTGAGGTCCTTGATCCACTTGGACTTGAATTTTTTGCAGGGTGATCTATTTGCATTCTTCTATATGCTAAGATCCAGTTAGACTAGCACCATTTGTTAAAGATGCTTTCTTTTTTCCTTTGTATAATTTTGGCTTCTCTGTTGAAAATCAGGTCTATAGGTATGTGGATTCATATCTGGGTCTTCAATTCAATTACATTGATCCACCTGTCTGTTTTTATGCCAATAACATGTAGTTTTTATTGCTATAGATCTGTAATAGAGCTTATAATTAGGGATGGTGATACCTCTGGAAGTTCTTTTATTGTACAGGATATATTTTTTAGCTCTCCTGGGTATTTTGCTTTTCCATATGACATTGAGTATTGTTCTTTCAAGGTCTGGAAAGAATTGTATTTTAATTTTAATGGGGATTGAATTGAATCTGGAGATTGCTTTTGGTAAGGTGGCCATTTTTATTGTGTTAATCCTACTGATCCATGAGCATGGGAGATCTTTACTACCTATGAGATGTGCTGGGGTTAGTGTGGCCTAGAGATTGAGGGTCTAGCCTAAAACTCATGCCAAGAGAGTACGTACACCCATGACACTTCCTGTAGCACCAGGACCCATATACTGGATGATTCAGAGACCTAGGATAGAACCAAACATAACTGAAGGGGGAAAATGTCAATTTAATGATGCCTAACATTCTCTTATACCCATAAATTGATGCCTAGCCCAACTGGCATCAGCGAGGCTTCATCCAGCAACTGATGGAAACAGATGCAGATCCACAGCCAAATATTAGGTGGAGCTCGGGGAATCCTGCAGAAGAGGCAGAAAAAGAATTGTAGGAGCCAGAGGGGTCAAGGACACCACAAGAAAACTCATAGAACCATTCACCATAGACTCATAGGGTCTCACCTGAACCAACAACCAGTGAGCCTGCATGGGACTGACCTAGGTACTCCGCATATATGTTATAGTTGTGTAGCTTGACCCTCTTGTGGGACTCCTAACAGTGTGAACAGGGGCTGTCTCCCAACTTTTTTACTGGCTTTGGCACCCTACTCCTCTGCACTGGGTTGTCCAGCCTCCATACCTGGGGAGGTGCTTAGTCTTACTGCAAATTGATTTGCCATGTTTTGTTGATACATGGGAGGCCTGCCCTGTTCTGAACAAAACTGGAGGAGGAATGGTTTGAGGGTGGGAACAGAGGGGGTGGGGTTGAGGGGAGTGCCTGGGAGGAAATCAGGGAGGGGCGATTGTGGCCATCATGTAAAATAAAGAAATAAAATTAAAAAAAATAAATTATATGACATGAAGAAAATGGGTATAAAAAGAAAATAATAATAATAATAATAATAATAATAATAATAATAACAAAATAAGGTAAAATAAAACAAACAAATCTGAACAGGACAAAACCAAATAGAAAAGCTCCAAAGGAAAAATCATAGGAAACACATATAGATGGAGAGGCTCACATGTTTCACATACTGGAATTGCATAAAACTACAAAACTGGAAAGCATCATAGATAAGGAAAAGCCCAGACAAAGTATTATGAAATGAAGAAACCTCCACAAATACCATTGCATTCATTTTGTGTTGGAGTTCTACTAAGGGGCATGGAGCCTGACCATAAGAGTGGTTTGCGAACCCACTGAGACTTTTTTTTTTTTGGAGCAATCTTGCCCTTCCTTTGGGAGCAGTTATCAGTTGAAGATAATCTTCTCCATCAGGGGTGAGGGCATGTGAGGGCACTTCTGCTCTCGGTATTGGGATCGTATCATAGACCTGTGTGCATATGGCCTCACAGCAGCATGCACAAGTCCTGCACTGGTCTGCCCAGCCTTAATACCTGGGGAGATGCAAAGTCTGCACAGACCAGTGCAGGCCCTGTGTGTGCTGCTATGAGATGTAGGCACCATGCAACAGGTGTATCAGACTTGTGTTTAGAAGGCCTTGACCCCTTTTGAGTCTTCTTCATTGTCACTTACAATCTTCGCTCCTCCTCCTCAGCAAAGCTCTCTGAGCCTTGATTCCCAGGCAAGTGTGCAAAGACTCCATTAGTTCTTAATCACAATTAGATATCATTAAATAAATGCATAATAGTTTCCAATTTACTACACAATATTGTGCAGAATGTTCTTGTTCATTCAGCACATGTATTTCATGTGAATTTGAGGTCAAAGGACTAAAGGTAGACGTCTGAATAATTCCAGCATCAGATTTTATGGGTTATAATATCTTCCCATTGTTTTGTACAAAGCAGTAGAATAGTAGCTGCCTTAATATAATCACAATAGATATTAATTTATTGTAAATAGCAGTCCCTTCTTAAAATTATTTAAACTAAAATAACTTCAAAGTATCTCTCTCATATATTTGTATATATAACTATATACCTAGTTACTGCCTTAATATAAACACAATAGAGATTAATTTATTGTAAATAGCAGTCTAGCAGTCTATTCTTAAAATTATTTAATCTTGAATTTACTTCTAGATCTCTCTCAAGAGAGAGAGAGAGAGAGAGAGAGAGAGAGAGAGAGAGAGAGAGAGAGAGAGAGAGAGAGAATATCTTGGAGTTTATAATAGACAACTGCATTTATAAGGCACTTAAATGGGAGAAAAGACCGTGATCCTCTGACACAAATCTTACTGATTTCCTCACATTTGCATAAGTCCTGACAATGCTGACATTAAAGTTAAATGTCCCGTGGAGACTAACCAAATTTGGCACTCAATGGAGTCATCTTTAGCAACTAATCTATCTTGATTTTGGCATCTGCAAATACAGGTATAGTCAGTAATATTTGAGATAACAATACACAATTCTTTTCCAACTAACATTTTCAGTGATTGCTCTTCTAGCCTTGATGTAGGAGTGAATTATCTGTCTAACAGCTAGTGTCAGGGTGACAGATTTTACATCTATGCACACACCACACAAATATGCATGTGCACACACATGCACGTGCATGCACGCGCACGCGCGCTCGCGAGACACACAAACACAGAGGTTAGAGAGAGAGAGAGAGAGGTGGACATAATAATGCTTGGTTATAAATAGTGACTTTATTTGCTTATTTGTCTGGTGATGATGATGGCTATGTGTATATATAGAGAGATCCTGTCTGTGTTTCTGTGGGTTTGTGTGTGTGTGTGTGTGTGTTCTTGACAAAAACAAAGAACTATAAATTTATAAAGTATTCGTATCTTTTGTTAGTTTGTAGACTGTAACCAGTTCATGAGATAATATTTAATATCTTTTTTTTTTCAAGACAGGGTTTCTCTGTGTAGCCCTTGCTGTCCTGGAACTCACTGTGTAGTTCAAGCTGGCCTCAAACTCACAGAGATCCACCTACCTCTGCCTCCTGAGTGCTGCAATTAAAGGCATGGGGCACACCTTTATTTAGTATCTTAAGAAGAAAGCATCTAAGCATATGTCCTAAATGAAGACTTATTCAATATTTATATTAATGACTTATATACCATTCAGCGTAGTTGGCAATAAGATACACAGATTGAACAGAGCATATGTAGCTGAGACAGGTGCAGTAAATTTTGTGGTAGCATAATTGGGAATATGAACGCAAAATAAATCCAAGACCATGACAAGAAAAGAAGAGCAAAGGAGAAAATAATAATATCCCACTCTACAGAGATTTGTAAGATCAGGATCTTTGATTATAATTAGATATTGAATATGTTAAGACTTATATTTAATGAACTAACATGGTTGAAACAGACTCATGAAAAATAGCTGATTCATAACACTTTTGAGATTATGACTTAATCATACCTTATAACTATTTTAAATCATTGGCTTAATTTTATAGGATAAAATTTTCAAGTTCTCAGAGTATCATGTAGCAAAAGGAAAGGAATATTTCCCTGACCTCTGCTGTTAATCCACTTGTGTATCTTCACCTCCCATCCGTGACTCTTTTCACTGTACTGGGTCTTTCAACTCTAAGACTATTTCTACAGTCAGAGGCTTGCTGATCACTGAGGTAGTTTCCATATTGTGTGTATAGAGTTTACATAAACATGCGTGTATAAATTAATTGATAATTCTGGTTTAAGTGTTTGCATTACTTCCACCGAAAATTCAAAGCAGACATCCTCGGGAGTTCTGATACGCAGTATAATCTGTCTCTGATGTACTATGATTCTGTATTGCATTACATTTGCTAAAGTAAAACACAACACGCAAGGTGCTAAAGAGACAATACAATTTTGTATCTACTCACAAAGGCTGTAAATTCCATCATCAAGACAACAGTGTGTCACAATTTTGTGAAAGCTTTTTCCTTGTTCATAGTTTACTGACTTTCTTACACACTATTATGGCACTAAGGACATGGTGGCTGTATTGGTTCTCCTTTAGAAACACAGTATGTCTTCTGTGTCTTTCTGCACAGAAATTGTTTTATCTTAAAAACCTTGTCTTCTATGTTGAAACTTTTCAACGTGAGTTGATGTAGTACAAGAATTCAAACTATTTATGAACAAAAAGCATTGATAAATTAATGCCTTTATTAGTTTTGCTTTTCTTATTTCCAAAAAACAAATAAAGTTTTCCTAAAATAACCGTGTAGGCTGTATGTGTTTTCATATCTCATGCTTGTAGAAAGATTAAAAACAGAATGTAAAGAACTTTTCTTCATGACTTGCTTTTCTGTACACCTTTAGAATTGGAAATGAAATTTTCTTTCTGCATTTTATTCATTTCTTAGAATTTCTTTAAGCATTTTCTTATTTTTGGCTTAAATTTTCTGAACTCTATTATTATGTTCACTGACTATTCAGAAATATAAAAGAATAAATTGAACTTTACCAGTTCTTGATTATCTTTACCATTCCATTTCTCTTTTGTCAGGCAAACTATTTTTTTTTCTTTAAACCAGCGTTAAACAAATAACTCTAGGCAAAGAAGGAAAGCTGGGAGCTGGAGAGATGGTCTTCCCCAGGGAAGAACACACTAATTTGTTTTCTAGTGCCTAATGATCATCCTTGAAAACATACATGCAAGTTTATACTGACTGAGCAGTTTATATTGAAGAATGCACACACATATATGCATATATATATACATATATACATATATATACAAACATATACGCATGCAATAATAATTAATGATGAAAGAGGCCATGAATTTGAAGGAGAGCATGGCAACACATGATGGAGAATTTGGAGGGTGGAAAGAGAAGGGAAAAATGTGATTGTGTGTGTAGTCAGAAGATTTCCTGTGTCCAGCCTGCTGGCATGTGGGACAAATCTCTCCCACTCGCATCCCCCAAGTAAACACACAGAGGCTTATATTAATTATAACTGCATGGCCATAGCTCAAGACTTTTGCTAGCTAACTCTTATATCTTAAATTAGCCCATCACTGTTAATCTATTTATCACTACATGATTATATTCTAATCTCAATAAAAAAGAAAGAAAATCAGAAACAAGCCTTTTCTACTGATAATTTATTTGGAAATGATATTAACTTAGTATTGTTAGAAAGCAGACTATGTTCTTGTAGCATTTATCAACAGGAGCAAATAGTTTATTATGAACCAGTTACTCCAGACAATTTTACAATCTGAGAGTACACATTATACCTACATAACCAGACACATATACTACAGAGCTTATATAATCTCACATGGAGGTTTACAATAAAGCAATGAAATCCCATTTCACTCAATTTATAAGAAAATTTGTGTGTAACCTCTTGCACCTACAGCATCAGACTACATCTTAAATTTTAATATTCTACTAGGACAAGGCATGTAAGATATAAAATATGAAAAGATAATTTTTTAAAAAAAATTTATAGATGTTTGCAATACTGTGTATGTTATTACAAACTGTCAGCATTTGGTTTAGTTAGGAGAGTGTACCAGAACTGTGGAATTTTCCATGTCAAAGTGGCTTGTGGGCATGTCTGTAAGACATTTTCTTGACTGCCAATTGATGTCAGAGGGCTCAAAGTGGCAAGCCACCATTCTTGAGCAGTTGGACCTTGTCTTTATGAGAAAGGTGACTGAATAAGAGCTGGAAACAAGCCTGTAAACTTCATTTCTTTACAATCTATTTCAGACCTGTCTTTAGGTTACGTCTTTAGTGCCCCACGGAGATGGACTTATTCTATAAGCTCAAATAAATACTTAGTTTTAAAGTTGCTACTGGTCATGATGCTTATCTCAGAAAGCAAACTTAACCCAACCATGACAGGACATGATGGAAATGTAATAGATCAAGTTTACTTTAATCCAATAATCTCATGGAAAATTGTCATACTGGGTAAGATCTCAGTTAATTCACAGTCAGAAAATGGTAATGGTCTCTCCCGAACATCAGAAATTCTTACACTTCAAAGAATCTGTCATAAACAGTGTTGCCTATTGCAAAATACATACAAAGTCCTGCTAATTACAGTGACCTGGCCTGTTCTTATATAGCAAGTGAGAAAAGTACTCTGAGTTTGAGTTTGTTATAAACCTTGTTTAAGGTTTATTATGGAAACTAATTGTATTTTATATTTTATTTTTTAAAAATAATTGTTATCCCTGTATGTCCCTCTTTGGGTCCTCTATGTTATCTACCTTCTCTGAGGTTGTGGATTGTAGCCTGGTTATTAGATCAGGACTTATCCCTAGTGCATGAACTGGCTTTTCGGAGCCCACTCCCTATGTTAGGATACCTCGCTCAGCCTTGATGCAGTGGGAAGAAGCTTGGTCCTGCCTCAACTTGATGTATCAGACTTTGTTGACTCCCCATAGAAGGACTTACCCTCTCTGACTAGTGGATTGGAGAGGGTTGTGGGATGAGGGGAGTGAGGGGGAACTGTGGAAAAATTTAAAATAAAGAGAAAAAAATTGTTATTCATCAACAATTGTACAGTTTCAAATTATAAAGCAATGAAAAATAGTTTTTCAGTGTTTTCAAAATCCTGGCATATTACCTTTGATATTCACTACATTAATACTTTCAAGAATCATCGGAATTTTTAAAATTATAATTTAAATTTATGTGGTGATAATGTGTTCCCCAATATATTGTGAACACTAATAAACTTATCTGGGGTCAGAGAACAGAACAACCTCTAGATAGACATAGAGGCCAGAAAATGGTGGCACACACGCCTTTATATCCTAGAGTTCCAGAGGCAGAGATCCATCTGGATCTCTGTGAGTTGAAAGCCACACTGGAAACAGCCAGGCATGGTGACACATGCCTTTAATCCCAGGAAGTGATGGTAGGAAGCATAAAGGTATATAAGGCATGAGGACTAGGAACTAGAGCCTGTTAAGCTTTTAGACGTTTAGCAGCAGTTCGGCTGAGATCCATTCAGATGAGGACACAGAGGCTTCCAGTCTGAGGAAACAGGATCGGCTGAGAAGTTGGAGAGGTGAGGTTAGCTGTGGTCTGCCTCTGTTTCTCTGATCATTCAGTGTTCATCCCAATACCTGGCTCTGGGTTTGTTTTTATTAATAAGACCTTCTAACAATTCTTGCTACAAATTTACTTTTAAGAATATTCACAATCTACAACTTAATTAGCCAAAATTCTTGTTTTGCATGAATTATTTTGATAAGAATAAAATATTTTCCATCCATTAAAGTCAAAACATATGGAAGTTCTTCCAAAAAATTAAAAGTAAAGTCTCCATATGTTCCAACCATCATATTTCTGAGTATTTATTCTACAGAAATGAATAATTTTCTTAAAATGATACAATAATGTGTGCATCCCAAAATGCATGTTTACCTCCTACAACTTTGTGTGTGTGCATTTAAATATAACATAAATGTGTATTATTTTATGAGTTTTTTCACTATTTCTACATTAGACAGGTTTCCTGGGATGTTGAAGTGGCATTAGTCTATCGTGATGACATCAAGCTTCTCATCTCATTTATAAAGTAAAGGAAAACACTAATTTCTTCCTTTCATTGACCTAAAGATTACCTTTCTCATCATCTATGCAGTAGTAAGTACATAATGACTTCCTGTCAATACAACAGGCAACTTGCAATATAGCAGATATTCTATAAATGACAGCTGCAAATTTCTGGTTTTGACAAACAACTTAGAACTGTATAATGACTCCTATTTTTAAAATGTCACAAATTCATAAAAGTACTTGGCTTATGTTGTGCTAACATTATTAATAAAATTAAAATTAGATACATATCAAAATACTCAATTGTTTTTTAAAATGGAAAAACATGATGTGTGAACTAAAATTGAAATACTCTGGAATTCTACTTAAATTAGTGGATATTATTGTAGTATTATGGCCATTTTTAAAAATGTGTATTCTGAAGGTCAAAATCTGGACTGTTTGTATGCAAAGGAAATGAATACCTTACTGACTGAGCTATCACTCCCTCCCCTGAGAAACTTTATTTAATATTTACATTAATTATAATATTCATTTATATTTACACATAAATTTAAATATTTCTGAGAGAAATATGTTTATTTTGTAGATAATATTCCTTAATCTGTTTTTATTGCTAGTAACACAAAAGCAGATTTCATATTATAATGAAGACATTTATTTTGGCTCATGATTCAGTTCTAAGGTGAAAGGGTCAGATTTGGTAAAGATTATAGTTGACACAGTTCCAAGAAGCTTTAGGACATCATAGTATTAAGAAATATTGGTTGTTGTGGTTATGCTTTGGTTTCTTTATTTTAAAGAAATCAATATTCAGGTATGATATTTAACACAGTCCTGTTTGTGGTCACCTTCAAAAAGCTGTTTTGAATATTACAGTAGAATTATTGCCACATCTTTTATGCTAAATAAAGCAGATTAAGTAACAATATGAGTGTGGCATAGAAGTAAATTTACTCTGTGTACACACAAGTGTGGGAGCAAGTATGTGTATATGTAGCAGCTATATATGCAAACATACATGTGCATGTGTGTATTCCATAATTCCTTTTCTGGAAGAAATTATTGTTTCTAGAAGCATAACATATTGTACATTATAATTGTAGATTTTAATGGAAAGTTATGGAAAAATTCAAGATTACATTATCTGCAAACTTACTAAGGACAATTAAATAATAATCTTATGAAGAAAGTGAAACCAATACACATTGCAACCAAAATATTATGAAAAATAATGTTTAAGATCTTAGACTGTATTATCTGCATGTTCTGAACTAACTATATCTCTTTCTTCCAAAAAGAAAAGAAAAATGTGTATGGACAATGTACAATCTTTATACACAGATTTTTTAAATGATTTTGACACAATGAAGGTTTATTTCTTTTTAATTGACACATAAGAATTTGTTGCTTCAATCGAGGCAGGTCCAGTCCCCTCCTCCCTTCGCCCAGGCTGAGCAAAGTTTCACTGCATAGGCCCCAGGTTCCAAAGAGCCAGCTCATGCACTAAGGACAGGTCTTGGTCCTATTGCCTGGGGGCCTCCCAAACCGTTCAAATTAATGAACCGTCTCACTTATCCAGAGGGCCTGATCCATTTGGGAGCTCCTCAGCTATTGGTTCATAGTTCATGTGTTTCCATTCATTTGGCTATTTGTCCCTGTGCTTTTTCCAATCTTGGTTTCAACAATTCTCACTCATACAATCCCTCCTCTTTCTCAACAATTGGACTCCCAGAGCTCCACCTGGGGCCTGGTAGTGGATCTCTGCATCTGCTTCCATCAGTTACTGGATGAGAGTTCTACAGGCTGAGCTGAATTTCCAGGGGAGTCCTTGCCCTGGAGGAGATGGAAATGGTGGGTGGGCCGGGGGGAGCATGGGGGGAGGTGCTGGAGGAGGGAGGACAAGGGAATCTATTGCTGATATGTAAAATTATTATATTATAAAATAAATAAAAAAGAGTTTGTTGCTAATTTTAGAATGAAACTTAAGGTCCCCATGGTTATAGCTAAGTATTATTTACTACCAAATCAGTTACATTTTTATATATTTACTCATTTCGTTATATAATTCATTTTGTTATAATATGTATTCCCTAAGAGCCAAGTTTATGTTTCACTGTGTCTTTTTATAAAGTGTCTTGTAGAAGGGAGACCAAGCCGAAAAATGAACAAATACATAAAATAAAACAAAGACTATATTAAGTATTTGGAACATTCTGTCTATTGTTTCTATCTATATATGTTCATTTATAATTATATAATATATGTTTTAAGTTTGATAAAAGTTTTACACATAAAATATAAGAGATGAAGTAGAAATGCTAAAAGATTTGTGATTCCATTATTTTAACAAAAATGTTATTTAAATTGAGTCATAATAAAGGCCACAGTACTGGTTCACAATTAAAATAATGGTAAACAACAACAACAACAACAAAACCTGTAATGATGTGGTTATCCAGTACTCCTGAGATGCATCTGTATATGATGATGCATTTTTTTTTATCTGTATTTTGGTTACAAAGAGTGATTTTCTAAGTAGACAAGACTATTCTTAAACTTATGTAGCTCAGGCTGCCTTGAAACTTCTGATCTTTCTGCCTACAGCCTCCGAATCCAGGTTTTTCAGGATTTTTGTAGTATACTGGGCCATGCTGTGTTTTTGTAATAGAAAATAAAATGAAATGTTTATTTAAATGATCATAAATTTTGCATGGTATTTTGTCATTCATACACTTATTTATTTTGAATGACATTTATGTTTTCAAATATGGACACTTCTTATTTTAACAAAAACCATAAAAGATAATTCAATAGTATCAGGGTTGAAAGATTTTAAACTGTTCTAATTAAATTTCATAATCACTTGGCCAGTTAGTTTGAGTAACATTTGTCCAATATCTGTATTTGTTATGTATGATTACTTTGATCTACATAAAGTTTTGTTCTTGAACAACTTTATTTGTCATCAGCTCTGAAAATACAGTACTCATTTACTTGTTTACAGTTTACTGTGTTTTTTGTTTGTTTGTTTTGTTTTGTTTTGTTGTAGTTGGAGTTTTTCTCAGGTCCTGCCAGGCCATGACAGTCCCATGGCCCGATTATAAAATAATCACTCAGAAACTTAAATTAATTAAAACTGTTCGGCCATTAGCTCAGGATTATTACTGACTAGCTCTTACACTTAAATTAACCCATAATTCTTATTTATGTTTAGCCATGTGGCTTGGTACCTTTTCTCAGTTCTGCCTTGACTTCTTGCTTCCTCTGTGTCTGGCTGGTGACTCCTGACTCAGCCCTTCCTCTTCCCAGAATTTTCATCTGCTCACCCTGCCTATGCTTCCTGCCTGGCTACTGGCCAGTCAGCATTTTATTTATCAACCAATCTGAACAACACATATTCACAGCATCCATAATGACATCCTACAGGATTTTTTATTGTTATTCTTTATGTACATTTGATTATTCTCTTTTCATCTCTTTCAGATTGCTCATGAAAAACACTGTTGACCAATGAAGTTTTATATATATCAATGAAGAAAGAAAAAGAAAACATGGTCTATAAATTCAATGTTATCCAAGTTATGCAACTAAATCTCCCCACACAATTATTTTTCCACAAGTATTTTTATATGACTTTACCCCCAAAGTATGTAGTAAAAGTGACATGCTAGAAATTCTTTTCTAGTAAAGTAACATTTTAATTAAATCATGAGTAACCAGTAGTTTTTAAATATGTTTTACAAGATACATTCAATTCTTGTAAAATTCACCAACTTTATTCCTCTAGATTATATATAATCATGAAATAGCTAACAAATTAAATAACTAGTTGATGGGAAATTTGGGGGACAGGGATTAATTTGTTTTGAAACCAAGGACTGGCCAGCTGTTCACTCAGGAGCACTTGCAGGCTTTGAGTCACACTCTCTTGTATCTAAATTGGTGTGTGTGTGTGTGTGTGTGTGTGTGTGTGTGTGTGTGTGTATTTCAGAAAATTAGTTTAGGGTTTAACTTGAATCTCTTGGAAATTTGTACAAAGTATTTTGGCCTACTTGTACCATCATAATTATTTGTGTTATTTCTGTGTGTCATGTATTTTCATAATGAATAAAAGCATATAAGTTTAGCAGAAAATATCCAACTAATGGGACATCAAACCATACATGTAAAATATTAATAAAAAATGTCAACATTTAAATAAATTTGAAGAGCAGTTGAAAATATTTAAACTCCACTTGAAAATAACACATTATGGTTTTTATGTTTAGTGTTTTATACCAATTTAAACAAGATTATTCTCTATATAAACTCATAAAGATAATTTAATACTGGGGTTTCTATAACCAAGAGTGGTTATAGAACAGTCACTTTTAAATGTGACCTTTGTTCTCATTGAATATAAATTTACTTCTAAAATTTTCATTTGAAGTAGATTTTTTACAGAGCGATAGATGAACCTCCAGTGTCATCATAAGGCATCTCTTGGAAATAGAATATTTTAATCAACATGGTAAATGAAAATTGGTTAATTTCCTTGATCTATACAAAGTATATTAAAAAAAATAGTCACCACTTATCTTCATTTTGAGTACATAAATGCTGAAAGTAGAAATATTCTATTTATAGTTTTAGTACATGGGTGAATGCACTCATCACACTGCATTGGTTGCCCAAGAAAAAAGTGTTAAGAGTTCCTTTTATTGATTCACAGGCTAAGCAATTTCATTTTTTTTTTTTTGTTTTCATACTTTGCCCTATAACCCCAGCATCCATTAGGCACTACAATAGCAAGGTGTAGACACATCAACTACAAAGAAATAGAATGAAAATGACACTGTCTCCAGCTAGGGATGCATTAATAGACCTGAGAATTCAAACATAGAAAAGGCAATTTTTTCCTGCTGGGAAGTGGTGTTCTCTGGAGAGCTATCTCAGACTGAAGAACATGATATGAAAATCAATAAAGGCCCTATTGTGCTGCTGATGTGTCCGGTAAGTGTCATTTTCTATCTTGCTAGCGGATATCTAAAGGAAGTTAAAGCTACTTTACTCATAGTAATTGGATGAATCCTCTTTTATCAGTGGTCTATATTGCTGTTCATCGCAAAAATAAAATATCCTGCAGGGTCCAGTTGGAGAAGAGATCTCATGGAAATGAATGTGAGAATGGCAAGGCTTCCCACAATTGTGTGAATGGGATCACGGATGCTTTCCAGTCTCTGAACTCCTATACATACAAATGAATTCAAGAAGCTAACTGTAAATACTGACAGGAATTGTGGTTGGGGAAACATCAAATTGGTTAACCAAGGAAAGCAAGTTAAAAGACAGCATTACAAATGCCAGGATGATGTGCAGAAGTTGAATAGCTAAATTGAATGATTTAATTTCATCAACCTGTATTGCATTTGCCTAGAAGAAAGTTCGTGTTTGAATATTATCTAGATAATAATGTCAGGCATGTTTATTATATAGGATATTATGTGAAGTATTTTAGAATTCTATGACATTTATCTTTGCTTTCCAAAAACCTGAGAATACAACAACATAACTACTCAATTTTCTTATGATTTTATGCAATACATTAGATTTTTTTCTAATGTAAAAGTCCTTCTATTGTCAGTTTAACAACATACATGTAAATGGCACTCTGTCAAGCAAGATTAGCTTTTATACATGAGGTTTACATTTGAAATTACATTTTTCTCTCTTTACAGTTTTGGTTTATGCTGCCCTAAATATAAAATAGCTAGTCCATTTAATTTCCATTTACATATTCTGAAAAATTTAAATGTATGAAATTCAGTGTTTAATCAAAATTAATTTTGGTATCCATCAATGCAAAATTGTATGTTTAGCATATAATTACTTACTCAATAAAAATATTTGAAGACTAACTATGGAGCCATAAGATAAGTACAGAATCCCAAAGATACTATTGTTATGGTAAAGTCTACGGAATTGGGAAAATAAAGGCACTAAGAAATTCTAATAAAGAAATAAAGATTTTAGTATTTAATAACATACTTATGCACAATAATTTGTCAGTCTCAATCTCAACATATTTATTTTGAAAACCTGGGATATATCTCAATCATCATAACAATTTCCTTTAACAGGATCCACATCTTCATGGGTTATTTACATCATTTAACTTTGATACAATAAAGACCATTTATTCAATAATCATGCCATCCAGAATATACAACCTATGCTAAAAACTCAACAGTAACAAAACCCAACAGTATCTGAAAAAAAAAAATCAGGAAAGATTTAGCCATTTCTCAAAAGCTATATCAATACACAAAAAAAATGTTACAATAAAAAATCTCAAGTAACATTCATGAACACCAAGTAATTGAAAAATCTGAGCTATATGATCCTGCCTCTCATTTACAAGGGTGGCTAACGTCAGCAGCTAAGAAGCCAACTGAAAATAACAAAGGAGGAAAGGGCTTGAAGTATTCAGCGCCCCTAGAATGTTGGGAGAAATGAAAATGATCTAGCCGTGGTAGAACAAGTAATAAAAAGGAAGGATGCCCTGTGGTGGGCACTACAGGGGTAATGGTAAGGAAACTGTATTAAGTATAATATCAAGAATAGATGCATGTGGATTAAGTCACCCAGTATTTTATAGCCACGCCTGCCATGTTTGAAGTAGTCCAATTCAGGGACACTTGTAATGGAAAAGCGATTTCCAGTAGCAGCATTGGGAAAGAGAGAATGGAGAAGATTTTTTTTTATTTTTTTTTTTTTTTTTACAATATATTTGGTTCAGGTTTTCCCCCTTACCCTTATCTTCCCATCTCCCTTACCACCCAACTTCATTCTCTCTCTCTATCTCTCTGTCTCTGTCTCTTTCTCCTCTCAAAAGAAAACATAAAAAAGAAAGAATTTTTAAGGTGTGTTGCCTGAATTCTGACAGATAAAAGAGTTCTGGAGTTGATGGTGAAGATAGATGCAAAGATAGCTTCTTTGACTTTGGGGCTGGAGAGATGTTCCAGGTTGTAAGAGCACTTACTGCTTTAGTAGAGAACCCAGAGATTCCCTTCCCAGCATCCACACTGTGGGTTAAAACCTTCTGTATCTCCAATTCTGGTGGGAACAATTCGCTCTTCTGACCTCTCAAGCTCTATATTTACATACATAGTGCAGAGACAGAGGTAGACAAAAATTCCTAAACACACATAACAAGCTGGTTATGTGTGTGTGTGTGTATGTGTGTGTGTGTGTGTTATGTGTGTGTGAATAGAGAGATAGATGTGTTGTGATGTTGTATGAGAGAGAGAAGAGAGAGAGAGAGAGAGAGACAGAGAGAGACAGAGAGAGAGAAAGAGAGAGACAGAGACAGAGAGAGTTGCATTGTTTTTCATCCTGTTTCTCAATCTTCTTACTCACAGATGATACTCCTGAAAATATTTTCATATCACTATCCTCTTGTTATTGGTTTCTTCTCTTTTACAAATATGGCTACCATGCACCCAATTTCATGCCATACCTAGTTTTACAAGAAGCAAATACACAAGGAAGCATTATCATCCATATTCACATTTACAAAGGAACAATACATGTAATTCGGTATCACTTCAACTTACAGAAAAAAAAAAAAAGAGTACGACCAATGTATTACAAAGCATAGAACTAACTTACTTGTAACCTTTGTGTTTAAAATGTAAAGATAGACAATATATGACTTTGAAAAGGACAAAAAATTATGGGATGTATAATAAATATTTCAAGTATTAGAGAAGAACATTTTATAACTGAAAATAAAAACCCTGAAATTTGTATATATCCAGAAAAGATGGCTGTTGTCAATATAGTCTTAAGGAACAAGTAAACTATACGCACCAAATTTTAAAAATGGAATATAGTCTTAAGCTACAGAGTAGAAATAAGGTTAATTCTTAGGAAAATAGTTGCTTTTTTATGGTGATATTGTGTTCCCCAAAATATTGTGCACCCTAATAAACTTCTCTGGGATCAGAGAACAGAACAACTAGATACAGAGGCCAGAAAATGGTGGCACACACACCTTTAATCCTAGCATTCTGAAGGCAGAGATCCTTCTGAATCTCTATGAGTACAAAGCCATGCCAGGAACAGCCAGGCATGGTGACTCTTGCCTTTAATCCCAGGAAGTGGTAGCAGAAAGCAGAAAGGTATATAAGGCGTGAAAACCAGGAACTAGAGCCTGGTTAAACTTTTAGGCTTTGGAGCAGCAGTTCAGCTGAGATCCATTCAGATATGAGGACACAGAGGCTTGCAGTTTGAGGAAACAGGATCAGCTGAGGAATTGGCAAGGTGAGGTGGCTGTGGCTTGTTCTGTTTCTCTGATCTTCCAGCATTCACCCCAATACCTGGTTTCAGGTTTGATTTTATTAATAATACCTTTTAAGATTTGTGCTACACCTTTTGTGTGTAGTCATTGACTATGAGAAAGGATAGATTAAATTTACTGAATGCTGCCAGGCAGTGGTGCCACACACCCTTAATCCCAGCACTTTGAGGCAGAGGCAGAGGAATCTCTGAGTTTGAGGCCAGTCTGGTCCAAACAGCCAGTGCTACACAGAAAAACCTTGTTTCAAAAAATAAAATCTTGAATGCTGTAATAAGACCCAGTCAATTATAAAGAAGACTCTACAAATGAAAGCATAAAATAAGATATCAGAAATGACATAAAATTGAAACTAAGTGTGGTTAAATATTAAAATTATCAGATATGTTTATACTCTTTGTATATATTATATTTAAAAGTCAAAGCCGATCACTGAGGAGGATGTGAGAGCTGGGTGGTGGTGTGCAGAACCTTAGCTATGACATGCAGCGTGATCAATGGCAAGGAAAGAAAGGAGGTCCGGAAGCTCTCCTTGGGTGGCAAGCACCTAGCAGCAGCAGCAGCAGCAGTCTGCCATGGCTCCTCCATCACCAAGGTCCCACCGGGGTAGTGTAATACACCAACCGGAGCCTGTGCAGTCTGAAGGTGTAGCAGCCTGGACAAGCACTTGCTGACTGCCAGAGCAGCCTAGAAGTGGATGGGCAATCTGTGAAGGTGTAAGTGTCAGCTAGAGATGGAGAGCTGTGATGAGGTCATCGCCAATCTGCAGCAAGCCTATAGTTTGGTCAAGGAACAGGGACACATCTTAGAAGATGATATTCCTAGTCCCCTCCCCACGGGACAAGAAGCAAGTCTGGAACAGTACCGAGGAATGGAAAATCCTCTGGGAGAGAGAACTGCACTCCTGTCTGACCAGGCTCACTGCTGTATAGCTAGAGAAGGAACTGGAAGTGTCAGCCGGAACCACAAGGTGGGGTGGTGGTGGGGTGATGTGAAGACCATGTCCCAGCCCAGCAGGCCTGCATAGAGGCCAAGCATGATAAATACATGGTAGACTTGGATGAGTTCTTCTCTCAGGTGGACTAGAAGAGAAGGAAGCGAGCTATCCCTGGCTACTTGTGTGGGAATATCATGTTTGAGCTAATGTGGGAACCCTATATCACATCCAGTGGTAGCAGCTATTACCAGAAGGACATTGAAGAGCCCCTGCAGCACATGGGTCACTTTGCCTCTGTGACCCAGAGTCCTCTGACACAGAAACAGCTCATCCCACACATGGCAATGGAGGAAGTCACTGATGCATTCATATCAGAGGACAACTAGGTAGAATACTATGCCTGGCCCATGAGGGTCTGGGGACAGAAGCTCCAGTTCCTTTACGTAGTTCTTGTCCTGGGGCTTGCCCCTGCCTGTCATGCTGATTGATTCTTAGCTGAAACTTACTCGGCATGCCTGTTACTGAGACATGAGCCTTCCCGGTTCCCGGTTCTGGACTGGAAAGTGGGTGAGGTTTGCCTGAGATTGCTTCTCCTGCCACTGTCCTGTAATGAAGTCTGTGAGCACTAATAAATAAAAAAGTAAACAAATAATGAAACTGATTCAAAGGATGAATCATACACAATAAAATGTATGTAAAGAAATACATATGAAAATTTAAATTTATAGAAAACATGACAGAAAAATAATTAATTATAATACCTTGTTTAGAGATCACTTCCTAAATATAACACCAGTAGCACAGACACTGAGAGAAAATCAATCAATGGGACCTCTTGAAACTGGGATTTTTGTAGAGCAAAGGATATGGTCAACAAGGCAAAGCGACAGCCTACAGAATGGGAAAAGGTCTTCACCAACCCCACATCTGACAGAGGACTGATATCCAGAATATATAAGGAACTCAAGAAATTAGACATCAAAATGACCAATAGTCCAATTATTTGGAATATTCTATAGCTAGATTAAAATGTCCTTTTAAATAATTAAAGGGTTATGTGTGTGCTTATATTAAATGACTAGTAATAAACAGTCTACAAAATATTAACATGTAGATAATAAAATCCTCAAAAATTATGAAATTCAAGGTGGATTATGTAAAATTATAATAAGGCATGGAACAGATTATTAAGAATAGCTGTTACTTTATAACACATTATTTTATAATAGTTATATTACTGATGATTAAATTTATTTTCTTGCAGTTTTAAGTTAGCATATTTTCTTTTGTTATTATTTATGTTTATTTATGTGCATGTTTGTGTATGCTCCTGTGTGCTGGTTCCTGTAGGGGCCAGAATGGGTCATTGGGTTCCCTGGAGATGGAGGAAGAGGTGGTTGTGAGATACCTAATGTGGGTGCACTAGGAACTGAACATAATTTCTCTGTGAGTCCAGCAAATGTATGTAACCACTGAGCTGTAAGTCCACCCCTAGTTTTGATATTTTTTAAGTTAACTCTACTGGATTGGAAACATTAATCACAAAATCATTAATTTTAAGACAGGACATCAAAACACAAAATTCCACCTAAAATTTTAATATCTAAACTTTCCTCTCTTTTGTTAAATAAAAAAATTAACAAGAAAGGAGTGAAAGTAGAATTTTCACATTTGGCTTATAACCTATGAAATAATTAGGGAATGAACTCAAAGACTTTTAGTTTCATAGCTGAACAGCTAAAGCAAAGTACATGGGAAAACCCCCAGACACATCTTAATTGAACACTACTATCTAAAGTCTAGAAAGAATCAACTACAATACATTGATATCTCTAACATTCTTCCATTAGAAAAAAATTAATTCTGAGAAGACAACCAACATACATTAAAAAAAATTAAAACAGAATATTTCTTAAGTATTACTCATGTGTTTCTAAGCAGTAGCTGATTTTAGTCATGTACATATGTTTGGAGGAATTCACCCCATTCTCAGAGAATGACTCAATGTATAAACTTCCAGCAATATAATAGCATAATTCACTTCCCAGTATGGCATACTCTTTACTCTCAAGTAGGTGGAGCACACATTAGTGTTAACCTGAAAACCAAGGAAAACACATTTCATGATTAATTAGTCCCTGTCATGGGCTCAGTAAAATAAGGAGGCTGAGATAATGCCTGACAGAAGAGATAAACATGGGTGTGCATAAATTTTCTCTCACTTGATTTAATGGCTTAAGCTGAACATTTAACATCGAAATGAATATTACACTAATATATGTGTCCATCATTCTCTTTGCCAGTGCAGCAGCATCACACCCTGAATGTGCACTGACATTGCTTAATTAAATTTAATTTGCTTTAATAAAAATAATCATATACTTTCTTCATCCTGAAAAATTGCAGCTGCTGACAGGAAAAACCAGGTTTTGTGGTACTGAATAAATGTGTATTTCTTTGTTTGTGACATTTGCCTGGACATACTTTCATAATTAATCTGACCTATCACAAAAAGAAAAGAAGGAATTTTGATAATGACTGCATGGTGAGATTTTAACACTGAGAACCTTAAAGTCAACTCATCCATATTCTCCATTTTCAGCAAAACAAACTGAAGAGTAATGTATAATGAGTGTATCTTAAAACTTAGGTGCTGTACTCTAGTTTAATTTGTTACATAAATAAATTGCTAACACTGTGAATCCTGGCCTTCTTAATGTTATAGCAACAAATCTCTTCAACGTTGGCCCTGTCAATACTCTATCAAGGAAGGGAGAGGGAGTCATAGAGCATACCTTGCCATGAGGAACCACAAAAACTAATGAACTTGATTCAAACTAGAGCCATCTGGGAAATAGGAACCGCAATTGAGGAATTTGCTCCATCAGTCTGGCCTGTAGGCAAGTCTTTGAGTCATTTTCTCAATTAATGACTGATTTGTGATGGCCCAGCCTGCTGTGAGTGGTGTCACATCTGGGCAGGTGGTCCTGGGTTGTATAAGAAAGAAAACTGAGCAAGCTAAGTTTGCAGGCCAGTAAGCAACACTCTTCCATGCAAAGCTTCAGTTCCTGCCTCCAGGTTTCAGCCTTGAGACCCCACCCACAGATAAAAAGTTCATGCTTCTGCAAATAAATTCCCACCTTGCTACTGTAGACAACTCTAATGAAGTTCATTGGGTCACAAGAACTAAAAAAAAATGATGCAAAAAGTAGAAGAGAGCTAGTTGGTGAGAAGAAGGTTATCAATGTGTGGGAGAAAAGAGAGGACAGCAGGTGGGTATGATAAAAACATCTGACACCAAAGAAAAATGTCATATTTCAACCTGTATTTATATATTATTAGCATATGTTAATTAAAAACAAAGTCAAAACCAGCCACGTTTTATTAATTTGATGGTGGGAAAACACAGTTGACACAGTATCATAGTTTCTTTTGTGTTTGGGAACTATATTGATACAAATCTGAGAACAACATGTAGAGGGAGCCTTAGCTACAAATAAGGAAATATGTTTTATTGAGTTGTAAGGAGACAGAGATTTGAGCTTTGATAAATTGACAAATTATACAAATTGAAATTGTTTTAGGTGAGTTAAAAAAGAAAATGAAATATTAGTAGGCTAAAACTTTAAAGTCTACAAAATGTCAATATATGAATAAACATGTAAAGGTTAAAGATTACAGTATTAATTGAAATTAAAACAGTAATAAGAAAACAGTAATGTTTATGAAACAATATGAATACTAGCAAATTTTAACAGCAAACATTTCATTTTACTCCGTTTTTTTTCTAGCAGCCTTAATAAAACTACACAATATTTTTTTCAGAATTGAATACAGTATCATTTTTAAATGTTTCTAGATATTAAAAGCAATTGTATTTTTACAAGTATGGTACTGTATTTGTATATCTGTGTTCAAGGAACTGTGAACATATAGTATAGGAGAAAGTTTTGTACTAATTACTTTTCCTGTTGCTGCAGCACACCAAAAAGCAATTTGAGTAAAGAGGGATTGATTTCCATTCACCATTGAAAGGAGGGACAGACATGGTTGGAAGGCATGGCAGTGTGAGTATGATTTGCCTGGTCTCATCTCATCCATCCTCTGTAAGAAGAGAGTCCAAGAAAGCTCTGCTCACAGTATTGGAATAGTTTGTCTTTCTTTCATCTAATTTAAGGCATGCCATTGAACAATGTGTTTCAGAGGGTGAAAATTGTCCATTTCAAGTGCTGAAAGCAGAGAAAACAAACATACTGCCAGCACTTACGGATCATTTTATTTCCTTAGTCATTATTTGCTGACAATCATGGGGAAGAAAAACCTGAATTCTTAAAATATATCACATGCCCCCAAATAGAAGAAATTATAATTCTTTTCACATTAATTCAGAAAAAAATAGAGTGGGGCACGAAATCATTACCTTTGATGAGCAAAGAAGCTAAAAAAATAATTTTGTAGTAACTACAGAGTAATGACAAACAGATGCAGCATTGAGAATAAAAACCTTACAGCTCCAATGTCTCTGTATGGGTTCTGCCATGAGCCAACCTGGAGCAACTAGTTTGAGTGTATTCTTTTATTTACCTAATTTCAAGAAATACAGACAGTAGTCTGTTTTTTTGTTTGTTTGTTTGTTTGTTTTTGTTTTGTTTTTTAATTATTTTAGACTGAAAGCATCCCAAACTCAGTTTTCAATTTCCAATATGGGAAAAATAACATTTTTCTTCAGATATTTTAAAACAAATTTAGCAATGTAAGCAAGGTGCACATAACTTGTCAACTCCACTTTTTCACTAATCTTTAAGAGATATATATATAATATATATATCTTTAAAAGTTATATATATATATATATATATATATATATATATATATATTTGTAGCTGTGATTTTGTATTACAACTTATAATACAGTGTGGTGATACTTTAATTGTGCTGAAATGTGATTTTATTTCTATGTTAATAAATAAAGTTTGCCTGGAGATCTGAGGTCATTAACAGAGAGCCAGGAAGAGAAGTCAGGTGGTGGTAGCCCACGCCCTTAATCCAATCACATGACAAGCAGAGACTCTGTGTGGTCAAGGACACAGCCAAGGATGGTGACCCTTGAGTCTTTAATTCCAGTACCAACCATAGAGACCAGGAGGTCTGCTTAGACTAAACAGGCAGTGAGAGGAAGTCATGTGGCTGCGCTTTGAGCCAATGAGAAGGCAGAACAAGAAAGCAATAATACACAGGACACAGGAAGAAGATCTCTTGCTCAGAAGGGCATCAGTGAGTGGTAAGATAAGGTGGTCTTGCTCTTCGCTAGTGCTCTGATCTCTTGGGCTTTTAACTCTGTATTTGCCTCTGTGTTTCTTATTTAATAAGACCATTTAGAATTTTGTCTACAATATGGTGTTCATTGCTAATTTGAGTACAGGTTAGAGTGAAATAAGTTTAAGGTGGGTTGAGGGTGGGAAGGCTGGAGGGGAGGGAGAAGGGAAGAGGGGGATCTGTGATTGGTATGTAAAATGAATAAAAAAAAGTCTTAATAAAAATAAATAAGTAAATAAATATTTTACACATTTTCTAAACAGAGTCAAAATTGATTTTGTGGTGAATTTACACCATTTCTTTCTATTTACCAGTTCCTCTAGAAATTTTCATGTATTCAAAATATTCCTGTCTATTCATTCATTCATTTATCAACTCATTGATGTTAGTAGTCTAGTCATGTCTATCTTTCTTAAATTATTTTACTTTTAACATTCTATCCCTAAAATTTTTTATATATAATTTTATATTTAATCATGGTCAAACTAGACCAAAATATGCAAAGTGTTATAACATAACATATCAAGAAAAACATGAAATTCATTGTTTTATATATTTAGGCTTTATATACAGACATGTAAAATATATTTATATTTAAAGGAAAATGAAAAGAGACCATAATTTAACAAGGAGTAGAGAAAGGAGAACATGGAAAGTGTTGAGAGGAGGAAAGGAAAGGGGGAAATTATTTTAAATACAAATAATAACTACTACAACACACTAGATAAATACAAAATCATCCATAAAATATAATTATTGTGTAAAGTTCAGGTAATGAAATTTATTGATATTTACTTGATGTTGGTGAAAATAAATTAATGGTAAATTTGACAAAAGACTTTACAGAAATTTGTCATATGGAATATAAAGTCTCTAGTCATGATCATCCATTTATTTTAAAACTTATATTTAAGGATAAATATCCTTTTAACCATCATGCCACATGAAATAAATATATTTGTCATTCATTGTGAATTTAAGAGTCATTAATACCCATATCTTACTTTGTGTGAGAAATCATTGTAGATAACCATGGAACCACATTTAGCATAAAGCTCATAAAACAATATCTCCAAAAATGGTAACATAAAAATATTAAGCTACACTATCAAGTGTGAAGTTAGATATTCACAGTACTCAGAAGGCTTCATAAAAGCAATGTTAGTTAAAATTGACACATGCTGTAAGCATAATACTAAGTTTCAGTTTTATTACATTTCCTTTCTAAGTGTGTCTCTAACAAATGATATTGCTGAAATCATTCCAAGTAGCATTATTTTTAATTGATCAAATCATTTCAGAAATGAACAATGACAAATAACTTCAGTTTTATTATTAAATGCACTATAAAAACCAGAACATTTAGTTACAACAAATCTGTTTATTTAATTGTAATGTATTTTACCTCCAAGAATTTCTCCCTACTTTCATCTGCCAAGTTCACTTTTGGTAACTATTGCTTTTCTTGATAATAATTTCATGCCCTCTTTTAATGTAATAATTTTCTTCATCAAAGTAATATTTAATGTTTGATCCATACATTCATCATCAAACTACACCAGACAAGCATAATGACAATGTTATTATAATCAAAAAACCTTAGTCATCTGGTCTTAGCAGTACAAACTATGGTTTATGTTAAAATTTATTCTGTGGGATCTAAAAAATATAAGAAAGCACAAGGCAGAGGACTAAAAGTTTAAGAAAGGGTGTCATAAAACAATGAAAAGAATCAGGAAACAAAAGCACATGCTATATATAACTTCTATTTAAATAAACACTAAGTGGATGTTTTAACTCTCTCTATAAACTAATATTGTAGCAGAAGAAATATCACTCAAAGTAACATGGAGCAGGGGGATATGTTTTTCTAACATTTCAACATTAGTGCTTCTACTTCACTATCTGTGGAAAGACAAAGCCACTAAAAATTCAGTAGACTTGACTTCCTGCATTTTGAACATGAAAACTGTGTTGGTACGACTGTGAAATACATTATGAAATATACAGATAATTCTTTGCCTCAACATGAATTCCAAGAGCCTCCCCTTGAACTTTTGAGGACCTATGGTACATAAGTTGGAATCACTTGTCAAGACAGATAATCAATCAAATTATTTTCCATTCCTTATAAAACATTTTTTGCTTACAAGAATACTATTAATTCATGGAAAATGCAAACACTAATAAAAGAAAACAACAACGAAGGAAACTTGGGGAAATAAAGATGAATATGAAAAATTTTACAAAAACATGATTTTATATTCCATGGACATTATTATTAATATAGAATGTTACATTTCAGAATTGTATCTAGGTATAGTGTATAAACTTTTTGTGTAATTGGGAATAAAGAATACTAAATTAGGAGGATTGGTTGATGCATCTGGTACACCAGTGGCCTTTTTTTTAGTATCCTCTTGGAATACCACTTTCTTTTTAATTTGTTTGCACAGTGTTAACTTGATAAAGCCTCAGTTAGGACTGTGCTTAACAAAAAAAAATGTTTAAAGAATTTAAGACACCATTTTTAATTATTTTTTTATTTATTTTACATACCAACCACAATTTCCCCTCCTACCTCATTTCTGGCCCCCCATCCACTCCTCAGAAAGGGTAAGGCTTCCCATGAGAATCAACAAAGCATGGCATATCAAGTTGAGACAGGCCATGCTCCACCCCCCTGCGCACATCAAGGTCAAGTGAAGCAACCCACCAGAGGGAATATGTTTCAAAAAAAGTCAAATCATGTGCCAGGGACAGGTCCTGGTTCCAGTGCTAGGGCTCCACAAACAGACCAAGCTACACAACTGCCACCCACATGGAAATGGCCTAGGTAGGTCCCGTGGAGGCTCCCTAGCTGTTGGTCTAGAGTCCCTGAGCTCCCATGAGGTCGAGTCAGTTGTCAAGACATTTTTAACATGAAGGTTGTACACCAAAACATATTAGTAACTCTTTGATAAAAAGAGTATATTTAAATCATAATTATACAATTTTATTTGAATATATATATATATATATATATATTCAATTGACACAAAATTACATCTTCTGTCATGTACAGTAACAAATACAAGTAGAATCCTTGAGATCTCACACTGTTTTAATTTATCAGGAATGTTTTGCAGATAGGACAGTCAGCTAACCACTAAACTTAATATAGGCGATAGGCTAGTTCCTTTGTCAAAATTCCTATCAGTTATAAGAAAAATGCATCATCCATTTCCAACAGATGCTCCTCCTGAGTGTTGATAAATTACATGAAATCTGTTTAGCATGAGGAATTTCAAAGACTTTTTTCTGTTTAAGAGTTAAATATATTCATGATACTGAAAAAACATGATGTTTGATGCTACATTTCTTTGAACATTTTACAGGATAGGAATGAATAATTTACAGGTTACATTTAATTATGTGACTTTGAAAACAGCAATAAAAATACTTGTTATTTGTGTTTCTTCTGGTTGGAATACTTATCCTAAAGTAATACCCTGAATTTGTAAAAATAATTATATTGATAGCTTTTAGAATGACAGTATTATCATACATCCTGTGCAGGCTGCTGGCTTAAGAAGCTACTAGTCATTCAAGAATTGCAATTAGGGTTTATTTGAATTGACATATCAATAGAAATTGTATAGGTTTGTTTATGGAACTCTAAGCATGAGGAGTAATAGAATTTCAGTGAGTAATAATTCATTATTTTATAGAATGCACATTAGGGTTTAACAAAATACTTAAATAGTAATGTTTAATGTTAAATTATTCTGAAACAACTAATTTATTATGTTTTATTGCACACACTAAACAGTAATACAAATCCATTTATAACTAGAATAAAATTATTAGTAATGATGTTACTGTGTTTATTTAAAATATATCTCCTTGTATCTGGATAGATAGCTCAGTGGTTAAGAATGCACATCCCTCTTGCTAAGGGCCCAAGTTCAGTTTCCAGGGAACACATTTCTCCCACACCCCTAACTCAAGCTGCATTTGACCTAACATTTCCTCTTGCTTTTATAGGTGCTCACACACATGTGCATATATGTACAGATAGGAAGACACACACACACACACACACACACACACACACATACACACACACATACACACACACACATACACACAAGAAGATCATTCTAGTTATTTCATTCAGTATTTTTAACTAAACTTCCAATAGTTGTAGTACTCACTTGCACATGAAAAATATTGACTCTAGAGTTTTATGATTAAAACAGTAAAATAGAAATGAAAATAAAATAAAATGAATCCTCTTGCTAAAATTGTTTTGTATTAAAATTTTGCATTAAAATATAACATTTCTTCCCCTTAAATAGCTATACCTAAAGTGTACCAAGAAATGTATTATTAAAATTTCATGGAGATTCAGACTGGCATGATTAATAGTACTATATTTTTAATTAATAAAATTAAAAATTATAAATGTATAGTCTTAAGTATTAAAGAAAGCTATTATTAAATTCTCCATTATTTTCTCTTCTATTTTAGTATCTACTATTAAGTATGTGGAATTTTCAGACAAGGAATTTCTATCGCAATTCTAAGTGCCTGAAAATCCATCTTATTAACATTTTATTTAATTTTGAGTATATTTTTTCTGTGTTCAAATATATGTTTTGTTAATACAAGAGATGTACATATTTAGGTTTTTGCATATGTAGTATTCAGTGGATTAGTTATTCATTAACCTGTAATTAAGTTTTTAGTAATACACCAATGCTAATAACAAATATGATTTCCTATCATATCTCAATTTACTAGTATTTATCTTTTGTAATAAAGAAGTTTCCCTTAACTGTGGACTTTAATAGATTTTCCACTTCAAGACAAGTAGATAAAATCTTGTGCCATCTGATTACTGGGAAAACTAGATAACTACCTAGGGCTTACGTGAATCCATGATTGGAGGATGAGAATTCTATATAAAGGTAAAACATTTAATTGGGGTGGCTTCCATTTTCAGAGGTTCAGTCCATTTACTATTCAATGGTGTGCGGAGCAGCATGTGTTGCGCATGCAGAGCAGAGATTGGTTGTTGGAGTATAGCCCAGTGTTCACCCATCCCCTGACATATGCCTGGCCTCAGCATCTTCAATTATGCTCAGAGACAAATTCCATAATCCATTTCTGCCATCCTTAACACTAAAGCCAGAACCATGGCTGAATCTGTCAAGTTCTGCTGCTTGCTGAAGCTGGAACATGGTCCCCTCATTTAATTACATCTTCATCAGCTTTTTGTTTTCCTTCATTGCCTAAACTTGACTCTCCTGAAACTGCATTTCTAGACAAGGCTGGCCTCTAACTAAGATCTGCCAGTCTCTGACTTCCCAGTGCTGGAATTAAAGGTGTGAACCACCATACCAAGCTCTAACTTTTTCTTTAATTTCTTTTAACAAGTTGTAAACTTAGTCGGGTGGGATCATGCCTTGAGGTCCTCACTCCCTTTACTCCATTTCTCAACGTTTATCTGCTTGAATACTGGACTTAGCTCCATTCCACTTGCTGGTTCTCCTTTTTTCCTCAAATATTTTTCCTTGCTCATCATGCTTCTTTTCATTGTATAACTTCACTGGGGTTAACACTAGTAACTACACAACAGAGTCTGTAACAAGCTATTTTGAGATTTCCTCTGCCAATGAATCAATGAAAAACTCTTCACTTTAGCCTCAGACAGACTCTTCACACAAGGGCAAAAAGCAGCTTCTTTCTTCACCACAACATAGTAAGAGTGATTTCTAGGCAACATTCTAAATTTCTTCTCAGAAACCATTTGAGCCAGCCTACCACAGTTCAAATTACACTCAGCACCACTGTCTTCCATGTTCATACTAGGATGGCCCATTAAGCGTCACTTAAAGTTTTCAACAGTTTTACTAATCCACAGTCCCGAGGCCCATATTCCTTCAAATGAAAGCATGGTCAGGCCTATCACAGCCATACCCCAGTCCCTGGTACCAACTTCTTTCTTAGGGTTTTTTTTTTTTTTGCTCTAAATGGATGCCATGACCACAGCAATTCATATAAAGGGAAAACACTTAATTGGGGTAGCTTGCATTTTATTTATTTATTTTTATTTTTTATTTTTTTTCCTTTTATTTTATTTTACAATACCATTCAGTTCTACATAACAGCCACAGATTCCCTTGTTCTCCCCCTTCGTGCCCCCCCTTCCCCCCAGCCCACCCCCATTCCCACCTCCTCCAGGGCAAAGTCTCCCCGAGGACTGAGATTGACCTGGTACACTCAGTCCAGGCAGGTCCAGTCCCCTCCTCCCAGATTGAGCCCTGCATAAGTCCCAGGTTTCAAACAGCTAACTCATGCAATGAGCACAGGACCTGGTACCATTGCCTAGATGCCTCCCAAGGAGATCAAACCAATCAACTGTCTCACCTATTCAGAGGGCCTGATCCAGTTGGGGGCCCCTCAGCCTTTGGTTCATAGTTCATGTGTTTCCATTCGTTTGGGTATTTGTCTCTGTGCTTTATCCAACCTTGGTTTCAACAATTCTCTTTCTCACTAATTCGACTCCCTGCGCTCCAGGTCACTAATTAGACTCCCTGCGCTCCACCCCGGGCCTATCCGTGGATTTCTGCATCTAGATTCCTCAGTCCTTGGATGGGTTTCTGGCACAACTATTAGGATGTTTGGCCAATCCATCACCAGAGTAGGTCAGTTTGGGCTGTCTCTCGACCATTGCCAGCAGTCTTTTGTGGGGGTATCTTTGTGGATTTCTGTGGGCCTCTTTAGGACTTTGTTTCTTCCTTTTCTCATGTGGTCTTCATTTACCATGATCTCCTCTTCCTTGTTCTCCCTCTCTGCTCTTGATCCAGCTGGGATCTCCCGCTCTCTCTCCCTCGACCCTCACCCTTCATTGCTCCCACTCATGTCCAGGTTGTTCATGTAGATCTCAGCCATTTCTCCATCATTGGGCGATCCTCGTGTTCTTGTTTTCCAGGTAGGGGTGGCTTGCATTTTAAGAGGATTACTCCATTATCATGATGGTGTGACGTGGTGGTGTGCAGGCAGATATGGTGCCTGGAGAAGTAGCCTAGTGTCCTACATCTTGGGTCACAGGCAGCAGGAAGTAGTCTAAAGCAGTGTGGGCAGTATCTTGAGCATATATGAGATCTGAAAGTCTGCCTTCATAGTGACACACTTCCTCCAACAAGACTACAACCTACTCCAACAAGATCACACCTCCTTATAGTACCATTCTCTTTGGGGGACCTTTCTTTTAAACCACCACAAGTACTAACAGCATCTTGTTATTTATAGAAACAGTTAAAGTGGTTTTACATGTTTAAAACATCTTCACTTTCCAATACTTTAAAATTATTTATTCTATTTCTTGAGATTATAGTATGCTTACATCCTTTCATATTTCTGTTTCCCTATTCCAAAACTCTTTTACAAGTCATAGATTTTTTTCATTAATTATTTTAACATATTGTATTTTTATCTGTACACATTTTGCTTCTAAGTATATTCATAGATTATGTATTTACTTAATATTAATATAAATTTTACTTTATTAGCTTGTGAAGATGAGGGTTTAACCAAGCATCTTATACAAGTAAATTAAGCATTATACCAGTGAGTTTTTCTCAGCTCCCATGTTATTTTTAATCTTTAAAATATGAAAATTGCCGGACGGTGGTGATGTACTCCTTTAATCCCAGCACTCGAGAGGCAGAGCCAGGTGGATCATTGTGAGTTCGAGGCCAGCCTGGACTACAAAGTGAGTTCCAGGAAAGGCGCAAAACTACACAGAGGAACCCTGTCTCGAAAAAAAAACAAAAAAAAAGATGAAAAAAATATCTGTTTATAGCTTCTGTGGGTCATCTTCTCTTAAAATGCATTATGATATGCTTTTTTGTGCTTTTATAAAGTAAATTAGGGAGCTTTTTATGTCCTGCTCATAGTTTATAAACCACTCTGTTCGCAAATACAGTTTAAATTAATGAGCTTCTTGTTTGGAAACATTATTCTTGCTTGATAAATAAAAATCTCTCTTAAAATTTGGTGTCAAATAGTAACTCCACATGTTGATGGTGATATAAATCAGTAATAGTTTATGTGAAAGGCATCATTCAGTCAACGATGGTATGATTATACTGTGTGTGAGGAATGGAGGTTGGCCTGCGAATTTGCCCCAGAATAGTAAAATGCAGTGATACCTTTGCTAAATTGTCTGTGTCTGAATAGAATCTCATCAGAAAAATGGTGGAGGTGTAGATGAGGAAGGTGGTACTGAGATGAGAAAAAAAGGAAAGGCAGTAAAATAGAGAGCCGGGGATATATTTCAGTGGTAAATATCGTGTCCTGTGTACTCTTGTCTAGTGTATACAAGGCAATGGCTTCCATCTCTATTAAGGAATAAAAACCTACACCACCATTAAAAAAAAGTCTTGAATGACTTTTGAAATCTGTTATTTGGAGTAGGTTTTCTCAGAAGATAGAGTATGGCTCTGGACTCTCATTGGATGTCCTGTTGTCCCGTGTCATGGAGATGCTTCAGTTTTGGGTCTGAGGGTCAGGTCCCTTCACTTGCTCCAGCAGATCAGAGATGGGGTGGATGCTGGAGTGGGCCAACTCATAATCGTGGTTCTAGACCTGGGTGTTTGCAGGGTTGTGCAGCCTGCCAGCTCTACCCCATCCTCACCACCAGTGTGAGCTCTCCATCTCTACCTCATCCTCACCACCAGTGTGAGCTCTCCAGCTCTACCTCATTCTCACCACTAGTGTGAGCTCTCCAGCTTTGCCCTTGCTAATTCTCTCTATGCAGCAAGGAGCAGGCCAGGTTCTCTTACATTCATGCCTTTCAGGGCTGACTCACCTACACCTACTGCACCAGGGCCAGCTCTACTGTGCTGCCCAGGCCAGGTGCGGGACCTGCACGTCCAAGTGCTACAGCCCATGAGGGACAGGACAAGCTCTTCCACTCATGACCCCGGGGCCGGGTCTCACTCCTGCTGCAGGTAGCAAGGAACAATGGACAGAGGTTTGCATCTCTCCCTCCCAGGCCTTCTCAGGCAGGTATGTGGATATCCTTCTCCTGCTCAGTCTTAATGGCACTGGGCAGGGTCTGAGAACGACAGTATTTTAAAATGTAGTTATTATTCATCCTCTTGGGTGACAGTTGAACTTTTGTTAAGGTTCCTCAGAAATGTTGATTTTTAAGTTCTTGCTGGAGAGAATATGCTTAATTCACCCATCCAACAGAGCAGAAAATTAGAGTCCTCTGAGGGGCAGATCAGCAGACTAGAAAGTTCCTTACTCCTGCAAATTCACTGTAGGTGATCCTGAGATAGGAAGGTGTTCTGTGTTCCTTGAGATGTGACTGAAATAAGATTCTTCATCAATATTTTTATGAAATTAATTTAATGGCAATGAAACTTCTTTCAGTTTTGAAATTTAAAACATGAACACAGCATTTCCCGTTTTCCTTTTTGCCCTTCAAACCATCCTATGTATGGCTCCCTTGCTCTCTCTCAAATTCATTGCCTCTGTCCTCTTTTACTTTAATTGTTTTTTCATCTATCTACCTATATATGCATCCCAGTACGTATCTATGTGTGTATGTATGCATGTATGTATATGTATGTATGTATGTATGTATGTATCATCTATGTATGTATGTATGTATGTATCTATCTGTCTTGATGCCAGAGCCTCAATCAATTAGAAATAAGCAGAAAATAAGGAGACATTAGAGAAGTGTATGAGGCACAATATTTTGTTAGTCTTCTTTCAAAATATAATGTGTTGTCTGAATTAAGCATATGGGTATTGGTTCACACACTCTCTTGGTTAAGCACAAGAGCAAAAAATGGTCTTTGTGAGGTTTCAAATAACTTCAAATGTGGGGGTAATGCTTCTCTCCAAGACCTGACAAGGCAATAGTATTTTTTCTAACCTGACTTTTATTTTTAGAGAAATAATTTCCTTGTGATTATAGAGCTGTGCTACCTGGTTTCTTGCTAGTTATTGATTACCAACTGCCCTACTCAAATAGAAGCCACTGATCACTTACAGGATTTAGGTGGATTTCTTCCCATACAGTTTTCTCCATAAGCGTTGTCTATATAGAGAACTTGCTTCTTTCTATACAGCTGCCCCAAAACCAGTGCATTGTAAATTTGCTACCAGGTAGAGAATAGTCTTTAAAAATATTATTAACATGCATTTGTGTTGGTTGATGCATGTGTCTGTTGTGTCTGGAATTGAGTGCTATATTTAGTACATATAGGGAAGTCAGAGACTGTCTTGTAGGCATATCATCTCTCCTTCCATATAAGGGATCAAATTCAGATTTTCAGACTTAACAGCATCTTTTCGCACTGGGCCACCTTGCTGCTTCAAATATAGAATCTTAAACAATACAGGATAACCAATCTGAGGAGCACTGTTCCTTCACTTTTGACATACTCTCTAAGTCTCATCCACACTTAGAGAATTGTTACATGAAAGCTTTAATACCAGAAGCTGACATTATCTTAGCTATACCTTACCTTGGCGCAACATAGTGATAAAGGCCAAACACAAGGAGAGGATGATGTCTTCATTCTTCAAATGAGTGCTTAAATTAAGAGTCTTTGACAGACAAACCCTGCCTGATGCACTAGAGAAGTGGTGTAATGCAGGTTTCCCAGGATCTCTGAGTGCCTTGAGGCTGGCTTTTATGGCTTTCTTCAACTGCTTAAACATGACTCCGTTTCCATCTTCATTTTATCTGCAGATGATTAAAAGCTCCAAATAAACAATTTAGGACTTGAGAGTCCACTAGACAAGAATCTTTACTATTTAATTATGTCTATGGAATATTTTTAGTAGATGTCAAATTTTAGTTTTTTTTTTCTTCTTAGTTTTAACCTTTGTTCCTTTTCTTTATGTTTTGCCGCTGAAGATCAAATGTAGGGTCTCTTGCATACAATATATGTGATCTAGTACTGATCTATCTACCTGTACAAATCCTCTCTTTTTTGAATAATGACAAATTATTCTTAACCCAGGGAAAAATATTAATTATGTGGTTTTGGACAAAAGATCAAAATATATTTCTAGAACTATAAATATACCAGTGTAGTATATTTTTATTTTATCTAATTTTTAAACTATTTTACATTAATAAATGATTATCAGTAAGATTCCCTTTCTAAGAAATAATTATTTAAATTTTGATTTATTCACCTTATTTTATCCCAGACCACAGTCTTTTCTGAAATAGCCAGCAATGTTACTTTTACTTCAGGGATGTTATCATAATGTCCATGCACATGAGAGTTTTAAAATGTTAATAATTTCAAAATGTCAGTATTTAGTGTGTATATAAAACTGTTCATTTCCTTCCCAAAGCAAATTCATTTGACAATGTTTCTAAGATTCTACAAAATGACAGTTGACTAATACATCATTAATAAATACTGTACTCTTAATAAGAAGATGTGTATTAAGGTTCATTCTATAAGATGTTGCCTAAATGAGAATTTTGAATTTACCAACTTGATAACCTGGGAGAAGCAAACAATCAGACATACCCTTCTGCACTTAGGAAGGGAGAAACCGGGAGACATTGGATCTGCAGTGGGAGTCTTAGCATTGATGTAATATCTCCATTTCTATGGAAGGGCACTTGTTCCCTGTCAAAGACAGGCTTAAGGCAGACTGTCTTCTGGAAATCAGTTGCCCACTATAATTGACAATACATTAATTTAATATCATCGAACAAATAATGCTTCAAAGACATATATAGAACACATAGGTTTATACACCACCACCTTACAAGGGTTTACTTAACTGTATTTCAGATTCCAGGTTAATCTCAAATTTATAATGATGCAACAATATCATATTATTAAATATCCATTGACCTATGCTTAAGTGTCAACACAAGGGATTAAAGTCATTCTATTTGAAGAGCTTTTTGCTGCCTTTTGAAAAGTGGAGACATAAAACTGTATTTAAATTTTACTTGGAACCTATTTATACAGAGCATAAATAATAGTAAAATTAAAGAAAAAATTGAAATAGTCAATCTATTTCAGTTATTGCTTAAATGGACATGAACTTCAAATGGTACATCATCTAATTGAACTATTTTAATTTTTACATTCAATCAACCCTTAACTATGAAACTATTCTTTAAAAAATGAGCATTTGGAGATCAAAAGGGAATCTATAAAACATCAAAATGTAAATTTGAAATCTTGATTTATAGATTCACAAATATGAATTTTCATAAGAGCTATAATAAAATCTCACAAATACACACTGGGAACTAAATTTTTCACAATAGTAAAAATGTGACATTTTATATAAATCAGGCTGCATGACTTCTAACAGTCCTAAATATTGTAAGCTATATGAGTTGCTTTGTATAAATAGGTTAGTACCTTGAAATTAGATATGATAATGGTACACCCTTCATCTAAAATGCACAACTTCCATCAAAGGAGGCTTAATTCAGGTGATAGAATATATTTTATTTTTTATTGAGAGTAATACAATTTGAGATTGACATGTGGTATTCTTATGTGCCTGTGGACTCTTTAACATGGTCAAATGATTTTTAGAAGAGGATTTCTTTTACTTTAATACTGATTTCTATCTTAGCTGTAAATTATATATTGCATATATCTTCTTAAATAAATCTGCCATAGTTTGAAACGTAGTCTAAAACAACATGTTCATAAGAAATGGAATACTCTTCTTTTTTGTCATACATTATTTTTGACAAATAATGAATGTTTTTATACAATAAATTCTGTTCCTAGCTTTCACTTCTCTAACTCCTCCCAGATCCTCCTCATCTCCCAACCCATCCAAATTAATGTCCTTTGTAATGCCCTCTCTTTCTTTAGAAAGCAAAAAAAAAAAAAAGAAAAGAAAAAAAGCAATGAAACAAATTAGAATGAAAAAAAGAAAAAGAAAAAAGAATGGAAGAAATAGACTACATTATCTCTCTCTCTCTCTCTCTCTCTCTCTCTCTCTCTCTCTCTCTCTCACACACACACACACACACACACACACACACACACACACCTCAAGAACAACTTTAATTAAAAATGTGCTATACAAGCAGAAGACTAGTAAAATAAAAATGCCCCAAAAAGATAATAAGAAAGAAAAGTCTAAAAAACATGAGTTGTGTTTGTCATCTAGTAATGTGCAAGGGTTTTATCTTTAAGTGTGGTTAATATACTCAATTAAATTTCATTGGGTAAACAAATTTCTCCTTTACAAGCAGGCAACTCCTGCAAATAGGTTCTTGGCTAGAGGTGGGAGTCTGTGTCCACTTCTCCTTTCAGCATTAGAACCCTGCCTTGCTTGAATCTATGCAGCCCTGTGCCTGCTGCCATGGTCTCTGTGTTAGAGTGGGGATACATTGGTGGGGAGGGGTCGGGGGGGAGGAGGGAGGACGGGGGAATCCATGGCTGATATGTGAAATTAAGTTAATTATAGAATAAAAATACTATAAAAAAATAAAACACCTGGAAATGATAAATACATTTTGGACAGAATTTTTGAACTACCATTTAATCAATTGTATTGTGAATTCTCTAAGATCTGAATAAGAGTGCAATGAACTCAAAACACAAGAACTTCTGTGATTTCAGAAAGGAAGTATGATCTTGCAACACCTATCATACATGTTATTACGATTACATTCACAAATTTTCAGAAGTTTTTTTTTTATTTTCAAAAATAAGGCATTATATGGGAAATAAATTTCCACTTAAGGTAAAAAAACTTTCTGAGGTATGTGTATTTCAGCACCTAAAAGATAGATATTATTGTAAAAATGCATTGCAGAAAACAGTTATCTTTATGCCATTAGTGTGGTTTTACTTCTCTGTAAGAAAGCCTTGTACATTTCCACATGCATCAAAATCAGTAGTTTAACAAAGATAAATGATGCTATGAATCAGAAGCAGTTCTTCCTGCTTCACACTTCAGCACTAGCGTCTTCAATTTGCTTGCTTTATGAATTAAAAAAATAAAACAAAACAAAACAAACAAAAAAAGCACACTTGAGGACACTATTTTGTTGTGCTAAAGATATAGTCACAGAAATATTCAAATATTTGGAATTGAGTACAGAAGATGTGAATTTTTATTGTAAATGAAAAGCAGATATGAGTAAATTGAAACTATTTTACCTTAATATTTAAATTTAGAAAATAAAATATGCTTTCATATTGTGGATATATATGTACTTCTATATGTATATCTGAAGTTAACCAAAATCATCAGTCCCTGATTAGTTCTGTTTGTATTACTAAAAAATTGTCAAAATATGTTTTCACATTGAATAATTCAATATGGCAATTTTTCTCAATTTTAAGCATGTTGTTAGTAGGAAACACTTTTTTAACATTTTCATCAATTGTATAGATGTTCTGTCAAGCTTTTCTATTGTTTTGTTTTTCACTCATATTAGATTGCATTGAGCTAGTTGTAAGAGAGAAATAAAATCTAAGTAGGATCATAAGAAAAGTGTAAATAATTTAATTAACTGTAATAATTATGTCAACAAATTTTAGATATTTTGAATTCTATGAATTATTTTGGATATATGTATAATAAATGGAACTTTAAAATGAATGTGGTCAAAGGAGTATACATTCTGTGATAATCATCAAGATTATGAATTATTTTTAAGGTAAATAAAATGCAAATTCTACTTTACCATATGTAACAGGGAGAATGAAAATTATGGTGTTTACAACACTAACAGGAAAGAGAGGAAAGCAATTTGGATTTATAAATTATGTCTGGAAGACAGGTAACATGAGTTCTTGCATTTTTTGTGACTTACATCTTAATATTCTCCCTTTACATTTTTCAAAATGTTTTGAAAAATAAATTTTGTGTGTACTGTATTTACAGAATTGGAATTTGAGTACAAACAGCATTTACTTCATTTTTATTGTTATAATTGTGCAGATTCTCTATGGGGAACAAACATTACAGACATTTACCTCCAAAATCAATGTGACAATTGCTCTGTGGAAGATTATACTTTTGTGATGATCAGAATTGTATTCAGATGTAGAAACGATGAAGTTTTAATGAATGTTATGATGGCTTGAAAATAATATTTTAAACACATAGAATTTCCTACCTTATGACTAAATCATGAGCATCAATTAAAAATAAAATCCTGATACTAACCATCCCACAATGGTACTTTAGATAATTAATGTTTAATATAATTGATGGCAGCACTTAGTATGAATAAATAAACAGAAACAGTTTATTTGATTGCAAGCTATAGCTATGGATTGCTTTGATATATCTTCTTGATACTTGGAGTCAATTTGGTGGTAAAGTAAATAGCGAAACAGTTGAAAAGAGTAGCTTCTAAGCTACTACCATTTGGAGTTTGGGAAGCCATTATACTATTTATTGAAGAGAAAAAATGTTTAATATTCACAAAGCTTCAAACATTGCCTACATATATACATCACAGAACTGCTTAAATTATGCTATCACTTCAAAAAATAAGAGAATCATTTTAGGAACCCACCCACAGTATACCAATCTAACTATAGCATTTTAAATTTACTATTTTAATTTTTAAAAATTACATACCATAATACTGATATAGAAATCAAATGGAATAGATTTGAAATGATGAATTTTCCATCGGCCTTAGTCACATATCCCTTTTATTATTGTATATTATATAGCAAATTATGTATTATAGTATACTAATTATTTTAGCATTTTTAATTTTTAGAGTTGTTTTTATCCACAATAAAAGAGAAAGTTACAGAGTGTTATCATCCCTGGAACCTCACACATGAATACTTGGCCCCTTAATAAGAATTATTTCTTCAAGAACAGTGTTCTTGTAGCAATTGATAGAGTTATGATGACAAATTATTTTAGCAGAAATACATACTTACCCTGGGAATATAATCACTGAACACTATAGATTACTCTGTGATAAATCCACATTAATCCAGACAATATTTTTGTGAAAGATTCAAAGGCAATAATTGGTGCAAAGTTGTTCTTTACTCTAAATTATCCCGGAACATTGAATATTCACATGGGAGTAAAAAAGGCTGATCTTAAGATCTTAAATCCATGAAGGAAATTAACACTGGTGTATCATAGACCTAAATGTGAAATTTGAAATTCAAAGCTATTAACCTCTACTGAAATTAAAGAAAATCTAGATGTTTTTCAACTGGTAAGATGGGTGGATGGATGTAACATGTAAAGTAGACTCCACTAACCAGATAATTTTTGAACTGTGTTTCATTAAAAGTAAATCTCTGCCTTGTGCATAACAATAGTAAGGGACTGAAAAGAGATAAGTCACAGATTAGAATAAGATATTACAAAAGGAAATATATAAAAGGACCATTACTGAAAAAAATTAAAAATATCAATATTAAGCTATATAAAACTTATTTTGTGTATCTGTTTTATGTATATATAGTATGTATATATATGACTACAATAATAAAAAGAGCTTATCAATTTGAGATTTGGGAAATAGATGAGGAATGATTATTTTTTCTTATTTTTATCATTTCTTTTATTTTGAGATTATCATACAATTATAACATTCTCCCTTTCTTTCCCTTTCTTTTTGTTCTGTTATCGAAATAATTTTTTTACTACAATTTATTCTTATTACAGTTTCTCCTCCCTCATCACTTCCCTCTCCACATCCCCTCTCATCAGGATCCACACCCTTTCTGTATCTCTCTAGTAAACAAACATAAATCTAAGGAAAATAATAAAACAAAGCAAAACAAAAAACAAATAGGAATAAGGCAAAACAAAAAGAATAGCCAATGAAAAAGCACTAGAAATATATAAATGCAGAACACACACCTTCAAATGCACAGAAATCTCACCAAAACAAGAAAACAGAGGATATTATATATAATACCCATGACAGGAAAAGAAGAAAGAAAGAAAGGAGAATGGTTGATTCACTGACACAACATTATTCAACAAAGGACCTCAAAATATGCAAATTGAGTTCATTTTGCATTTTGTGTTGGGCATCTACTGCTGGGCATGGAGCAGACCTTTAAGAGTGGTTTGTTTCCCAAGTGACACGCCTTGAAGAATACTGATTTTTCCCTTGTGTTTATCAGTTGAACATAGCTTCTGGGTTAGATGTGGAAGTAAGCGTCCACATCTCCTCTTGCCTCTAGAACCACATCTTGCACAAATTGATAGAGGCCCTAAGCATGATATTAACGTCACCTTTCGTTTAAATGTATGTTAGTCATTCTGTGTTTAGAAGGCCTTGTTTTCTTGGTGTCCTCTACCCCCTCTGTAATCAGTGCTAATTAATTAATACTACAAACAAGGAAATATCATTAAATGTATAGATATGCAAATTTATACTTAGTGTTGAACATATTATAATGTGTGTATTTGTGTATTATATACCCTCAAGATTCAAATAAAAAGTGAAATTTTTAATGCTGTATTCCATTAATCTTAGAATATAAATATTTTCTTGAAGAGTTAATATAGTTTTCAAATAATATTTACTCAAAACAATAATAAGGAATTGAATGAAATATTTGCTTTCTTAATGTTGAGACAAGTACTCAAATATATCCTAGAAATCATGGTAATACAATATTGTATAGATTTATAAGAATTAAATTCTATACTACAATGAAAGGACCTTAAGAAATAGTATTTATAACTATATCTAATATTTATTTTAACATAGTTCTTGGTTATAAAATGTAGTCAGATATCAACTTACAGAGGACAATTTGCAAGAATTGTTAATAATCAGGAGAGACTCATATTGGTAGTTGGGGTTTAAAATGATAGTCATTATGTAACAGTGTAAAACTCCTCCAAATGATTAAAAGTACTGTTATGTCTATATGATTAAGAAATTACTTTATTAAATATATATGTGCATATATATATATATATGTGTGTGTGTGTGTGTGTGTGTGTTTAAAAGTAGTTGAATCAATATTTTGAGTGTACGTGTGCATTCAAAATAGCCAAAAGCCAGAATAAACCTATATCTTCACAAACTGAATCATGTGTATTAACTCAAGAAAAATACTTAAAGAGTTTCATCAGTACAATGTGAATAGACAAGTTCCCTCCCAACCTATAACATTAATATCATAATGTTTTCTAAAGCTGATAAAGGCATGAAGAATGTGAGAGAGGTTTCCTATTCATGTTATTTTTAAATAAGTTCATGTAGTTTTCAGAAAATGAAATGATCTAAACACAAATGTGGTGGAAGTTATGCACAGTCTGTAAACATGTGTAAGCAAGTCATTATGTTTCCCCTTTGGTAGTCCAGGAACTAAGTCCTAGGAAGTCAGAATCTAGGTCTTTCAGCTAAAGTCACTTAAAGAATCGCACCTTAAGAACCTTTGCTTTCCAGAGAGGGCTTTGTTTGGTACCACATCACTCTGTTTTGCCTTCAGTAACAATTAATTGGACGAAATCCAAAAGCAATAATATGCTGATAAGTATTTTTAATTGTTGATAAAATGTATATGTGAGTTTTTTTGATAATTGAGAAGATGTAGTAAATAAAATGGTAGTTTCACCTCCAAGTACATCAGGACATATTATATATTTTCTAAAATATTCACAGTACTGTAATAAGTCATATATTTTGTGACAAATATGTTTACGTAGATATACAATTATGATGTTGTATACACACACATGTATACATGTATACATACATAGACACAGACACTGACACACACACACTCACACACACACACAGAGCGAGAGAGAGAGACAGAGACACAGAGAGAGAGAGAGACAGAGAGGCAGAGGCAGTATCTGTATCTTCTAAAATATGAACTGCAATTCATTTTTAACTATGTAATGACTGAATATTTTTAATCTACCAAAACTCTTTTTTAAATATTTTAGGCTTATGAGGCAATTTCTTGATAACTAGTTAAGGTTTCCACTGGTATCTTAAGACACTGTTGTCTATAATTCCTGAATAAAATTTTAGTAAGTGTTTTCATCTTTTTAGAATGATCTTCCTTTTGAATTATATTGTTTTGTCAATTTTAAGGTAAGATTTAACTCAAAATAGAATATATGTAAGAATATAGAATATATGTATGAGTTTCCTGATATATATTAAAGAGATTTCTGCAAAATTTTAATGCTCATAATTATTAATTATAAATGAACATTTCTGATGCTTCTTGTTTTAAGATGATAAAAATATAAAATAGTTAAAACTGAAACAATATCAAGGAAATAGCACTTTTAAAATTTATTTAAAATATAAAATATATTCATATGTATATGAATATCACACAAGCCAAATATAGTATCTTTGGGTTCAAGAAATCAATGAAGAGAAAATTCAGGAGAATATATTATTAATGTGGTTTCAATTAGTTAATAAACAATAACAGGATGCAAGTGATTTGATCAGGGAAATGGGGAAGGGGCATTAGGGAGGAGGATGGTCACAAGTGAAGAAAAAGGAGAGAGATGGATACAATAAAGCTAACTACAAAAGCCACAAGGAGTCACATTATTAATTATTCATCTAAAACATAATTCATGTAATTTTATGCATAAATATACCTAAATGTTTTTAATAAACTTTTCTTATTTATTTTAACAATGCTCCCACTAAGTGACAAACACCATTTAACAAAACTAATACCCCACAGAAGTTCTTTTTCAAGTAGTTGGCCATGGCTGTCAAAACGACTTCTGAGACATGGAGTCTATTGCTTTTGCCCTTGGTTTTTACCGAGAGATGGCAGGTAAGTCCCCTGAAGACAGCATGCACTTCAGAAACGTGTCCAGAGACCCATGAGCTGGAACTGAACTGATTCCCCCCCCCACCCACACACACATACACACTGAGTAGTTTTTGGTACTAGAAAGCCCCTTACTGGCCCCTGCTGGCCATTATACTGTGAACGCCAACCAGCTTCTTAAGAGCCTTGTGGCAATCTGGACATTTGATGTAGATACACCAGGCCTTCTCTTACCTTCATAAAATCATCTGTAAATATGAACAAACCTTCTGCCTTGGCTTAAAGGCTCAAAAGGACCTATAACTGCAAGCTTGGTAAGATTATTCTCCCGTTCCACCTCCATTATTCCCAACCCCTTTGGGCAGACTCAATCAACTTACAGGAAATGCTCTCTGGATTCTTTCATGCTATAGATAACCACCACTGCAGGGCAAAAGAATTACCACCCTGTCTTCATTTCCATTTGAAATAAGACCTTTAGCACTCCCTCTTATGTGCCTATCTCTGAGCGACCCTGGCCTTCTCAGACTCCAATAAAGACAGATATGGCATCCTGATCCAACACATGGATGCCTAAGATGTAACACACATTGTCCCTAACATGGGCTTGGTACAGTTGGGTGAACTATTGGCACTGCTTAAGGTTTTTACAGAATGCCAATCAGAAACCATCAACATCTTTTCTGATAGCCAATATGCTGTCCAGGTAGTCTGAGTATTGTCCTTTTCTCACATAAAGGAGTCTGTAAGCCCTTTACATGTTACCATGAGATCACTTCAGGACACTTTGGGAATAGAGGACCCACCCCAGGTAGGTGTCCCATATCTAGTCTCACTCCAAACTTCTTGGTATCCTTGTCTAGGCAATGAACAGACTGATGACATGATCATGGCTGCTGTTATTGACCTCTTGGAACAAGCCAGGGTCCTCCACCAACACTTCCACTTGTCCCCTCAGAGCTTATATAAACTCCTTTCTGAACTTCCCATCTCTCAATGCAAGCATTTAGCCCAGTCCTGTGCCACTTGTGCCCCACCCCTTGTACCTCTTGGCCCCATAAACAGGGGAGATGTTAATTCACATGGCCCCTTTCCTAATGCGATTTGGCAAATGAAAATCACCCCCCACTCCCCCCCATTTTTGGCAATCTCCTCTTCCTTCATATGGTGGTAGGCACCTGTTCTTCTACCACCTGTGCTACTACCCTCTCAGGAGAGAGGGCAGGTCATGCAATTAAGGCCCTCATGTAAGTAATGCTGGTTATGGGAGTTGCCTGAGTTCTCAAAACTGATAATCGTCTTGCCTATTCTCAATAGTTTAATGATTTTGTTGCCTCTTCGGGAATACATCATACTTTCAGTATCCCCTACAATCCACTGGGCCAAGCCATTGTTGAGAAGACAAATAGAATTATTAAAAACTTTCTGGTCAAAGTCATGTCCCCAGAATCTAAATGTGACCCACATTTGGCTCTGATTGAGACCCTATTCCATCTAAATTTTTGATGAGACAGGCCTTAGTCCAGCTTATAAACATTGGCTGCCTGCGATAACCTCATTTCCTCTGGTCTGGACCCCATTTCCCTCCAATGGCAAAAGCCCACCCCAATGCTAACTTGAAGTCAGGATATGTTTGTGTCTTTCCACAGTACTCAATAACACCTATATGAATCCCTGCACAAGATGTGCAGCTGGCCATGGAGGACCCTGGAAACCACAAGGAAGACCCTCATTCCCTGCCCCCCCTGTATTGGGTAATGTTTACACTGTTGCCCCTGATTGCTGGGGGTGAGGATCTATGAACTTCAGTTGGTGTGGTAGCAGATAATCCTGCTTTACTCTATGAACAAATCTCCTGTCTCAATATGACTAGGATTCTGCCATGTCATTGGAAACCAGTTTCCTCTTCAAAGTTTGGGAAAATTTCAAAAGACTCCTTGATCCCTCGTGAATCATGACTCCTTCTATAATTGGGGGTACTTTCATACTGCTAATCATTCTTCTTAAGTGTCTTCAGTGCTCCATCAATAAGTCCACACTCCAGGTAATTTTGGCTCTTAAATTCCTAAACATGACTTCCTTGTGAGGTTGTTCAGACCTGGCTCTTGGAAATCCAAGAAGCCACTATGTAAACAGCCTTCCTTCTGCCCTGGCATGCTCCCTGGGATGTCATCCTTCCAGCATCAGTAGTCAATGATGGGTAATGCTATGAGATAGGCCATCCTAAGACAGGCATGGTCCATCATGCTCCATGAAATCTGAGGTAGAGTCAACAAAATCAAAGCTTAGAACTTCGACTCTTGCTGAGCTGCTGACACAAATAAATAAAAACAGGAATATAAAATTTAGTTTCTTGAAATAAAATAATGATGATGATGATGATGATGATAAAATTCAATCGCATTGTAAATCCAACAATGCAAATACCCTTTTTATTCTCAAAATTTAAAATCAAATGATAGTTCCTTGGAAGTAACTCTATGGCTGTATAAAGCTTTGAGGAGGGGAGGAAATTATACATAGGGCTTGATATAAACCTCACTAGCCTCAAGCTTAATGCTGCTGAGAATATGCTTTAATTTAGGATTTGTCTGCTATTAGCTCCCTTTGATTTTGGGTGTGTTCTATCATGCCTTGATCTTAAAGTTTTTTTTCTGTTTATAGTCAGTATTTTATGTGTATTCTCAAATATGTTGTTCAAAACTACTATAAGCTACCTGTGAAGAAAAGTATAGTAAATGTGATATAAATGTCTCTCTTTTGATTAGAGAAATGTTCTATAAAATTGGTTATTTTTATGTTGTGTCTAGGGATATTTTGCTTTAATGAGTGTTTAATGTATGTTTGTGTACACCATGTGTGCTTAGTCCCCACAGAGGCCAGAGGCAGAAAAGGGCTTTGGATCCCCCTGAACTAGAGTTACAGAAGTGTGTAAGCCATCACGTGGGTTCTAGGGATTGAACTCAGGTCAGAGCAAGTCAACTTCACTTCTGAACCATATCTCTAGCTCTTATAATTTCCTTTTCTGGTGTAAAGAGTCATGATTTTTAAGGAAAAAAAACTTTTAAACATCAAAGCAGTTTTACTGTTAATATTACAGCATAGTGAACTTATTCATGGCCTATAAAAGGAATAACCACATAGAAGAAATTTCAAAATATCTAGTTTATATAAAATCATTCAAAGAAAACTCAGGCCTTGATCTTTAAAATGTTTTCTGATACATGTGAAGCATGGTGAATTGAAGGATGTCTAGGTAAACAAATCAGTCTTATATGCCATTCTAATAATAGATGTAAATAAAGCTATTAATTTCTTTTAAGTGATTATTTTTCAATTTAGTTTATATGTGTGTGGGATGTGAGTGTATGAGTGTGTGTGTATGCTTGTATGTGCATGTTTGTGGGTTTGAGCATATGCTACATGTGTGTGGGTGGCCATGGAGGTAGGTATAGGGCACTAGATATCTCGAAGTTGTACTAACAAATAATTGTGAGCTACCGGCATGGGTTATGGGATACAGACATGGTGCTGGAAACTTAATCTAATTTATCTGTACTAAGAAGAGATATTCTAAACTGTTGAGCCCACTTAGTAACTTCTTAAGAAGGAATTTGGAAATTACTTAAAACTTTTGTATCTCTAGTTTGTTTGGAAGGTATTGTAGTGGAGTAAGTCCTCACTGATATCCTGGATACATCTCATACTGAGAGAAATGTTATCATGTTTCTGCTATTAAGACAGACACAATACAAAATCGTGAAGTACTATTATACATGGGTTAAATGAATTAATTATATGCATGCATTATTTGCTACAAATAAATCCATAAATATTTTATTTATAAGGAGACATAATCAGTCAAATACAAAATGAGTCAACACCTAAACTGAATATTGAATGTTAAAAAATTAAATGATTTAAATTTTAATGTATTAAAACTCATTAAATACTAGTCCCTTTAAAACATAGTTTTTAATGATTATTTCACCTAGCATTCTCATGTACGATAGCTGTGACCATATTGTCAATACTGGTTGGATGTATGAAACTCTTGACCTTGAAAATCACTAATTACCATTCAATTGCCCTCACTCAGCTTCAGTGTAATTGAAATCACATAGTTCTCTTTATAGGTGAACAGATTATTGAATGCTTATTTTGTTACATCAAGTTGGAAAATGTTAAATAATAAGCCATGATCTTCCTGAATCGATACAGGACACGTCTTAATTATCATTAGTGAAACCTTTCAAATTCTGTTGTTGGTTTTTTTCATGTGTTTTTTTTTTCCATATTTAGGTAATATATAACTAAAGAAGAAGAAAGAGAAGAAAAGAAGAATAAAGTCAAATTTACATAGAGTATAAGTTCTCTCAGTTAAGAAGGATTCTAATATTTTCAAGGAATAGATACTTTAAAAGACATTTAGATGTCGATAGTAGTAAAATTAAATGTTTAATATCTCACAAATAATCTATTGGTAACATTTTGCAAGAGAACTCTTGACTGTTACTGTAAAAAACCTGGAAAAATAATCTGTATTTTAAAACTCATAAATTAAAAATAGTATGAAGAATATAGCATAATTTTTATTTTATTCGATTTAAGATACATGAAAAGTTGAATAAAATGTTTTTGGTATTAACAGCTTGTATATGTACAATATATAGTTTCACTCACAGTATAGTTTCTTTTTTTCCCCCATCAACATAATAGTATTATTAACTTTTGGGAATTTCATACAATGCACTTAATCACACTCACTTCCTTTTCTTCCCAGGTCTACCCTCCCAACCTTGAGTCCTACCCACCCCTTCAGAAAAAAAAAATACACCAAGTTTAATTTGTGTTGCCCATATACTCAATGGGGCATGGTCAAACTCCTAATAGCCAGCTCCTTAAACAAACTGAGTCCTTCCCCCATCCTTTCCCACCCCCAACAGAAGCTGTGAAATGTGAAGAGATACCCTGAAGCATCTTTATCACAATTTAAAGGACTCTCTCCAATAACTTCCTATCTGGACTGTTTCTTTCTTTTTTTTTTCTTTTTTTTTTTTTGAGGGGGTGGGGTGGGGCAGGAGTTGTCACAGAACCCTTCAGTTATGAGCCTGCAGTCATCAATGCCACTGTAAAAGAACCATGTCATTTCCCAGAACAGCCCAGAGCAGCACTGACCACAGACATCAACATGGCTTCTGGCAACAGTATGGATCAAGAGGCATTATGTACTAACATTAGATTTTGGTGGCTGTTGAACAATGAAGAAAAATTTTCCAAAATTTAATAATGCCTCTTCCTGCCCCACATCACACATGCTTGCATAAGAACATACATAGTCATTAACAGTAACAATGTTCAATCAGCATATCCATTAGCACACAACGCTGTGTGTGTGTGAGTTCTGTTTTGGGGCTTCACATTTTCTGTTCTTGTTTTTTCATTTTATAGAATCAAAGAGTAGATAAGGTTTGGTGATTGATTTGTGTTACTTGGCATAATGGCTTCAAAGTGAATCATGTTGGAGCACCCATCAGTACTTCATTCCATTTTACAAGTGAATGATCATCTACTATATGGCCATTTATATCACACTTTAAAATAAGTCATCATTTGAATAATTTGTCTCCATGAAGGTTTTAAGTTAAAGGGCTAAAACAGCTCCATAGTAATTTTATATGTCTCCCATGCTAAAATTTAATGTAAGATATCCCCTTAAAAACATAAGCATCAAGACATTATCCTTTCTCTATTTTTATTTCGAGATTTGATCATAGTAAAAAATATCAATGATAAACCATCTGTAATGAATGAGATTTATATCAATTTTGGTGGTTTCTAATAAACATTGTATAGTTTAATGAAGATTCATAAGTCAATGGACAATTGTGAGAGATACAAATTATGTTAAAGAGGAATTTTTAAAAAGAGTGTTAATTTAAATATGCAATTTTGCAAAATTTAGAAGTGTTAGCTTTAAAATTATGTTACTTTTTTTTCCATGCTTTCTTGGACCAGTTTTAAACACCAGAGAGTCGGGTAATCCAGGATTTACCTTTACAGCTTCATGCAGTGGCATCTTTGGGCCTTCATCAGGGACAACCTTCACTCTCCTGGCCTTAGCAGCTTTCCTTAGGTGCAGAGGGAGACTCCATTAACCCTTTCTCCTGTCCTTGACTCTAAAGCCAGAACCATATACTTGAAGCTGCGAAGTTCTGTTGCTTGCTGGGACTGGAACATGGACCCTAGTTCAACTACATATTCAACAGCTTTCTGTGTCCAGTGATTTCCTTTAATGTCTAAACTTGGCTGACATGAAAGAGACCAGCCTGGCCTTGAACTTAGGGATCCACCAGCTTTTGCCTTTCAAGTGCTGAAATTAAACTTGTTTGACATCATGCCTAACCACAAGCTTTTCTTTAATTCATTTTCAATTTTCTTTAATTCCTTTTTAGAATATGAAAGCTTAGCTGGGTGGGTACATGGTCTTAGGTCACCACTCCCTTTATTCAATTAACTTAAGTTTTTCTTTAGTCTATTTACACTTCCTGATACCCCTTTGCTCCTCAAATTATACATTTTGTAATTGTCCTTTCCCAGCTTGCTTCTTTTCATTATAAACCTGTATAAATGTGAAAAGTAATAACCATGTGACATATCAATACTAGGTTGTCTTGAAAATTTTATCATGCCAACACATTTAATTCAAAACTCTTCAATTTAACCTCAGGCAAACTTTATCAGGCAAGGACAATAAGCAGCAATATCCTTGCCAAAATGTCACATGAATAGTCTTCTTTGGAGGCCATTTTCATACAAACCACATGCTATATAACTGTTAAGATCAGAACTGAAATAATATTGTGATGCCTAGATATACAATATTTTCTTTTAAATTTCTATCAAAATTTATTTAATGTACTTCAATGATTAATTACATCTTCTTAAAGAACCACCACATTGATTTGAGTTGTTGCTATAGAAGTCTGCATTCTGATCAACAATTGGTAAGTGTTCTCATTACTCTACTTCCAAGCCAATATGAGCTGCCATTGATTTTTATTGATCTTTGTCATTCTGAGAGTTGTAAGAGGAAATCTCAAAGTAGTTTTGATTTGCATGTCCTTGAATATTAAGGATATTGAACATGTCTAATGTGCTTGTTAGCCATGTATGTTTCCTTTTTTGAGAACTTTTTCTTTAAAACTCTACTCCATTTTTTTAAATGGGGCTGTGTGTTCTTGATGTCCATGTTAAGTAACTTCTTTATATATTTTAGATTCTTATGCCCAATCAGACGCATAGTGGGGAAAAATCTTTTCCATTTCTATAGCCTGCTGCTGGGTGTAAAGGATGATGTCCTTTGCCATATAGAAGCTCTTAATTTCCTGAGGTCCCACTTATTAATATTTGTTCTGTGCTAACATAAGGGAAATATCTGTATTTCTCTTTCATTGTTGGATTTATGTGATTTAGGTATCAGGATATCATTGTCCCATAAAAATAATTTGATAATATTCCTTTTGTTTTTTTTTTAATTTTTATTAAGAGATTTTCTATTCATTTTACTTACCAACCACAGATTCCCCTGTCCTCCCTCCTCCTGCCCCCCCAAGTCTTCCCCCTGAGCCCACACCCTATTTCCACCATCTCCAAAACAAGGTCTCCCATGGACAGTCAGCAGAGTCTGGTACATTATCTTATGAAATAATTTGAGGAGTTTTGATGCTAATTCTTCTTTGATAGTTTAATAAAATTTGTTCTAAAATCATCTGGCAAGAGTTTTTTTCTTGTTTTTGTTTGTATTTTTTTAGGTGAGGCAAACCTTTTAACTACTATTTACTAGGTCTATTTAATTTATCTGATTTTTATTTAACTTTGATAGTGGTATATTTCAAGAAAATTATCCTTTGCTTTTAGATTTCCCAATATGGTGGAATACAGCAGGGTTTTGGTTGCTGTTTTTTGTTTGTATGTTTGATTTTTGCTTCTTTGGCTTTTTGAGACAATCTCATTATGGAGCTCTAGCTGTCCTGGAACTCACCACATAGGCCAGGCTGAACTTGAACCCATAGAAATCCATCTGCTTCTGAATCCTGAGTGCTGGGATTAAAAGCATGTATAATTATGCCTATCTGAATACAGATTTTTAAAGTATTTTCTCATGATTCTCTGGATTTCATCAGTTTCTTTTGTTATGTCCTCTTTTTTGCCATTAGATTTGTTAATTTGGATCTTCTTTCTCTTCCTTTCAGTTAATTTGGCTAGTGGATGGCAAACATTGATTTTTCTCAAATTCCATCTTAGTTTCATTGACTCTTTGAATTTTTGTTTCTATTTTATTGATTTCAGCCCTGATTTTGATTATCTCTTGCAATCTAGTCCTTTGAGGTATTATTTCTTCTATTTATTCTGGAACTTTCAGGTGTGCCATTAAGTTACTAATATGAGATCTATCTATCTATCTATCTATCTATCTATCTATCTATCTATCATCTACTTATCTATCTTGTTAATTAGTGCTATAAACTTGCCTCTTTGAATTGCCTTCATTGTGTCCCATAAATTTGTGTACATTTTGTTTCATTTTCATTCAATTCTAAAAGTTTTTAATTTCTTTCTTGAACCATATTTCATTAAGTAGTGTGTTTTCAGTTTCCATAAATTTCTAAGTTTTCTGCTGGTTTTTTATTGTTGATATCCAAATTTATCTGTTGTAGTCAGACAGGATGCAGGTTCAATTTTCTTCTATCTGTTGAGCCTTGGTTTTCAAACATATGGCTTGTTTGGAAGAAAGTTTCATAACATGCTTGGAAGAAGGTATATTCTTTTGTATTATGGTGAAATTTTCTGCAATCATTTGGTTTATGATTTCATTTAGGACCAGCATTTCTTTGTTTAGTTTCTGTCTGTAGTATTTAGTTATTGGCAAGTGTAGAGTACTGATGTTACCCGTTATCACCACATCAGGTGCTGATATGTGCTTTAAGCTGGAGTAGTGATATTTCCAGGTTCAGACATAGGTTCCTCAGCTATAGGAGGAATCAACATAGAATTCTTCCTTTGAGAACCAATTACTACAGAGTTTACATATCACAAGTTCCACATTTCCCTTGGTATAACACATACAACACACATAGCGATCTTACAGGGAACCAATACAATTCACAGAGGGCCTAGAGACAGAAAACTCCTTTGAGTTTCAATTTAATGCAAACATATCACACTATTTTTTGCTTTAAATCACTTAATTTAGCAGCATATTGAATAGTGGCCCATATCCCAAAACACAAGATCTATGATACCATGTTTTCAAATATTCTTCAATTGGAATTTAGGCATTTCAAATAGGCATGAAATATAATATTTACATAGATTATTCTAAAAGCTTTGGTATCATTGTTTTTGCTTTCTTTTAAATATGAAGGTATAATGTTTTGACTTTTTACCTTACTATTTTTATATTATTCTTTAATCAACTTTGTTATGAAAGAACTGATAAAGAGGAACATTTGTATTTATTCAAAAGCAAGTAATTTACATTGTTCCAGAAAGTTGCTGAGAAATATACATATTGTGTAACCTACATTGTTATGTGTACCTTAGAGCCCTTTGAGAGTACTGCTTAAGAGATGATCAAATAATGGCCTGCTCATTATTTATATTGTTTTTAATTTTTAATGTTTTAGGTTGTCATACATGAGCACTGTATTTACATTGTTTTTAACTCTCAGCTCCTTCAAACTTCTCCTTTGTGCACTCCCATGCCTTCTCAAATACATAAATTTAATTATTATTGTTTTATAGTTATACAGACATGCATATATGCATACATTCACACACACACATATATACATATATGTATTTACAAATACAATCTACTGATTTCACTTAGTGTTGATTATAGATATATGTGTTTAGGACTGACATTCCCTTTGAACTGCATTACTTATCAGGGAAATGACTGATTCATACTTATTCTTTTCACTCAGAAGCCATTGATTGTAGCTGTTTCTTGGGGTGGGGCGATGTGAGATTTCCCCCAACCACATTTGCATGTCAACTGGCATTTTAATTGTTCAGACGTTATATCTCCTTTTAAAAATGTTTTTCAAATGGAAACCTGCACAGAGTATTTATTAAAAGAATGGATCTACCATATGATTTGGCCTAACCTCTGCTTATTCTCAATCCTCCACAGACATCTATTCAACCACGTCATTACCATTCTAGTCACAATAAGTAAGACATTAGGAAAAACTAATTGTCATTCAGCTAATGAAAAGATAATGAAAATTTTTCCATAAACACAATGGAAAAATATTTGATTGTAAAGAAAAATGAAATAATAAAATATTTAGGTAAAGGGGAGGAACTAGCAAATATTATACTGAATGAGATAATACAGAGCCAGAAAAAAAGGGTGGATAATCTTTGTTTTCAATAACAAATAAATACAAGAATATTGTAAACTAGGATTATAGGTATTAAAATTTTCAAAGTCAATGGCATTCTATAAACCAAACATTCTCTTAATGCTTTCAAATGTTTAAAATAAGATTGTAAATGCTTTCTTCTTTAAGCCTCTGCTTTCTGTGTACTTTTTTCAAGACGTTTTAATTTACTTATAAAATATTTGGTACTATCTGGAAACAAAGTAAAAATTGACAGTAAATGAAATAATCAGTTATCTTACTGGATAACAATATATTAAATTTACTTTGTTTAAAATTCACAAAATCCCTGCATTATGAGTCTGTTAATTTGTGATGTTTTATGATTATATTTATATAATCAATGATGCTGAATAAATGATAATTTAGAGTTGAAATTACTTTTGATTTAAAGTCTCTCCTAAGGAATATTAAGATTTTTCACTTTGCTTAATGCAGATTATAATAGATTTTGTCAACATTGTAGTCTTAATCTTAGTTTAAATAGAATGTTAATTGGTTTTAGGAAACCAGTGTGCAGTATGTAATGGACTATGTCTAAATTGAAGAACTGAAAATTTGATCATAGAAACAAAACATTTTTTATATCTTTCTTTATATTATCAAATTATTTCTTTTTTTAAATTCACATGCATCTTATGTTCCAATTAAGTAAAAATGGAAGAGCATGTAAATTAGGATTATTTTAATAAATATTATGAAAAAAATAATCTCAAGATAGTATGAGAGCAGTTAAGCATGCTTCTTAACCTAAATTTGCTTGACATTAAATAGTCATATAAGACTATTCTGTAAGACTGCGGGCTGTGTATTAGGGAAAATAGAATATATCTTTAGAGTTTTTAAGGTAGAAAATGGAATCTCAAGGGTCAGAAGACCTTATTTATGGTGATCCTTTTCTTCCTCCTTAGAAAATATCCAACTGTGATGTCCTCATTTGGCCTCAGACTGTTTCTGAATTAACTTCTCATTATAGGAACACTAATTGAGGTGGATTTGGTTAAATACTTCTATGAGCTTACTGAACACTAATAACTTTCTTAAAGCCCTGTCTACAAATACATTCAGTTTCAAATTGTGGATATCCATATTAAAAATTACGTGGGCCAAACCTGGTATGCATAATACATCAAGAAAAGTTTAAAAATAAAGCTGATTAAAAATAAAGAATGATATTATTTTAAAAATGAATAACTATGGTGAGGGATATATAGGATTGCAGGAAGAGGGAGAATGGAGAAATTATGGCCTCTGAAGAGAGTCCCCAAACCTCTAGTTTATATACAACAAAAACCCATCTTTCTCAGAGGCAGTCATTATTTGTGAGTTCTGATGCTTATCATAAAATTCATTTGCTGTCCTTTAACCTCAGAAGGACCCAACTACAAGTGAGTCATTGTAGAGAGGATATTTGGACACCAGAATAATTTAGAAAACAGAACTAAGTTGACATCCATTTTCTGGACTTCAGGTTTCCCAGTTGACATCCAGAGAATCATTTCTGACTCCCTCCCAGGCTTTAATGAGTGTGAATACACTGATAAAAACAAATGTAAATGCAGTAGGTCACCAACAGTGTCATGTGTTGGATACTTGGTCCCCTGATGGTGGTACTGCTGGAGGAGCTTGTAAAATCTTATGAGGAATGACATATCTGGAGAGGTATGTCCCAGGAAATATGCCACTGAAGGTCATACCTTGGCCCCTGTCTTTACTTCCTGACCTTTATGAGGGAAAGACTCTGCCCATCATGATGTTCTGTCTAAGCAAGTGAGGTCAAACTACCATGGACTGAACCCATGGAAACTGTGAACCAAAGTAAATCCTCCACAGGTAAAAATAGATAGATAGATAGATAGATAGATAGATAGATAGATAGATGATATATAGATGATAGATATATAGATAGATAGATAGATAGATAGATAGATAGATAGATAGATAGAAAGAAAGATAGATAGATAGGTAGATAGATAGAAATAGATAATAAATGATGATACATAGATAGATACATACATAAATATATACATACATAGAAATAGATGATGATAGATCAATAAATAGATCAATACGTAGATACATAGATTCACACATAGATACATAGATAAATATAGATAGATAGATGATAGATGGATATATAGATAGCTATAGTGGAAAATGATGTCTAAGTGTCCCAATTAAGTAATGGATAAAGGCATTTTACAAACATTTTGCTTGCAGAGGAATCAACTCAGAGAAGCCACTTGCACCTGGGTAAGTTAGGTGAAGCACAAAAGAAAGAAATTAATCTTTGTCATGTATGCATCAATGTTAAGCATGTCATCAGTTCAAACATCATAGAATTGACTGATCTTTGTTGACACTAATGTAAATACATAATATTTTAAGGTGCCAAGAAAAGATTTATAGATTCTAAATTGATCTACTCCAAAAATAGTGGCTTCAAAGGTAAAAGAGTGACTCATTCCAGTCTCACAAATAAATTTAAAAACTTGGTTTATTATTTACAGAAACAACTGATATATTCGTGTATGTGTTTGTACATATATATGTATGTGCTATATGCAAATTATATTGCAACAAAATAGTTCCTAAAGAAAATTCTACAGTAGGTATTTAACAAGGCTTTGTGTTTCTTATAATTTATATAGATACATGTATGCAATTATGAAACAAAGATTTTGTTGAGAGTTTACCACGTCATAGAATAATCATTTTTATATTTCTTATTCTCATAAATACTAGTTGCAGTACTATTCCACTGTAACTGTAGATAAACCATGTGACTAGCTGAGGAAGGAGACAAAATAAATTATGTGATGTTTTTGATATTAGTGAAACAAAAATGTTTAAGAAGCTGTTTCTAACCAGACTATTATTATTCTAAACAAACAGGAAGAATGAACCATGTTCCTTGCTCTTGACTTCCATGCCTATTTTAATTGTATTCCTTAAATTAATGTCTCAAGCACAAATATTAATCTTTACTATGGCAGAAAAGTAACTTCTTTCCTTCTTTTGGCATTTTACTCAATTTGTCAGCTTGCAGGATTCTCTGCAGAACTAGAAATGCTTTCCAATATCAGATAATATGTTATCACCACTTTCTGTTGAAAATGTAAGAAGAGTTTATCCTTCACCTTGCAAGTCATGAGCCATGTAATTCGAGTTGAACACGTTTGACTCTTTCCCGACAGCTTAGCAGCGAAGTTTACCTGCTCGTGTTCATTTTCTGCCTCTGCCACTGAGCCACTGATGCTCTCTGCTTAAGCTTTTGATACCAGTAGGCAGCTACTGCCCCAAGGTAAGTGCTTATTGCAAAGATAAACTCAGCTTTAGAATATCTTGAAGACATGAGAAGGAGATCATAAGCAGATATCTTGAAAGCAGCCATTTCATTGTTTGTCAAGTACTCAAGTTCAGCCGACTGGTTTCTCCAGGGATGAGTTAGTTTCATAATTGCAGAACATAATCTCCCACAGGCAGGACAAAAAGCCTCAATATGTGATTAAAATAAACCTTACTCTTGTAGTTCAGCAACAAAGACCACTTTATAATTCATAAAGTAAATCTACTTTGAAAGAGGAAATGAGACTCTGTGACACATGTTTCATCAGTATTAACATACCTTCTTATAATTCCTTTCTCAAGTGAAACTCAAATATGATTTCAGAATTTTATGATAGAAAGTTTGTGACCAAATAAGCCATTTTAAATGTATTTATATATTTATATATGTAAGTTTGAGATGTAATCATGTGATTATTTGACTATGGTATATGCACATTAAAATACAATGAAGAATGGATGAATTGGAGATGAACAGAGGCTTGGACAATTGTAATTGTATGCGAAAATACAGGCAATACTGCAAATCTCTAATTCTAGGAGATCAAATCAAAATTGAAAAGAGGCTATCTTTTTGCTTTTATTTCATTTTTACTATTTAAAGTCAGTATCTCAAGGATCCAAAGAACTCTCCCACCTCTAGCATGTGCAATAGATGTCAATTAGATTGCCAGTTCAATCAATTGTTAATGTTTCACATACAGCATATTATTAGATGTGCAACTAAAACAATGAGTTATAATCTCAAAGATTAAAAAAATGTTCAAAAATACTTCAAGTTCAGAGAGACAAAATTACTAGTGGCAATTTTTCAAGCAATTCTCTGGGTAGCCATGCTCTGGTACAAACATTTTACTTGCCATGTATATATTCCATTTTTGAGAAAGACATACTACTTAAGTTGCCAAAAGGAAATTATGCTATAAAATATTAATATGGCATTAGATAATAATATCAATCATAATTATTTGTTCAAATTACTACTAATTTATTATTAATTTAAATAATTAGTTATATTTTATTAAGTATTATTAATTTAATAATTAAATAAAAATTAAATAATAAAATTCCTAGTAATTTATTATTACTATTAATTAATAATAGTATGCTGTTTTCTCATCCCATATTTGTACCTAAAATAACTGTTAAAGCAGATTTTTTTAGCTGATGTTATTATTATGCTTCTACCATAATTGAGAGATGCATGACTCAAACATATTCATGGTGCTGAACACACCAGTTGAATATTTTACATCATTTCCTATCTCTCCTGTAGTACCATTTCTGATTCTCTAGTTTACCTCTCTGGTCTTAAGGTATATTCACTGATACATGGCTATAGCATATGGCCTCCAAATTAATATGTAAATTATTTAATATGTAGTCATATGTTTTAAATTATGAATATTTGAATAATTAGGTATATTTTGAGTAGCATTACAAATCTTATTATTCTGAGAATTCTGTGATGAAAACTATTGAATAAGTAACTACATTTATCTGATTTCATCTAAGTTCTAAGTTGGAGAAAAAAAAGAAACTTCTCTTCTGGCTAATAGTCAGAAAATTAGTGATTATAGATGTAGTAGTATATTAAATTTGTACCATTTTAATTGTTTACATATTTTGGAAGCTCAACAGGTAATTGACAGGGAAGTTCAGCTTCCTTCTCTATCAAAACCAAAGTGAAGTGAAAATTAAAGTAACTGTGAAACTTAAAACACAGTTAAATGCAGGTGGTCAATGGAAGGTTTGGAAAGAATGAACACAAAGTCATTTCCAGTAAAAATGGATATAAATCCTGTTTAAACTTGAAATTTATTTCAAATCCTGTTTAAATTTGAATTTATTCATTAGAAATTTTTCTTAAATAACAAAGTCCATGTCAAAAATACCATTGTCTATTTTTTAAAAAAATATATCAAAATTATAAGCCCTGGTTTTTCATACTCACTCTCATAAAAGGATCAAATATGAAACTGTTTAAAAGTTCCCTTATTTCATAATGATATTAACTATAGTTGTAAAATTATATTAAATATAAAATTATATTAAAATATAAATATACTTTATATTTTAATAAATCTTAAAGATGTGTATTTCTTTTTTGTGGTTTGGGGAACTGAAGATAGAGTTTTGCCCATGTAATCATTGGCTGTTGAAAGAAGGGGAAACAGTTTTCTTCAGGAATAAGTTCCCTAATTGTCATCTCTAAACACGTGATCATATGAGCAATACTAAGTTGACTCAATAGGTTATCTATATTTATAATGATAAAAGAAGAAAAGGTCATGAATTCGGAGTGATGTAGGAAACAAGGGAAATTAGAGATGGGAGAGGGAAATATGGAAATAGTGTAAATGCAGTTTACATGTATGAAACTTCCAAAAAAATGATAAGAAAACGACTAATGTTCTTGCTGAATTACCCCAGTATGAACATTAATCATTCTATGTCGAGATCTTGGCTAATCATAGTAAAAGCATTGAGTTTCAATGAAAAAAAAAAGAAAGAAAGCAGAATGATTTTATTTTTTTCATGGCCATTTTCAGGATTCTGTAAGAGGTTTTCTGTGAAACACAAATTAGTGGCTGCTACTGGGCTATTTAAAATATCTTCCATGTATTTACTATTGTTGGGAAATCCATATTTGGCTGTTCCCAAAACAGGCACTGGAATTACCCATGCCTGGCAACCTTGTACAAGCACCATTTTACCCCAGCTGTTGATTTCTGCCTAAGGATTAACATTTAGTTCATGTTTTTATCCCCTTGGTAACCCTATTTCTATAAACCATTTTGTAGCTCCAGAGAAAATTTGTGGTGGCAAGGAGAATCATACTTCATAGGGCTGATTTGGGATTTATAGAGAAAAGCCCTGACAAGGAAGGGATACGGACTTTCCTGGGATTAAGTATTTAAACACAAAGTCATAATGATGCTGATTCTAGTTAACATTTTAGCTAGACTACCACACGTTTTAAAGAAGTAGTTTAGAAAATTTTAATTTGGCAATCAAATACGTTTCAAATCACGGTATTGTTATTTTGTGATAGAATACACTTTTATATAAGTTGAATTAATAACTTGAGGGTATTAATATTACATCAAATATTGAAATGTACTGTTTGATTTCATTGGCCTGATTTCTGTGTGTTTTGATCTTGTATAGAAATAACATAAATATGTTCTGTCAAGTTGACAGAAATCTTAATGTGCCTGGGAAGAGAGAAACACCAATGAGGAATTTCTCTGTCAGATTGCCATTTGGACATCTCCATGGCTTAGTTTCATGATTGATGCTTGATATTGGGATATTATACTTCCAGCTCACTGTGAACATTATTGTGCCTGTCAGAGTTTGTCTGGGCAATATAAAAAATATAGATGAGGGTGGAATTCCACTGCACTGGTGTAGACCTCAGCAATAGGCCAGCAAGTGAGAGACCTGCAGGTAAGTTTTATGACCCACTGGACTCTGGTCCCACAAAACCTACTCTACCACCCACTCCCACTTACTGTATCATCCTCCCCTTGGTCAACCATCCCCTGCAACATGAGCAATTCCTATAGGCACAAGCACCACCTACACCAGTTGGAAGAACAGGTGAGTGATTGATCTCCCAGCTCAAGTGCCCCAATCTCTAGGCCCTAAACCCCAGGGCACATCCTGTGTCACTCCCCCTCGCAATTCAGCTCCAGCAAGGAACCTGGGCCCTTCTCTTATCCCTGCTGGAACTCCACTGCTTTAGTGAAGATCCCAATAACCTCTGACAGCGGGTAAGAGACCTGCAGGCTGGCTACATCCCTACCACTGCAACCCATTGGACTCTTCCCACAAGACCCACTGTGCCAATCATACCTACCCCATCATCTTCCCCAAAGACACCCCTCTCTGGCAATCTCTGTAGACCCTATAGGCACAAGTAACACCCATTCTAATTGGAAGTACAGCAGTCCCTATAAGAACAGGCAGCATCTATACCAGTTGGAACAAGAGATGGGTAAATGCCAGTGTCAGAATATATTCAACAACATAAAGGGCAATATGGCACCACTAGAACCCAGTGGTCCCACAACAGCAAGACCTGAAAATCCCCACACAGATGAAGCAGAAGAAAATGACCTGAAGAATAACTTTATGAAGATGATAAAGGTCTTAAGGATGAAATGAAAATTTCCCTTAAAGATATAGAGGAAAAGACAAACAAAAATGGAAGAAATCCATAAATCCTATAAGAAAGCAAAAAAAAAAAAAAAAAAAAAAAAAACTAAACAGGTAAAGAGGAAAAGGACACATTGAAAATTGAAATAGAGGCAAAAAAAGAAAACACAATAAAGAAAACCAAGGGAATTCTGGAAATGGAAAATCTGGGTAAGAGAACAGGAACTACAGATGCAAGCATCTCCAGCAGAATGCAATCAATGAAAAAGAGAATTTCAGTCATGGAAGACACAATAGAGGAAATAGACTCATAGGTCAGAGAAAATGTTAAATCCCCCAAAAAATCTTAACACAAACAATCAGGGAATCTGGGACACCATGAAAAGACCAAACCAAAGAATAATAGGAATAGAAGAAGGAGAATTCTGTGCTCAAAGGCACAGAAAATATATCCAACAAAAGCATAGAAGAAAACTTTCCCAACCTAAAGAAAGACATGACTATGAAGGTACAAGAAGCTTACAGAACACCAAATAGACTGGATCAGAAAAAAAAATGTCCCCTCACCACTTGATAATCAAAACACTAAACATGCAGAATAAAGAAAGAATATTAAGAGCTGCAAAGGAAAAAGGCCAAGTAACATATAAAGGCAGACCTATCAGACCCAACTTTGCAGTGGAGACTAAAAGCCAGAAGGTCCTCGACAAACATTTTGCAGACACTAAGAGACCATGGATGACACCCCAGTAAAATTTCAATCATCATAGATAAAGAAAATAAGATATTACATGACAAAACCAAACTTAAACAATACCTATCCACAAATCCAGCCCTATAGAAAGTACTAGAAGGAAAACTACAACTCAAGGAAGTTAGCTGCACCCAGGAAAATCTAAAAGAAAGAAAACACACAAAACTACCACCAAGAACAAACCCCCAAAATAACTATAATTAACAATCACTGGTCTTTAATATCCTTTACTATCAATGGAATCAATTTGCCTATAAAAAGACATAGGCTATCAGAATGGATAAAGAAACAGGATGCATCTTTATGCTGCAAACAAGAAAAACACCTCAATTTCAAAGACTGAAATTACCTCAGAATAAAGGGTTGGGAAAAGATTTTCTAATCACTGAACCTAAGAAGCAAGCTTGTGTAGCTATCCTAATATCTAACAAAATAGACTTCAAACTAAAATTAATCAAAAGAGATAGAGAAGCACATTTCATATTCATTGAAGGAAAATCCATCAAGATGAAGTCTCAATTCTGAATGTTTATGGTCCAAATACAAGGGCACCCATATTTAAAAAGAAACATTATTAAAGCTTAAATCATACACCAAACCCCAGACATTAATAATGGGAGTCTTCAACAGCTTACTCTCACCAATGGATAGGTTTACCAGACCGAAACTTGTTGTTGGGAGTTTTTTGGCTCTTTTAGAGGACTCTCCATCCAGCTCCCAAATATATCACATGGAATTTCATTATTGCTTATGAATGCCCGGCCTTAGCTTGGCTTAGTTTCTTGCCAGCTTTCCTTAACTTTTCCATCTACTTTTTGTCTCTGGACTTTTCCTGTTTTCTTACTTCTATAAATCTTACTCTTACTCCATGGCTTGATGGTTGTGTAGCTAGGTAGCTGGCCCCTGGAGTCCTTCTCCTCTGATTCCTAGCTAGCACCCTCCTCCCAGTTTTCTCCTTCTATATATTCTCTCTTCCTGTCATCCCTGTCTATCCTCTCTTTTACCTTGCCATTGGCCAGTTCTTTATTAGACCATTAGGTGTTTCACACAGGTACATTAACACAGCTTCACAGAGTTAAACAGAGGCAACATAAGAAAAAGCAATACACCTTAAATAATATTCTACTACAGAAACTTAACAGAGAAATAAGGGAACTGACAGATGTTATGGCTGAAATGGACTGAACAGATATCTACATAACATTTCACCCAAACACAAATGAATATACCTTCTTCTCAGCACCTCATGGGCCCTTCTCTAAAACTGACCACACACTCAGTCATAAAGTAAATCTCAATAGATACAAAAAAAAATGCAATATCCCTCTTATAGGATCACAATGGGTTAAATTTAGAATTCAATAACAACACAAATTACAGGAAGCCTACAAACTCATAGAAACCTGCAGAACTCTCAACACAATTACCACTGAGTCAAGAAAGAAATAAAGAAGGAAATTAAAGTCTTCCTAGAATTCAATGAAAATGAATGCACAACATATCCAAGTTTATGGGACACTATGAAAGCAGAGCTAAAAGGAAAGTTCATAAAACTAAGTGCCTACATAAAGAATTTGGAGAAATCTCACACTAGCAACTTAACAGTACACTTGAAAGCTCTAGAACAAAAAGAAGCAAACTCACCCAGAAGGAATAGATGGCAGAAAATAACCAAACTCAGGGCTGAAATTAACAAAATAGAACAAAGAGAACAGTACAAAGAATCAATGAAACATACAGTTGTTTCTTTGAGAAAACCAACAAGATAGACAAACACTTATCCAAACAAATCAAAAGACACAGAATATCCAAATTATAAAAATCAGAAATGAAAAGAGGTACATAATAACAGACCCTGAGGAAATTCAGAGACTCATTAGATCATATTTCAAAAACCTGTACTCCACAAAATTGGAAAATCTAAAAGAAATGGAAATTTTTCTGGATAGATACCACATACCAAAATTAAATCAATACCATAAAAAACAATTTAAAGAGACCTATAACTCTTATGGAAATAGAAGCAATTATTAAAAGTCTACCAAACAAACAAACAAACAAACAAACAAACAAAAAAGCCCAGGGCCAGGTGGATTCAGCCCAGAATTCTACCAGAATTTCAATGAAGAGCTAAAACCAATAATCCTTAAATTGTTCTACACAATAGAAACAGAAGAAATATTACCAAATTCTTTTTATGAGGCTACAGTTACTCTGACACCCAAAACATACAAAGATGCAATGAAGAAAGAATTACAGACCAATTTCCCTCATGAACTTTGATGCAAAAATGCTCAATAATACTGACAATTTTAATCTACAAACACACACACACACACACACACACACACACACACACACACACACACAACCAAACACAAACACAAAACAAAACAAAACATAACCCCACCATGTTCAGGTAGGCTTCATCCCAGAGAGGCAAAGATGGTTCAATAAAAATCTGTTAATGTAATCTACCATATTTAAAAAAAAAACTGAAAAGGGAAAACCACATGATCACCTCATTAGATGCTGAAAAAGCCTCTGACAAAATCTAACACCCCTTCATGATAAAGGTCTTGGAAAGATCAGGGATACAAGGAATATATTGAAACATAATAAAAGCAATATGCAGCAAGCCAACAGCCAACATCAAATTAAATGGAGAGAAACTTAAGGCAATTCCAATAAAAATAAGGAACAAGACAAAGTTGTCCGCTCTCTTCATATCTATTCAATACAGTTTTCAAAAGTTCTAGCTAGAGCAATATGACAAAAGGAGATTGGGGGATACAATTGGAAAGGAGGAAGTCAAACTTTTGCTACTTGAGTATGTTATGATTGTATATATAAGTGACCTCAAATTCTACCAGAGAACTCATACAGCTGATAAAACACTTCAGTCATGTGGCAGGATACAATACTTACTCAAAGCCATCAGTAGTCTTCCTATATACATATGATAAATGGTCTGAGAAAAAAAATATCAGAGAAACAACACCTTTTACAATAGCCACAAATAATATAAAATATCTTGGGGTGACTCTAACAAAACAATTCCAAGATCTATATGACAAGAACTTTAAGTATTTGAAGAAATTGAAGAAGATATCAGAAAATGAAAAGAGCTCTCATGTTCATGGGTAGTTAGGAGTAACATAGTAACAATGGCAATCTTACCAAAAGTAATCTACAGATTCAATACAGTCTTCATCAAAATCCCAAAACAAGTCTTCACAGACCACGAAAGAACAATATTCAAATTCATATTGAAAAACAAAACAAAACAAACAACAAAAAAAAAAACAGGATGGCTAAAACAATCCTGAGCAATAACAGAACTTCTTTAGGTATCACATCCTTGACTTCAAGTTCTACTATAGAGCTATAGTAATAAAAACAGCTTGGTATTGGCATAAAAACAGACACATGGATTAGTGGAATTGATTTGAAGACCCTGATATAAATCCACACACTTATTAATACCTGATTTATGACAAAGAAGCCAAAATTATACAGTGGTAAAAAGAAAACATCTTCAACAAATGGTGCTGGCATAACTTGAGGTTGGCATGTAGAAGAATGCAAATAGATCGATTTCCATAGTGCTGCATAAAACTCAAATCCAAGTGGGTCAAATACCTCAGTATAAATCCAGTTACACTGAACGTCATAGAAGAGAAAGTGGGAACTAGCCTTGAATGCATTGACACAGGAGACAACTTCCTGAATATAACATCAGTAGCACAGACACTGAAATCAACAATTAATAAATGGTACCACCTGAAACTGAAAAGCTTCTGTAAGGCTAAGGACACTGCCAATAAGACAAAATGGCAGCCTACAGAATGGGAGATCTTCACTGACCCCACATCTGACAGAGGGATGATATACAAAATATATAAAGAACTCAAAAAGCTAGACATCAAAATACCAAACAATCTAATTAAAAAAATGAGGTACTGATCTAAACAGAGAATTCTCAACATAAGAATCTCAAGTGGAAGATATATACTTAAAGATTGTTCAATATCTTTAGCAATCAGGGAAATGCAAATCCAAATGACTCTGAGATACCAACTTACACCTGTCAGAATGGTTATGATAAAAAAAAATGATGACAACTTACATTGGAGAGGATGTGGAGTAAGGGGAACACTCCTCCACTGATGTTGGGAGAGCAAACTGGAATAGACATTTTGAAAATCAAATGTTGGTTTCTCAGAAAAATGGCAATCAATCTACCTCAAGACCCATCTATACCAATTGTGTGCATATAGCGAAAGGATACTCAGTCACACCACAAGGACACTTGAATAACTATGTTCATAGCAGCTTTATTCATAATAGTCAAAACCTGGAAACAACCGAGATGCCCCCCCCCAACCAAAGAATGGATAAGGAAAATGTGGTACATTTACACAATGGAGTTATTACTCAGCTTTAAAACACAAAGTTCTCATGAAATTTGCATGTAAATGGACTAGAACTAGAAGTAATTCTGATTGAGTTAACCTAGACCCAGAAAGCCAAATATGGTATGTACTCACTTATAAGTGGATATTAGCAGTAAAGTAGTTCAGGATAATCAACCTACAATCTATAACCCCAGAGGGGCTAAATAACAAAGAAGGCCCAAACAGGGATGCATAGATTCCCCTGGAAAGGGGAAATAGAAGAGATCTCCTTTGTAAATTTGGGTTGTGGTTGGGAGGCTTGAGGAATGGGAACCTGATGGTGCATGTTGAGTGGGCTGGGTAGAGGAGGTGGTTGTGCACTGGACAAAGGGCTAGGGAGAAACCTGGTGCCAGGGAAACTCCCAGGAATCCACAAGGATGACCCCAGCCAAGATCCCTAGAAATAGTGGAGAGGGTGCCTGAACTTACCAACTACTTAACAGATTAGTGACTACCCTCATTGTCATCACAGAGCCTTTATCTAGTACCTGATGGCAGCAGATGCAGCGATCTATAGCAAACACTGGGCTGAGTTCTGGGAATCCTCCTGCAGAAAAGGAGGAGGATTTGGAGGAGCTGGGTTGTGTGTGCCTAGTTCATGAAGGAGGAACCCATGGAGACAGCTAGCTGATCTGAGCTTGTGGGAGCAGATGTACTCTGGGTCAACAGTTAGGTTGCCTGCATGGGACTGACCTAGGTGACAGTTGTAGAGCTTGGGCTCTTTGTAAGTCTCCTAGCTTTTGATATCAGGACCTGTCCCTGGGGCTTAGCTGGCTTTTGGGTACCTCGTCTCCATGCTGTATTAACTTGCCCAGCCTTTGTACAGGATGAGGTGATTGGACCTACCTCAACTTGATGTGACATGCTATGTTCAGGCCCATGGGAGGCCTGCCCCTTTCTGAATGGAGACAGAGGAGGTGGATTGGGAGGAGGGATAGATGGGAGTAGGGGAGGAAGGAGAGGAGGCAGGGGAAACTGGTCTTTATGTAAAATAAAGGAAAATGTTAATATAAAGAAAGAAAGAGAAAGACAGAAAGAAAAAGAAAGAAAGAAAGAGAAAGAAAGAAGGTAGATAGATGATAGATAGATAGATGATAGATAGATAAATAGACAGAGATAGATAGATAGACAGAGATAGACAGACAGACAGACAGATAGATAGATAGATAGATAGATAAATAGAGATAGATAGATAAATAGACAGAGATAGATAGATAGACAGAGATAGACAGATAGATAGATGATAGATAGATAGATGATAGATGATAGATAGATAGATAGATAGATAGATAGATAGATAGATAGATAGATAGATGAGAGAGCCAACGTAGTGAGCTGTAATCCACAGCTGTCCCCCACCTCTTTGTTAGTTTCTGCTGTCCAGTTCCTGCCTGTAGTGGGTAGCCATAATTGGCTCACTCCTTCTATAAACCCAAGCATATTGCTAAAAGAAAAGGTTGAGAGATTCTTCAGTCCCATATCAGAAGAGCCCTCTGGTGTGGGACAGAAGGAATCCAATAAAAAGGGACCGTTGTCCTTAAGATTCTAATTCTCTCCATGCTTACTTTTATTTCTCAAAATCCTTTCTTACATGTTATGTTCTGTTTAAATCCAAACTTTCTATTTTAATAAAAAATAAATTTTTCCAATAGCTATTTCTGAAGTCTCCAGAAGGAAGATGGGGCCCCAAAAACAACAACTCTACCCAATCCAGGATGATGCCATGGTAATCACATCATACTACACTTTTTGCCAGAATTTCAGACAATCTTACCCATTACTAAGACTTGCTGTTGAACCTACAGTTAGTCTAATTGAGATTTAACTAACTGAGCTTTCTCACAGTACCCCAACAGAGATCACCCCCTAAACAGCAAGAAACAATTCTAAAAAAAAAAAAATGCCCCTTCTCCCTAAGTTTTCATAATTCTCAGGGTTATGGATGATGGTTATAGGGTTGGGGGTGGAAGAAAATATTAGACTCAGTATTCTCCTAAAAAAAGGGGGAGGGGAGAAGAAATGGAATGGATAGGTATAAGATATTATGGTAGATTATTGTATATACTAATAAACAAATTTACTAAAATAGCAGCCTTAGATAATTTGCACTGTAATTTGCACTGTTATGGATACTTATATGTTGATACAAATGTAAACTATTTTTATATTCCTGTTTAAGATAAGTTGTATATTGATACAAATACAGAAGTATATTTGTTAAAATGTATATATATTTCTACTCTTATTTGAAATATTTGTATATTGATACAAATGCAAATTTATATCTGTCATACTTTATGTATGTTCTACTTCTGTTTAGGATATTCTGTATATTGATATATATTTAAGATTATTGTCATATTGTATATTGCATTATATATTCCTACCTCTGTTATAAATATCTTGTGTATTGTCACAATTTTGAAGTCATAGTTCTTTACCATACATTTGCTTATAGACTGTTTACCTTGTTTACATGAAGCATTAGTCCTTAGGTTATTTTGGTAGATAAGACTTATAGATTTATAGTCACCTATGCCTGTCATCTCTATAGTTACGTTAGTTAGGTTATCCAGATTTACAGATTGTCAGATGGACAGGTAATCTTCAAACACTTCATAGACCTAGAGAATATATATGGCATTTAAATAACTTAGAATTCTGTTGATGTGAGAGGCACAATTGCTCCTGGCAGCACCAATTTGATCCCGAGAAAATGTTGGGTTTCTAAGACATTTCCATTTGGAAGTTTGTCTTCTTGGCACAAAATGGTCTACTGGGCAAAGAACTGCCCTTGCCTCAACTGCTGGCAGTACAGTACAAATGCTGTTCTTTCTGGACAAGTGGGACACAAGGAAAGCCATCACTGTACTCTGCCAAGACAGGATAAGATGGTCTTTCAGAATTCCTGCTTCTGAAAATGGTCTGTCAGATTCTTTAGGCTGGTAGCCAATTTGAATGCACCAACAATTCTGGGAAACATTAGGTGACTGTCCAGGCTGCCAGCTGTCTCGGTCTACTCTTGCAAGATTCCCAAAAGTTGCTTGCATCCATCTACCATTTCTCAGGTACCTTTATATTCCTTCTCAGGTCTTTGATAGGATTGAAGACTAGCAGTTATAGTTACAACTTAGTGTATATATATATATATATATATATATATATATATATATATATATATATATATATAATCTTAGATAGAACATATTAAGTACCAGATTCAGGTTCTTTAGGATAGGAAACCTTTAGAAATGATCTTTGTAACATACCATTTACTTTCACTCTAGACTTCTCTGGATTTTAGTATGTGTTTCTTGCTTGATATTGATCACATTGATTGTAGTTCCATCTTATCTAGGTCAGAATCCCTCATTACTTCTGGACAATATTTAATAACCATTCCTTTGTATATAGTCTTCTATTAAGTTAGAACCTTCTTATTTAGACAAAAAGGTGGAGATGTAGTAGGTAGCCATTCCAGCGTTAGTCTGGAAGTTCCAACCCCCATTGAGGCTTTGGTAACTATCACGCCTACAAGGCGGGGGGCAAGGGAGGGCCCTAAATACCTGAGATCGGGATGCGATGTGCTCTCTTCCTGCTTTGAACTGTGACTTTCCCAGACTCCACAACCTACCTATCCCTTCACTTGTAAGTTACACCATTAAATAAATCTCCCTTTTACTATGTGGAGGGGCCTTAATAATTTCACCAATACCTGCCTTCAGTTCCTACCCCACTTCCCTCAGTGATGGATTGTCAGCCATTGAATTGTAAGATGAAATAAGCCCTTTCCTCCAAACAAGGTGTTTTGGCCAGTATCTAACACAGCAACAGAGAAGCAAACTAGAAAATATGTAAAATTTAAGACAGTATTCAGAGCCAGGCGGTGGTGGCTAACGACTAATCCCAGCACTCAGGAGGCAGAGGCAGGTGGATCTCTGTGAGTTGGAGGCCAGCCTGGGCTACAGAGTGAGTTCCAGAAAAGGTGCAAAGCAACACAGAGAAACAGTATTTAGAGTAAACTAGGAAGATATTTTGGAATTTTAATGTAATTCTGAAACTGATTATTCATAGGTTTAAATATTTATTTCCAAGATATTAAATCAATGACATTCAAAATATAAAATTATAAACAGTATGTAGCATGTTGTATTTCTAAATTTGAACAATACAAATTATAGAGGTGATACAGAAATTATATTACATATATATATATTTGATGTTGAGATTTAGGATTATTTTGTTTAGATATCCTCAATCATAAAAACCATTAACACTTACAAAACTTCATCTAATAATGAAATACATTTTCTTACATTGTGAAGGTTATTATACATTTGGATATATAAAATTGGTTTTCTATGGAGCATCCATGTCACCTAGACTTTGGGTGAAGTTTAAACTTATAGACAAAGAATTAAGGACATTTGCAACTGAAAAGCAATTGCATGCCTGCTATATTAGGTGCAAGATTGTATTACACAGAAAACTATGTGTCCAAAGACTATTAGATTCCCATTCTTTTTTTTTTTTTTTGTCTTTTCGAGACAGGGTTTCTCTGTGTAGCTTTGCGCCTTTCCTGGAGCTCACTTGGTAGCCCAGGCTGGCCTCGAACTCACAGAGATCCGCCTGGCTCTGCCTCCCAAGTGCTGGGATTAAAGGCGTGCGCCACCAACGCCCGGCCTAGATTCACATTCTTTAGAAGTTCCTGATAATCTCTTGTTGAAAACTAAATTTACATTTAAATGTACTCCTGCTTCAGCTATAGGTTAAATCCCAATTTAGTACTGTCAACAAAAATTAATACACACACACACACACACACACACACACACACAGCTAATGTAATAGAATTACAATCAGGTATGATGTATGTGTCTTTGAATCTGATGGTGGTTAATGCTTTCTGAAGAGGCAGATAATTGTACAATGCAGACCGAAGGCTTAGGAAGTTAAAGGCTGCTAAATAGAAAGTTCTAAATTGAGTTTCCTAAGTTTGTGAAGAAAATCTACATTTGATTACTATGTGAACAGAGACAGAAAGAACAAGAGAAAAAGAAAATGACAGGGAAGGAACAGGAAGGGTCCCAAAATTATGTGACTGAATTACAAGATTCTAGATTTATGCTTCCTGGGATATGTGTTTCTAGTCAACAAGTATTACAGTATACTTAATGTCATACTTATGAGGCTTAACATTGTTATGTTAAAAGTTAATGAAAACTCATAAAGTGCATTTTATATTCTCTTCAAACAAGGGAAGCTTATAAAAATATTTAAAGTCTATTCTAAAGGTTTTGTTAAAAGATTGTCATTTGAGTTATAGACCACTTGATATAATTGTTCTACCAATATTATAATTCATTACTTATGCATTAGTTATTTTTAGTTAGCATACAAAATCCTGGGAATTGCTATGATATTTACAGACACAAGACACACATTACTAATTTTAATGATATTCATTTCATTTTTTCATACAATATATTTTGCTCAACTCTTTTCCCTCCCATAACTCCTCTCTGATTATTCTAACCTCATTATATTTATCTAACTTCATGTTTTCTTTCTCTCTCAAATTGTTCAAAACAGAAAGCCTAAACAGATAAAAATAAATAAAAAGAAAAACAACAACAATATACAAACAGTCCATTTTGCCTAGGTTAACTACTCATGGGCATGAGACTTACCATGGGATGTTTTTATAATATACCCTTTGACTCTCTATTGGAGAAATGTGATTTTACTTTTCTTACTAGGTATCAAGTGAAAATAATTTCTGCATTAGGAGTGCCATTTTATTTCTACATGCCCTTGTCAATTCCAGTGTTTTAGTTGTTTAAACCTGTGCAGGTAGTCATAGTATCTGTTAGTTCATATGTGTATCACCTCTGCTGTGCCTGTAAAATGATACTTCCTTGAAGTCATTTTCCAGTTCTGGATCCTATGATCTTAATGTCTCCTCTTTCCCATAGATCTCTGAGCTGTGAGAGGAGTGGTTGGATAAAAGCATCTCATCTTTGTTTAAATGTTCCAAAGATTCACTTTTTGTACATTGTCTAGTTGTGGATCTCTGTATTGATTATCAGCTACTGCAAGAAGTTTCTCTGATGATAGCTGAGAGACCCATTGATGCAATGATTTTTTAAGTGAATTTGTTGTGTACGCTAGGTATAAGGGACAAAAACAGAAAAGAATAAAAAAAATGGCACTAAAACAATGAGATGCTATGAAGGGTACTTTAAATGTTTGAGCTTTGTCTTCATAATTTTGCACTACACTAAACAAGCCCCATATACAAATTGGATCATAAATAATATGACTTTCCCTTTACAAGATTCTGCAAGTTGAGAGTTTGAGAACAAGAAGTAGAAGGATTAGAAAGAGAGTGAAGAACCACCTTCTTCAGCAGATTTTCTTCTCGTTGTATTCTCTCTCATGGTATGAAAAGCCTAAAGTGTCTAAGAAGTCAATAATCTAGTTCTTTAGAGCTTCATTTTCATGACCTAATCACCCTCCAAAGTCTTCATAGTTTGTAAGTATCACACCATAACAAGAATTTGAACATTTGAAATTTGGGTGGGAATAAAAATTTTTATTTATTTATTTATTTATTTATTTATTTATTTATTTATTTATTTATTTATTTTACAACACCATTCAGTTCCACATAATAGCCACAGAGTCCCTGCTCTCCCCCCCCCCTCCCCCCAGCCCACCCCCCATTTCCACCTCCTCCAGATCAAGGTCTCCCCCGAGGACCGGGATCGACCTGATAGACTCAGTCCAGGCAGGTCCAGTCCCCCCTCCAGACTGAGCCAAGCATCCCTGCATAGGTCCCAGGTTTCAAACAGCGGACTCATGCAACGAGCCCAGGACTCGGCACCACCACCCAGCTGCCTCCCAAACAGATCAAGCCAAATGACCGTCTCACCCATTCAGAGGGCCTGATCCAGTTGGGGGCCCCTCAGCCTTTGGTTCATAGTTCATGTGCTTCCATTCATGTGGTTATTTGTCCCTGTGCTTTATCCAACCTTGGCTTCAACAATTCTCGCTCATATAAACCCTCCTCTTTCTCACTAATTAGACTCCCAGCGCTCCACCAGGGGCCGAGCTGTGGATGTCTGCATCCAATTTCCTCAGTCCTTGGATGGGGTTTATGGCACAACTATCAGGGTGTTTGGCCATCCCATCACCAGAGTAGGTCAGTCCCGGCTGTCTCTCGACAATTGCCAGCATATTTTTGTGGGGGTATCTTTGTGGATCTCCATGGGCCTCCCTAGCTCTCTGCTTCCTCCCCGTCTCATGTGGTCTTCATTTACCATGGTCTCCTATTCCTTGTTCTCCCTCTCTTTTCTTGATCCAGCTAGGATCTCCCGCTCTCTTTCCCTCAATCCTTGCCCTTCATTGCTCCCACTCACGTCCAGGCTGTTCATGTAGATCTCATCCATTTCTCCGTGTCTCTCTTGGGGTCCCGTTTTCCAAGTAGCCTCACTGGTGATGTGAGTAGCAGTCCAGTCATCCTTGTTCCACATCTAGCATCTTCCAATGAGTGAGAACATACCATATTTGTCTTTCTGAGTCTGGGTCACCTCACTCAGGATGATTTTTTTTCTAGATCCATCCATTTGCCTGCAAACCTCATGATGTCATTGTTTTTCTCTGCTGAGTAGTATTCCATTATGTATATGTGCCACAATTTATTTATCCATTCTTCAGTTGAAGGGCATCTAGGTTGTTTCCAGGTTTTGGCTATTACAAACAATGCTGATATGAAAATAGCAGAGCAAGTGCTCTTGTGGTATGATTGAGCTAGAAAACAGAACAGTATTCAGTCCTCCTCCTAGTAATATTTCAGGCAATTCTGTGTGTCATTGTGTGTGTCTATGTGTGTGTAAATCAAAAATAGACAATCAGGAAAACAATGTTATATGGCCCCAAGATACGAATACCCTAGATAAAATGACTTGATGATAATTTATAAAAATTATACTCATTGAAACTTTTTTTTTTTTTTTTTTTTGGTTTTTCGAGACAGGGTTTCTCTGTGTAGCTTTGCGCTTTCTGGAGCTCACTTGGTAGCCAGGCTGGCTTGAACTCACAGAGATCCGCCTGGCTCTGCCTTCCGGGTGCTGGGATTAAAGGCGTGCGCCACCATCGCCCGGCCCCATTGAAAACTTTTGAGCTTCAATACTTTTTCCTGTATGAATGATTATTTATGCAAATCATAGGACTGAGTTAGTTAAACTTTAGGTAAATACTTATATACCTTTATACAAAGATTTAGAGAAGCGAATTGAGTGAATATATACATACGTGTATATATATATATACACATATACATACATACATATATATATATGCACACACACACACAGTGCCAAAAGTGAAAGAGGGTGTTTGTGTGCCACTCTTAACACTTAACCATATATAAGTGTTCATGAATGCTAGTTGTATAATTGTGCACAATATATTAGGGCTACCCAGAGAAACAACATCTCAAAAACCCAAAGAAACAAACAAAAACAAATAGTCAAACAATAAAATACAAAGGAAAATCTTTTTGACAAGCATGGTGGCACATGTCTTTAATCCCTGGGTTCAAGAGGCAGAGACAGGCTGATCTCTGTTTGAGGTCAGTCTGATCTACACAGGAAGTTCCAGGATAGCTAGAGGTACAGAATAAAAGCCTGTCTCAAAAAAAAGAAAAAAGAAAAAAGAAAAGAAAAAGAAAAAAAATGAAAGAGAAACTAAGCCTTAAAATGATATGAAAATTATACACAAAGATAGTAAGCATACATTACTTTTCACAAATGGGTTGCATAAGCCAACTAGTTTATTTAAAAGTCTTTAAATTTTATTTATTTATTTATTTATTAAAATAGTTGCTTAAAGTATTTTTATTCTGTTTTCTTCAATTTATTTGAATTTAAGCCAATAAATTTCTTTAAATTTTGATTCAATTAAAAGTTAGATTTAAAATATGTCCAGATCTAATGATACCATACTATGTGCAACATTTATCCCAAATATGAAAAAAAATGCCTGTTTAGGGTCAAATTATTTTTGACAAATCATACAAGTTTAAACTCTGGTGAGTTTAAAACATGAAGTATAATTTAGTAATATGACAGTTTAGTCTGAGTATAATATATTGTTTTTATAGAATGAAGATTATTCATAAAAGAAATTAGTTTAAAGGAATGTTGTATCACTCAGTTGTTGAAAATTAGGAAATAAATAACTGTATATGACACATTTTAAACCTTCATATTACTATGTGCTTTTATGATAGAATGTATTTTATCTCACCAAACTTTGTATGTTGAGATCATCATGCTGAATTTGAGTGTATTTAGACATGAAGTCATTGCAACATAATAAAGTCACATGAATTTATGAGCAATTCTTGATCGTGGACTGCTAAAGAATGACCTTTTCTATTACTAGTGGAGAAAATATAGGAAAAAGTTAAACATCTGTATACCAGAAATAAAGACTTGTCATTCAATTGGCTGGAACCCTGAGCTTAGATTTTGCATTCTTTAGATTCAGTTGAGGTTAAGCCAAAATAAGAAGAGATACCAAGTTTTATTTATTTATGTGTGTATTTGCATACCACTTTAATCCTACCATAAGAAAGCAGAGGCAGGAGGATGACTGTGAGTTCAAGGTAGCCTCATATAAATAGAGTTCCAGGAAACTCAGGGCTATATTATAAAAAGACCCTATTTCAAAAAACAAGCCCCAACAAAATTTTATTGTAATTTATGATATTTTGTTGTGGAATGGTCTATATGTCAAATTACTCTTATTGGTCAATAAATAAAACACTGATTGGCCAGTGACTAGGCAGGAAGTATAGGCAGGACTAACAGAGAATAGAAAAGAAAGAACAGGAAGACAGAAGGAGTCACTGCCAGCTGCCACCATGACAAGGAGCATGTGAAGATGCCAGTAAGCCATGAGCCACGTGGCAAGGTATAGATTTATGGAAATGGATTAATTTAAGCTATAAGAACAGTTAGCAAGAAGCCTGCCACAGCCATACAGTTTGTAAGCAATATGAGTCTCTGTGTTTACTTGGCTGTGTCTGAGCAGCTGTGGGACTGGCAGGTGACAAAGATTTGTCCTGACTGTGGGCAAGGCAGGAAAACTCTAGGTACAATATTTCAATTGCATTATGTTCACAAATCAAAAAGTAAATATTAATATGTAAGGTGAATATTTAAGATGTCTTAAAAATACTAGCATATCTTGTATATTACATATTACCAAAAGTTGTGTTAATCCATTTAGACTGTGCAATTGTTAAAAAATATAAATCCCACTCATGCATAGTTTTGGTTGCTCTTTTTAGGTTTATTTTCAAACTTATAATATTTTACTCAAATAAAAATGAATTAGCAACCTTATAAATCTTAAAGCATAGAAATAATATTGATAGTCATTGGTTCTATACCACTTAATTATGAATGACAAAATATATTTTTCCAATAAATAAATTGTTAGTTATGAAATTAAATGAGTAGAAGGCTAACAGAATGGATACGAAAGCAGGACTCATCTTTCTGCTTCACAAAGGGTAGGTTCTTTGAGAAAATCAGCAAGATAGACAAGCCCTTATCCAAACTAACAAAAGGCAAAGAGAGAGAACATCCAAATTAGCAAAATCAGAAATGAAAAAGGAGACATAAAACTAACATTGAGGAAATCCAGAGAACCATCAGGTCATACTTCAAAAACCTGTACCAACAAAACTGGAAAATCTAAAAGAAATGGATAATTGTCTGGATAGGTACCACATACCTAAGTTAAATCAAGACCAGATAAACCATTTAAATAGACCAATAACCCCTAAGGAAATAGAAATAGTCTTTAAAAGTCTCCCAACCAAAAAAAGCCTAGGACCAGATGGTTTCAGTGCAGAATTTGACCAGATCTTCATAGAAGAGATAATAGCAATACTCTGTAAATTGTTACACACAATTGTAACAGAAGGAATATTACCAAACTCCTTCTATGAGGCTACAATTACCCTGATTCCCAAGCCAAACAAAGATGCAACCAAGAAAGATAACTACAGACCAATCTCCCTCATGAACATTGATGCAAAAATACTCAATAAAATATTGGCAAAGAGATTCTAAGAACACATCAAAACAATTATCCACCATGATCAAGTAGACTTTATCCCAGGGATGCAAGAGTGGTTCAGCATATGAAAATCCGTCAATGTAATACCCAATATAAAAAAATTGAAAGAAAAAAAAAAAAAACATGATCATCTCACTAGATGCTGAAAAGGCCTTTGACAAAATCCAACACCCATTCATGATAAAGAACTTGGAGAGATCAGGAACACAGGGAACATACCTAAACATAATAAAGGCAATCACAGTAAGCCAACAGCCAACATCAATGTAAATGGAGAGAAATTCAAAGTGATTCCACTAAAATCAGGAACAAGACAATGCTATCCTCTCCCCATACTTTTCCAATATAGTACTTGAAGTTCTAGCCAAAACAGTAAGACAACATAAGGAGATTAAGGGGATACAAATTGGAAAGGAAGAAGTCAAGCTTTCACTCCTTGCAGATGACATGATAGTATACATAAGTGACCCCAAAAATTTGACCAAGGAACTCATACTGCTTATAAACACCTTCAGCAATGTAACAGAATATAAGATTTACTCAAAAAAATCAGTAGCCCTCCTGTATACAAATGACAAATGGACTGAGAAAGAAATCAGAAATACATCACCCTTTACAATAGCCAAAAATGATATAAAATACCTGGGGGTAACTCTAAGTAAACAAGTGAAGAACCTGTATGACAAGAACATAAAGTCCCTGAAGAAAAAAATTCGAGATGTCAGAAAATGGAATGATCTCCCACGCTCATGGATAGGTAGGATTAGCATAGTAAAAATGGCAATCTTCATTCTACAGATTCAATTTAATCCCCATCAAAATCCCAACACAATTCTTCACAGACCTGGAAAGAACAATACTCAATTTCATATGGAAAAACAAAAAACCCAGGATAGCCAAAAGAATCCTGTGCAATTAAACAACCTCTGGAGGAATCACGATCCCTGACTTCAAGCGCTACTATAGAGCTACAGTAACAAAAACAGCTTGGTACTGGCATAAAAACCAACATGTGGACCAATGGAATCGAACTAAAAACCCCAACATTAATCCACACACCTATGAACATATAATTTTTAGCAAAGAAGCCAAAACTGTACAGTAGAAAAAAGAAAGCATCTTCAACAAATGGTGCTGGCATAACTGGATGTCAACATGTAGAAGACAGCAAATAGATTCATATCTGTCAGCGTGCACAAAACTTAAATCCAAGTGGATCAAAGACCTCAACATAGATCCAGTTACTCTGAATCTGACAGAAGAGAAAGTAGGAAGTAGTCTTAAATGTATCGGTACCAGATATCACTTCCTAAATATAATACCAGTAGCACAGACACTGAAACAATCAATCAATGGGACCTCTTGAAACTGTAGGACAAAATGATAGCCTACAGAATGGGAAAAGATCTTCACCAATCCCATATCTGACAGAGGGCTAATATCCAGAATATATAAAGAACTCAAGAAATTAGACATCAAAATACCCAACAGTCCAGTTCAAAAAAAAAAAAAAAAAGGTTTAGCTATAGAGCTAAACAGAGAATTCTCAACAGAAGCAGCTCAGAGCTAAAAAAAAAAATGGCTAAATGACATTTAAGGAATTGCTCAACATCCTTAATCATCAGGGAAATGCAAATCAAAATGACTCTGAGATACCACCTTATACCCATCAGAATGGCTAAGATAAAAAACACCAAAGACAGCTTTTGTTGGAGAGGATGTGGAGCATGGGGGGAACTCTACTCCACTATTGGTGGGAATGCAAGCTTGTACAACCACTGTGGAAATCAATATGGCATTTTCGTAGAAATTGGGAATCAACCTCCCTCAAGACCCAGCTATACCACTCTTGGGCACATACCCAAGGAATGCTCAATCATACCACAAGGGCACATGCTCAACTATGTTCATAGCAGCACTATTTGTAATAGTCAGAACGTGGAAACAACCTAGATACCCTTCAACTGAAGAATGGATAAACAAAATGTGGTACTTATACATAATGGAGTACTACTCAGAAGAGAAAATTAATGACATCATGAGGTTTGTGGGCAAATGGATGGAACTAGAAAAATCATTCTGACTGAGACTCAGAAAGACAAACATGGAATGTACCCACTCATAAGTGGATACTAGATGTAAAGCAAAGGATAACCAGACTGCAACTCACAACTCCAGGGAGGCTGCCTAGTAAAGAGGACCCTAAGAAAGACACAGGGATGGTCCAATGACAGAGAAATAGATGATGAGATCTACATGAGCAAACTTGGGAAGGGTGGGGTAGTGGAGGGCAAGGGTCAGGGGAAAGATAGCTTAGGGGAGCAAGAGGTCCCAGCTGGATCAGGACCAGTGTGGGAGAATAGAGAGGGAGATACTATGGTGAATGAAGACTCCAGGGGAATAGGAAGAACCAGAGTGCTAGAGAGGCCCACAGAAATCCACAAAGATACCTCCACTGTAGACTACTGGCAATGGTGGAGAGAGTGCCTGAACTGACCTGCTTTGATGATAGGATGGCCTAACACCCTGGCTGTCATGATAGACCTCTTGTCAAGTGTCTGAAGGAATCAGATGCAGAGATCCACTGCCAAGCCCCAGTTGGAGCTCCACGAGTCCAATCAAAGAGAGAGAGGAGGGATTGTATGAGCAAAAGATGTTGAAACCATGGTTGGAGGAAGCACAGGGACAAATAGCCAAACAAATAGCACATGAACTATGAACCAAGGGTAGAGGAACCTCCATGGAACTGGACCAGGCCCTCTGGTATTCGAGACAGTTGATTAGCTTGAACTGTTTGGGAGGCCCTCAGGCAGTGGAGCCAGGACCTGTCCTTGGTGCACAGGCTGACTGTTTGGAGCCTGGGGCCTACATTGAGATACTTTGCTCAGCCTTGGTGTAGGGAGGAGGGTACTGGGCCTGCCTTGGCTGAGTCTGCCAAGCTGGGCTGACTCCCCAGGGGAGACCTTGCCTTGGAGGAGGTGGGATTGGTGGTGAGGGCTGGAAGATGGGAGGAGGGAGGGCGGGGGAACCTGTGGCTGATATGTGAAATTAAGTTAATTATAAAATAAAAATACTATTAAAAAAGCCTGATGCAGATCTATCTACCTACATATATATATATGTATATGTATATATATGAATATATATATATATGCATTATTAGAATATATATATTCATGCATAGTTTTGGTTCCTCTTTTTAGGTTTATTTTCAAACTTATAATATTTTACTCAAATAAAAATGAATTAGCAGCCTTATAACTCTTAAAGTATATAAGTAATATTGATGATCATTGGCTCTATACTACTTAACTATGAATGACAAAATATATTTTTCCAATAAATAAATTGTTAGTTATGAAACCAAATGACTAGAAATAATTAATATAACCAAATATGCCAAAATACAAAGCTCTATCATGATCTTTTTTAAAAATGCATTTTTGAAGAAAAATAAGTAGAGATTATTCAAATATTACTTCTTTAAAATTATTGGCTTATTGTTTAATATCTTTATATGTCCTACATCCTACAGTCAACCTTACTATTGGTTTTTAAAATGAATTTTAAATCAATAATAAAACAGTATTTTAGTATTGCTGATATAAAAACATATAAATTAGTTTTATTTTTAAATTAAAGCTTCATAGACATTTCAGTTTGACGTGATATATTCAGTTTGATTTTAAGGAGCTAAAAATATAGAACATAAAGTATTCAATATCAATAAAGATTGTGATATTTGACATTATTAGAAGTTGGAAATAGGATGTGTTTCAGATATTGAAACTTATTAATAATTGAAATGAGGGGACGTTCTTTCCAGAGATGCACAGAAAAGCAAAAATTAAATTCAAGAAACATTATTATAATAAAAATTTAGATTTAAAGAGGGAATGAACATTTATAGAGAACTTCACCTAATTTTTAGATACTGGGATGTTTTGAAATTGGAACTAAATATTAAAGTAAATGTTCCATCCTCAGTTCTGAATGTAAAATGCTTAAAACTTTTTTAACTAGTAAAAGGCTGAAAAAATGGAAAAATTGTATTTAAATTAAGGAGTAAGAGAAATTATAAGAAATTTGACATATGCAAAATTGACAGAGGAGATCAAATACAGGGACATAGACAAGGAAACAATCACAAGTGGATCCAGTACCACATCCAGAAATCTGAGCTTTAATTGGTGAATTGCAAGAATCTGGGTATTGACAACCCTGGGGACAACAATTTAAAACCGACCAGTTGTTTATGGCTTCTGTACAGTGTTTTTCATTCAAGAGCTCAATAGGTTTCTATAGGTAAATAAAGGGAAAATATGCTCATAAACCTGGGAGACAAAGGGATAAAAGAACAAATGTATTTATTAGTTCTTTGAGAATCATATCCCCTGGTTTAACTTTGTTCTTATGCCTCCCCAACTCCTCCCACATAGATTCTCCTTCATTACCTTATAAAGTTTTTGTATTTGTTGTTAGTTTGCATTATCTATAGCTTTACCAAGCTTCATAGGTTGTACTCACCTATTTAAATTGTACAAGTTAGTGGTTATTAGTATACACATATATCTATGTCTGTCAACACAATTAATTTCAGTACATTTAATTGGCAAAAACACTAGCCTCCTATCATATCCCAAGTCTCAAAGTCCCAAGCAACCACTAACATGATCTTTGGCATCATGGATTTGCCTAATCTGAACATTTCTTTTAACAGAGTCTATGACCAGCTTTTATTCACTGAAGGGAAGCGTTTTCTAAGTCCATCCCAGTAGTAGCACACATCAATGATCCAGTCTTTCTTGTGGCAAAATAATAATCCAGGAGATGAATATGTAGTAATAGTTTAATAGTAGTTTCTGCATTTGGAATTGTCTGAGTTATTGTTATATTGCTGTGAAGAGATGACATGACCAAGGCAAATCTTATAAAAGAGAATTTAATTCAGGGCCTGTTTATGGTTTTAGTGTGCTAGCCCATATTCATCATCATAGGAAACAGATAGGCATAGCACTAGAGGAGTAGATGAGAGATTTAAATACTGAGTTGTAGGAGGATGGAGAGAGAGAGAAAGATTGGTCTTGTCATGAGCTTTTGAAACCTCAAAGGACACCCCCAGTATCACAAATCCCCCAACAAGGCCATATTCCTCCAATCTTCCCTAAGTGGTGTCACATCTGAGGACCAGGCTTCCAAGCCAATGTACCTGTGGAGGATATTCTCATTCAAACAACATTCACATACACACTTTCTGTCTGTCTGTACAGCCCTCCAGCCCTCTATGGTTAGTACTGGGATTAAAGGCATGTGTCACCATGCTTGGCTCTTTTCCCTAGTGTGACCTTGAAAACATAGAGATCCTGCCTGATCAGTGATAGGATTAAGGGCATGTGCTACCGCTGCCTGACTTATTTGTTTAACTTATAATCGCTGATCTTTTCCCTCTGATCTCCAGGCAAGCTTTATTTATTAAAGCTCAAATAAAATATCACCACATTTTAGCACAAATAAACTATCACCACATTTCCTCTTTTTTTGTCTAATAAAAAAATTTTAAAATTATAACTAATATATTAAAAACTATATACAATAAGTACAATAACTATGTACAATATATACAAGCAATAAATACGTCAAAAATGTCTGATCCATTTGCCTTTAACAAATTTATAGAAAATATTCCACATAATAGAACAGTTATCAAGCAAGAATTACAGATAAAATATCTATTTTATATTTGTTCTCTTAAATTAGTGAAGTAAAATATTAATACATTTATTAATTGCCCTTAAAATATAAAGACATAAAAATATTTTATCTCCATTTTTTTTGGTTTTCTTTTTTTTTTTTAATAGAGAGGTTTTCCTTGTAACATCCCTGGCTGTCCTGGAACTAGCTCTGTAGAGCAGACTGGACTCAAACTCACAGAGTTCTTTCTGCCTGTCTCTGTCTCCCAAGTGCTGAGATTAAAGGCATGAGCCACCACTGCCTGGCCCCATTTCCTTCTTTTTAAATAAAGATATTTCTCACTAGTCCATACACAGATTGTTAATCGAGCATAAAAATACTACTAAAAATGTAACTGTAAACATTAAATACTAAATATTTTATCTTCTCTTGAAAGTATAGCTGTACAGTTTCTTCAGAAAAGTGACTTAGGATAATAATAGGTATTACATGCTTATCTTTCTAGCTGAGCATGTAATTAATATTATATATTAATTTTTGAATATATAATAAGCTAGAAATACTCAATAGAATTATTTTCCCAGTACTTGAATTATCATTCCAAAAGACATGTTATGGAAGGTTCCATAAGTTTCTGATTCATGAAAAGATGTTTTAATCAAACCTTTTGCAATTCAGTATCACAGCTAAAGTATTATGTTGAATCTGAAATAGTATACTATCCATATATAAGCTAATATTTATGTGGGAAAATGTAAAAAGACTATGCAGTTTAATTATTTTCCAAGTTCGGTAACTTTTGTGATACATAGCCAAATCTGAATGTAAAATTATTAAAAATAACTTCTTCCCCTCATTTGAATTTCTGGAAATTGGTCATTGATAGCATATTTTTTTATCCTTTTAACTTGTTTATTTTTTATTTTATAATTTAATTTAATTTTACATATCAGCCACAGATTCCCCTCCCCCCCAGGCTTTCCCCCAGCCACCCCCCATTCCCATCTCCTCCAGGGCAAAGACTCCCCTGGGGACTGAGTTTAACCTGGTAGATTCAGTCCAGGCAGGTCCAGTCCCCTCCTCCCAGGCTGAGCGAAGTGTCCCTATATTTTGAAGTTGTGATGTTTAAAATGCATCCAACTGGAAACAAATGTGTAATATCTTACTGGTTAAATAACCAGTTAAATGGAGGCTATTGATTTGCCAATGTCAAATGGCAGTAAGAGTTGTATTTCTGTACACACATACAAATATATACAAACTATATGACTTTGAAGAACATAAAAGAATGAAAAACTTCAAGAAGACAACAGATTCCTTGCTTGGTTTCTTTTGAATTTATGAGTTTTATTATCTCAGATCTTTCCCTTGATAGTTGTGAATGTAAAATGAAAAGTTCCATGGAACAAAGATTGAAGGAAGATAATTAGCTAAAAATAAACAAAAATAACAAACAAACAAAAAACCATCTTTACTTTCAACCCCCATTGCGCCTCTTTCCAGAGTCTGGATCCATCTCCTTAAACAGGGAAAGAAGCAAATGTCTGGACTTCAGAGAAGCCTCCCTGGACCACAGAATCACATCTTCCTGTCATGATCTGACTTCACCCTCTTACTGTGTGATTCCAATAACCTCTGGGTATCTTGTACAGTCCAAAAAAAAAAAGTCTGTCAGTAGAATTTCTAATAACACATCCAGGTTATATTGCATTCAAGAACTGCTATTTTCTACTTTAACCTTTTGTATCTCCCAGAAATTTCTTTTTATAGCTGTCTTACTATCCCTTACATTAACTTTTAAATGAATATTTTAATTACTATATAGTTATTAAAAACAGCAAAATTTCAGTGTTTGATAAAACAAAAGAAGAAAAGTTTTAAAAAAGAAAAAATTCATATATGTATGATTCATGATATTCAACAATGATAGAATATATCCATAGCAAAGCATAAATATATATTTTCTGTACACAAAATTTTAAAGAAGAGTCCATTATTTAGTAAATTACAACTTTCAGTAACTATGTATTAAATATTAAAAAATTAAAAGTATATACGTGATAATATTACTTACTTTCATTTGAAGATTCCGTGTTGTCTGGTGCTAGCAGAAAAACTGAAAACTTGTGTTCAGTATTCATTATAATATTCCAACTGAAATATTTTGAATAAGATAAAATAAATTGAATATAATAAGATATTTACCTACAGTAATTACAGAGTGTTATGTGGAGACTTTTACAAGTGGACATTTTAAAGCTGTTACAAATATCGACATATTATGATCCATTCTTGCTCTTGGATGGATGAAACTACCACTGTGCATGCAATATCAGTTATATTCTTTTGCAGTTGAATCAGACATTATTGAATTATTATTTCAGATGAATAAATTTAATCTCAAATTAAGAGATTTATTCATGCTGTATAAGATCCATTATGCCTTACCTTTATTTATAATATAGATTAATCAAAATCCCACATTTAAATTTTTCTTAAAGAGGCATTTAGAGAAAGTATTCTGTACTTTGTTGCAGTTTTTCTTTACTCAACCATGTTTTTTCTCATAAAATTTTAATCTTTATTTTAAAGATTTAGATAATTTAGTATTGAGTTCTGAATGTAATTATTATAACATCTCTCTTATTTACAGTCACTCTGTAGGACTCTGTGAATATACATGACTAATGTTCATAAAGTACATTATTAGGATTATATGGCATACTAGACTTCTCAATGTGAGGGGTTTCTTTCCTGCATATTAAGAATGCTAGTTACCAAGTTATAAAAAGGACTTGTATTCAACTATTTGCCTAGAAAATTTAAATGTTAAAAACATCAAGTTTTTTTTATATTTGCTTTTATAGACTAAAGAAGCTCCCTCATTAATAATCTTTTTATTGAGTCCAAGAGGAAAAAAAATTCCGACCACTCTTCCATGTGAACTGGAGAGTGACATGATACCAGACCCTCATAAACCAGTCAAGGAAAGTTACAGAATAAGCTGCATTAACCTCTAATTGTGTACAGAACCCGAGTAGAAAAACAGGCAATCAATGATTATCCTTTTTTATTCCATCTACCAAAATCTTCTTTGAATTATGAATAAATCAATGGCTATGCATTGATAATCTGAGTAATAACAAAATACTTGTTTAATCCAAACGACCCCTACATAGGAAAGAAAATAGAGCATAGTCTAAATGGTACAAACACTGACACATGTAAGCCCCAAATATACCTGTCACTAGTATAAACATAAAAGTAATACAAAAGCCCCACCCTCAAAAAAGGCTTACTTTAGTCAAAAAGGCTTACTTTAGTCCCTTTCTACTGTCATAGCTAAAAGTCATATAGCAGCTTGCTCATAAACAAATAAACAACAAATAATTTTTTTTTTTTTTACCGTTCTGGAAACTGTGTCTAGTTTAAAATCTAGATAGATCTAGTAATTGTGGAAGTCTTAATTTCTGGTATCATAGCATCATACACACTTCCTCAGCAAATCCATTGTAGAGGAATGTAGAACAAAGCCCTTCACCACTAAGCAGCCTAAAAAAATCTCTACAATGCAACAAGTTACTACAATGAATATTCAAATGCATTCTCACTGACATTTCATGGATTTTGTTGGTATGTCTTCACTCTCCGAGGAAAGAGTCTGCAATAATCTAATAAGCTAGGTGTGTGTGTGTGTGTGTGTGTGTGTGTGTGTGTGTGTGTAAAATGACATGATAGTAAAAGTAAAAATGTCAGTGATGTAGAGAAGAAACAAAAACAGAGTGGACTCGGTGGCTCCCGCCCACGGAATCCCTCCTCTCTCCATTCCGTTGGATTCCTGGAGCTCAGCCTGGTGCCTCGCCATGGATCTCTGCATCCACCTCCATCAGTCACTGGATAAAGGCTCTATGATGACAGTTAGGGGTATTCACTAGACCAGTCACCAGAGTAGATCAGTCCAGACACCCCTTCAATCACTGTCAGCAGTCCAGGGTGGGGTCATCCCTGTGGATTCCTGAGAGCTTCCCCAGCACCCTGCCTCTTCCCACTTCATGATGTCTTCATCTATCACGGTATCTCCTTCCCCGCTCTTCCACTCTGTCCTTGATCCAGCTCCATTTCCCTATGTTCTCACCCCCCCCATTCTTTGCACTTCGCCACCCCTCCCCCAGCCCACTCATGCAGATCCCACTTCTACTTCACTGCGCTATCCATGTGTCCCTCCCAGGGTCCCCCCTTGTCAGCTAGCCTCTAAGAAGTAGCTAGCTGCAATCTGGCCATTTTTTGCCCTTATCTAGTATCCACTTAGGAGTGAGTACATACCATGTTTGTCTTTCTGAATCTGGGTTACCTCACTCAGGATAATATTTTCTAGTTCCATCCATTTGCCTGAAAATTTCATAATATGACCAGCCACACTGGTGGAGACCCATGAACTGTGGACTAATGGCTGTGGAGCCCCCATGGGACTAGACTAGGCCCTCTGGATACGGGACACAGCTGTTTAGCTGGAACTGTTTGGAGGACACCCAGGCAGGGGGATTGGGATCCATCTCTGGTGCATGGGCAGTCTTTTGGAAGCCCTGTGCCTGTAGTGTGGTACCTTGAGCAGCCTTGGTGCGGCTGGGAGGGGCTTGGACCTGCCTCACTCAGTGTGCCTGCCAACTCCCCATGGGAGACCCTGATTTGGAGGATGTGGGGATCAGGGATTACTTGGGAGGGAGGGCTGGGGGGTCGGAGGAGGGAGGAGGTGAGATCTGTAGGTCATATGCAGGGTGAGTAGAAAATTTCTTAAGTAAAAAAATAAAAAAAATATGTAAAATAAATAAATAAATAAACACGTAAATAAATAAATAAATATTCCAGGAAAAAAGAGGCATATATTTTAAACGTAAAAAAATATATAAATATAAAATTTAAAAATAAAAAGTCAGCATGGAATAAGAATGAACAGTATAAGTACAAACAGGGTCAAACTATACTGCATGCATGTGTGTAAATACCACAAAGCCTTCAACATATGCTAACAATACAGAAATCCAGCACCCTATTCAGCAGGAGGCTTTGATCCTCAAACAGGTATATTTCTCAGTCATTTTATGGGACAATAATGTGTCAAACATGTGCATGAAAGAAATAAAATTAGGGACCACAGGGAAGAATAGAGCAGCAATAGGATCCTTGGCAGATTTTATGGAGGGTATTGTGACACTTGCCCTGTACTAGTTGCAATTTTATAAAACTGAAAAATGTTCATTGTAGTTACTTTCTCAAGAATGTGCAAGAATAAGCTAAAATTCATTTACCCAATACTTTAAATGTTTGTAAAATTAAACATTCCCTGTAAGGCTAACTAGAATGTCCTGATGGCTAATATATATATATATGGCACATAATTTAAAATAATCTCCTTTGGTACACATTATCTTTAATCCTATTTATTGAAACCATAAAGGAAATAACTCTAAATTAAATCTAATTGCATGTTTTTGTGTACATGGTATTAACACTCAAGCCAATTCTCTAATGTACGTTTTTAAAAGTCACATTTATCCCTCTGAGATATCTTTGTGGATTTCAAACATGCAAAGTTTACCTGTGGCTTTTTCCTGGGTCTTTCCTGTCCTGTAATACTCTTTTTTTATTTTGTTTTTTGTTTTTAATTTAAGAATTTTTTTATTCATTTTACATACCAAGTACAGATCTCCCTTTCATCTCTCCCCCCCCTCCCCATACCTCTCCTCTGAAAAGGTAAGGTCTCCCATGGGGAGTCAACAACACCTGACACATTCAGTTCAGGCAGGATCAAAGTGCAAAGCCCCTCCCTCCTGCCTCAAGGCTGAGCAAGGCCTCCCATCATAGGTAATGAGCTCCAAAAAGCCAGCTCCTGCAACAGGAGTAGACCCTGATCTCACTGCCAGAGGCTCCTCACACAGACCAAGCTACACAACTGTCTCCTGTGGACCTAGTCTTGTCCCACGCATGTTCCAAAGATGTTGGTCTATAGTTTGTATGTTCCTACAAGCTTGGTTCAGTTGTCTCTGTAGATTTCCCCATTAGGATCTGTGTTTAGATGAAAGTTGCTGCTCTTTTGAAGTACATGGTCATTAGATAATCCTCAAGAAAAAGAAACTGCAACCTAAACAATAAAGCTGTAATCTGAATCTTGCTATCCCTACATGACTTCAAGTCCCTTTTAATTATTTCCATCTAATCCTCCATTACTTCAATACCAGATTTTTTCTATCAGCCACACTCTCTAATATGTATTTATACTTCCTTAAACCACTCAGGAATGCTCAATTTTGAGCTTTTTTGACTGTGTGACTTACAATGCCCCAACCTCTGCTCACTTCCTGATCCTGTAACAGGTATTCCCTTCTTTAGCACATATTAACTGTAATATTTTATACTGGCAGATCTAATGGATATTAGAAAGAAAAGTAGGAAATGTTTATAGACAAAAAACACTGTTTATTATGAATTAATTGAAATGTTTACTAATATGGATTTGTATATAAGTTACTTTTCTTTGGCTGGGTAAAACACCATAGCCAAGGAGACTTTTAGAAGGAAGGATTTATAATGGTTTATGGTTTCAGGGGGTTAAAAGTCCAGTATGGCGGGGCAGGAGCTTGACAGCCAAAAGAAAGGATGGCAGGGGTAGAGGCAGGCAACTCAGAGCTCATGTTTATTTTATTCTTTGAATTGAAAAAATTTATACACTTTATTTTGACCATTCTGTTCCCCTCCCCCAATTCCTCCCAGATAATCCACACCTACCCAACTCCAAGTCCTTCCTCTCTCTCCCCTTCTCTCTCTCCCTCTCTTAACTATGGCTAACCTGCAAAACACAAACATAAGAAATACACACGTACATATATGCACACCAAAAACAAAAACAAAATCACAAATTTGGAAACTATAGCACACGAGCAAAGACAGAAAACAAACAAACAAAAACAAAACAAACAAAACACAACAAAACAACGTGAGACAAAATATCTTCAAAAATGACACTGAGTTCATTTTGTATTGGCCATCTACTGCTGGGCATGGAGCCTGCTCTGATGTGTGGTTTACATGGCCAGTGACACCCAGTGCTACTCCACTGGAAAGAACTAATTTTTCTTTTGCAGACAGATCTCAATTACAGACAAATTTTTGGTTAGAGATGGGAGCCCGTTTCCACTTCCCCTACTCATCACTGAGGTCCCATCTGGCTCCTGGGAGGGCTCTGTGAGTGCAGCCACAATCTGTGAGTTAATTGGTGCACAGGTCTGGTTATGTCAGGAGGACACTGTTTCCTTGGATTCACTCATCCCCCTGACCCTTGCAATCTTTCTGCTTTTTCTTCTGCATATCTCCCTGGCCCTAAGGGGAGGAGTTTAATGAAGGCATCCCATGTATGGTTGAATGTTCCAAGGTGTCTCACTCTCTGAACATTGTTCAATTTGGGGTAAGTAGTTCTCACTTACTTCAAGAAAAAAAAAAAATTCTCTGATAGTGCCTGGACAGGCTCTGATCTATGAGTATAGCAAAATGACAGTAGGAGATTCTTTATTTCTATGTTCCTTTAGCATAATTATAATACTTGGGCTTCCCTTATACCTATGGGATATCTAGTCTCAGTTTGTTGACCGCATGAGCGGTGTCACACATTTGTTCCACTTCAAGGAGCTGGCCTTAAATGCAATCAAGTGTGGTTGTTTACTCCCACTTTGTGCTTCTGCTTCATGAGCATATTTTGCAGCTGTGACCCTTCTGTATATCTCAGAGTTTGCAGCTGGCTTGGTTGATGGTTGCCTTTCTCCTCCAGCAGCATGCAAAAATACCTACCAGTACCATAAACACTAGTCAGTAGAGAGTGAAAGCTATAGTTAGTACCGGCTGGATCTCTCCATGTCCATTGAGATGTGTAAGTGTTGTCTTCAGAATTAGTGTCTTACCATCAGTTTTTAGAGAGCAATCAGTCGACTTCGCAGTAGCCTAAGATGTTTGGGGAATTCCAGTTGCGCCCCAGTGTCCAACAACTCAAAATAGATGAAACCTACTCCTGGCACTGGAAGTTTTACTGGTGAAAGAAGATGTCCAATAAGAACATTGTCTCTCATACTATTTGGTGACTCCATTTAGAGTTCTTTCATGTATGTAAATATTTCTGGAAGTTTCTACAATAGTACATTTCCATATGACTCTTCAAATAGTCCCTAGTGTTAAATGTATTCCTACCCTTTTATATTTCTCTGACATCCCGTTCTTATTTAATATTCCCACACCTCGCCACCCATTGTGTCTTCACAATTATATTATTTCCACTAATACCAAGCATAGATTTATATAACACAGTCCTTAGGCATAAAATTCAGGAAAAATCAGGGAAAGGGGAACTGAAAATCTTGAGAACCAGAAGATCAGGGAGACTACAGTCCTATCTTTTCTTCTGAACAAGAAAGAGATGTTCCCATAAACAAGAACTAACTATGGATTAAGAAAAATACAGAAAATTTCACTATATGAGGAGCTGTATTCATTTTTGTTGTTGTTGTTTTAGTTTGCTTTTTTTGTTTTTTGTTTTTGTTTTTTTTTTGTTTGGCTTTGGTTTTTTAACTGTTGTTTGTTTTATTGTTTGTCTTGCTTTGTTTTGTTTCCTCTTAATCCTATTGAGGGATTAGATCCAAACTATGGCATATCAGCCCTAAACATATTAGGGCAAAACTAGTTGGACTCAGTATGTCATATATGTAAAAAAATAAAAATGAAAGTGGTCATGAATTGAGAAGGGGTGGTTGGAGGTTCCTTCCTTAAGGAGAAGGGGGAAATCAAAAGAGTACAAAGTAGTGCATTTCATGTACACATGTATGAAATCCTCAAAAAGAATAAAATTAAAAACTATAAAATAAAGTCTTCTAGCTCAAAAACAAAAGACTTAAAAAGCAAATTTAATAAAATATTTTCTTTAATGTAACTTAAATTACTGACTATATTCAGAGGTACACATTAATAATGTTGAGCATTTATTAGAGATTTTATTTACATAAATTTTATCTACTTTACAAGCTAATGAACAAAATAACAACTTGACATCTTGCACTAAATCAAAAGATAAATTGAAGGAGATGTGTGGTTTTGCCTTCCAAATGAAACTCAAACATGATAGATGAAATGTCAAATAATTATAATAAATGCAAAATCTAATACACTATTAATCTTACCTGATATGTGATGTTCCAAATTAAGAAAGATATTTTTATACTGTAATTGCCACTAATCATTCCTTGAAACCCTTAGCTAAAGATTGTAATAGTTGTGACCCAGAGTTGTTCATATAGGGTAATTTCTTCATAGGATTTAAGGGAGAGGAAGCAGCATTTTTTAAACCAATCTTCTCTCAATAATTTTTAGAGGGCAAAATCTGTATAATATACATCTATTATTTCATATAATATACATCTAATATGTATATGCTATGAAGACATTGGTAAGATAGACTTATAAATAATTTTACTACATGTACATTTATAAGATATGTATATGTACAAGAGTTTGTATTAACTATGAATTCAATAATTTCAATAGAAAACTCATTTTTTCAATCCATAGTTACTGTCATAGAACTATTATCTATAAATAACCAAATATACGCTATCATTTTTCTTAAAAGTGATATGTTCTAGTTATTGAACTAAATATAATCATATTTTAAAATGTTTCAATTTTATATACATTCCTATGTGTCCTGTTAGAACATACTACAACATTGTTAGACACATGCTAAGTACCACAGAGAATACTGGACAAGAGCATTGATGGGAACATTTTATAGGTATTATATTACTTTTAATCTGTTATTTAAAACTAAAGAATGACTGTTTTGTGCTCCATTTTAATTTTATAAAGGTATGTATTTGTAATCTGAGAAGTAATGTTGTCCATGTTATTGGTAAATATCACAAAAATGGAATAATAAGGTGATGGGAAATAATATGTTTGATATGCTACTTCCAATGGACAGAATACCATTCTGTCTCACAACTCTGGAAGTTCTGGTAGCAAACAAATGAAATGCATAATATTCCAAAGAGATTAATCCTTGTTGATATACATATTCATACTAAATTTTTCTCTAGCAGCAATATAAAGGGAATTAAATCAGATTGTCCAATACAAAGTTAGTTTAAAAATTAAAATCGTTTGTTTCCTACCTATCAGTACTTGTAAGTTGGCAAATTCTTTAGCTCTTACCACTATAGTCTTGGGGGTTTCCTTTCACTGTTGTGTTAGCCTTGTTAGGAGCTCTTAGTTTTGCTTCATGTATTCATTCTACACTGAAATTTTAATATGTTGAGGACATCATACATACTATCATTCATTCTGGAGTCCTATAAACAGACATCATTATCAGTCATTGTCATCGTCCTCTTCCTCCTCATGATCTTTATCAAGACAATGAATGGTTTTTGATGTAAAAGTGTCAAAGCCACATATAAATGTGGTTAGTTATCAATTGGCTAAATGAAAATAAATTCTACAGTGTTTGATTACCAAACAGGAACCAAAGTGACCTTATTTTAATCACAAAGAGGTAAAATTAGAATATGATTACATTCTAATAGGACACTTAATTTATTCTATTAAACTATAATTCAACAATTAATATGTAATCAAAAGCAATTGTGAATGTCATTCATAGAAAATAAAAGACTCAACTGACAAAACTGAACATTTCATTCATGAGTGGCTAGCACAGACATGCACTATGCTCTTAGGAAAATGATAGAACTATTTTGTTCAAGGCTCATAATTCCCTCGCAGAATATTTTTTCCAATGTGCTCATTTCATTCAGGTCTAAATAGATTCGTTGAAATTAACATTCTAATTATTAATTTAATTTTCTATAGACATGATAGTAGTAAGATTTCCTTTTGCAGATAGGATAAACATGGCATTTTGAGAAAATCCATATTAATGAAATGCAAATTATAGTTATTTTTCATTCTTCACTTGTTTTAGTGTTATTTTTATTTCAAGGAATGATTGGCTCCCACTTATAGATGTATTATTCCATTACATATGTAAAACACACACAAAAATGTGCTTTAGAATACTACTGTTTCATGTATTCCATATTGATATATAACGTATATCTTATGTAAACTCACATATAATTTATATAAACATATAGTTGTATGTGTATTCATATGAGAAATGGGAAAAATAAAAATTATGATAAAGGCCATATTGTGGTTAGCTAGGTTTTATGGCCCCCACAAGTACCTCACTTAATAACTTCTCTTTTTAAAGTAAAGGACATGACCTGAGACATCCATACACTATTAGAAGAGGTTCCATCCCTATAAGAAACTCCCTCCTGAGAGATGTATGTCAAGAAGGACATGAGAAAACTCTACTTTTATCTGGGTATTTAAGTATATGTTAACACATTGTTTGAAAATACTGAACAGTTTTAGTGACCTTGGTGGTTAGGAAAAAATAAATTTTCCCAGAGTGGAACAAACTGCCAGTCCCCAATGAAACTCAAACCCTAGTCTAATGAGTGACTCCTATGTCCATAATCCAGGACAGGTACTTGCTTATGTTGGTGGTGTGCAGCATATCATTTACATTCCATGATAAATAATAAAACATTTCCAGTGGCAAGAAATTTCATTATGCTTTCTACTATACTCTGTGAACACATAGAAATTGATTTCAAAATTTAAGATCTACCCTAGCTTAGCGCATTTTACAACTGAGTGTGAGTAACTCAAGGACAAATTTGAATTATTTAAACTTTTCATTGGGGAAATTTTAAATGCACAGACCTGAGCTTAAGTGTGATCAATTAGATAATATATTTATGTTGGGAAAGATTAAAATGAATGCAAAATTATATTTCATTCAAATAAGGAACTGAATATAAATTCTTTACATATAGAATAGTCAATGATTATCATTCAATATCAGTAAAATTAGTTTAAATATTATATTGAATACTACATTGAATCCTGTTCTCTCATACATAAAAAAGTCATTTTTCTTCTCTTTCACCCTTTCTCCAATTAGACCCAAGAATTTATATGATCCAAGTAAACTAGCTGCATATTTGAGTAGCAGTATTTCAAGGAGACCATGCCCTCAGTGATTTATCAGAAAACCTTGTTAATTCAGAAGCGTGATTCATAGGTCACTGTGCTCAAAAGCAAAGCTGGATATTGCCTAAGCAGAGAGGTTGCATGCTGGATCTGTAACAGTTTTAGCAAACATCAACAAAATTAATTCTCTAAACTTTTCACTATGAAAATTTCCTAAATATATCACTTGACACTAACCACTTCTATTTAATGGTCTCAATATCTAAACTTTGTAACTAGTGGATTAAATTTTAATGCTAACTATTATTGTTACTCCATTATTTTTATAGATTGTATGTTTAGGCACTTAATTTATCCAAAGTTTATTGCTGAAAAGTTTACTTGCTTAATGGATTTATTATTCACACCAAAAAAAAAAAAAAGACAAGTTCTTTTAAAATCTCTATCTAATCCTTAATTAAACACAGGTTTGAAGAAGCTACATTAAAATATAAAAAGGTAGAATGCACAACACTGCTCCCTCTCAAATATACCATTGATGTGTTAATTTGAGAATTTCAAACATGCATATAATGTCATATAATGCATATAATTTTGGTCAAGTCCCATCCTATTCTTTCCCCTCTAACTGTTTCATACAATCACCACCATTTCCTCCCAACTTCTTGTGATAGTGTTTCAAGTCATCTGAGTTCACCAGTGCTATCTACTGTATGTACATGGGTACAAGAAAATTGACTGATCATGGACCTACATCACTGGAGAAAACTAGTAGGGGAAGTTTACAACTATATCTAGGCACTTAGTAGAAGGATAGTAGTAGGTTCTCACTTGTTGTCTATTTATGATCTATCCTGCCACATGGTTTTGCTCCAGATCACAGTACCAGCCATGCGGTAGAGTAAGCCTTAAACTTAACCAGAAAGAGGGAATTTACTCTCTTGGTGTTAATGTCTGTATTGTAACTGTGAGTGTATAATTTTTATCCACCTTCCTTAAAAGCATTAGAAATAGAATGCATGAATTCTAATCTGCACTGTAAACCCACAGGGGGAAGTGAGTGATGCACTTATTTTAGAGTTGGAATGATGCTTCTTACCATGCCTAGTGAAACTTGAAAGAGTCTAGGCTATTATCTAACAAATTACTTTAAAGAGAAGAATTTTACCCTAAGTATTAGAAATTTTTAAAGAAATTCTTTTTTTATTTTATTTTTTTTTTATTTTACAATAGTATTCAGTTCTACATAATAGCCACAGATTCCCTTGTTCTCCCACTTCCTGCCCCCCTCCCCTTCCCCCCAGCCCATCCCCCATTCCCAACTCCCCCAGATCAAGGTCTCCCCCGAGGACTGGGATCGACCTGATAGACTCAGTCCAGGCAGGTCCAGTCCCCCCCTCCCAGACCGAGCCAAGCGTCCCTGCATAAGTCCCAGGTTTCAAACAGCTAACTCATGCAACCAGCCCAGGACCTGGTACCACTGCCTAGATGCCTCCCAAACAGATCAAGCCAATCTACTGTCTCACTATTCAGAGGGCCTGATCCAGTTGGGGTACCCTCAGCCTTTGGTTCATAATTCATGTGTTTCCATTCATTTGGCTATTTGTCCCTGTGCTTTATCCAACCTTGGTTTCAACTATTCTCACTCATATAAACCCTCCTCTTTCTCACTAATTAGATTCCTAGCGCTCCACCCGGGGTCTAGCCGTGGATGTCTGCATCCAGATTCCTCAGTCTTTGGATGGGGTTTATGGCACAACTATTAGGGTGTTTGGCCATCCCATCACCAGAGTAGGTCAGTCCCGGCTGTCTCTCGACCATTGCCAGCAGTCTTTTGTGGGGGTATCTTTGTGGATTTCTGTGGGCCTCTTTAGCTCTCTGTTTCTTCCTTTTCTCATGTGGTCTTCATTTACCATGGTCTCCTATTCCTTGTTCTCCCTCTCTTTTCTTGATCCATCTAGGATCTCCTGCTCTCTTTCCCTCGACCCTTGCCCTTCATTGCTCCCACTCATGTCTAGGCTGTTCATGTAGATCTCATCCATTTCTCCGTGTCTTTCTTGGGGTCCCGTTTTCCAGGTAGCCTCACTAGTGTTGTGAGTAGCAGTCCAGTCATCCTTGTTCCACAACTAGCATCCTCCTATGAGTGAGTACATACCATATTTGTCTTTCTGAGTCTGGGTCACCTCACTCAGGATGATTTTTTCTAGATCTATCCATTTGCCTGCAAAACACATGATGTCATTGTTTTTCTCTGCTGAGTAGTATTCCATTGTGTATATGTGCCACAATTTATTTATCCATTCTTCAGTTGAAGGGCATCTAGGTTGTTTCCAGGTTTTGGCTATTACAAACAATGCTGATATGAACATAGCTGAGCAAGTGCTCGCTCTTGTGGTATGATTGAGCATTTCTTGTGTATATGCCCAGGAGTGGTATAGCTGGATCTTGGGGGAGATTGATTCCCAATTTTCTAAGAAAGCACCATATTGATTTCCAAAGTGGTTGTACAAGCTTGCATTCCCACCAACAGTGGAGGAGCGTTCCCCTAGTTCCACATCCTCTCCAGCATAAAGTGTTTTCAGTGTTTTTGATCTTAGCCATTCTGACAGGCATAAGGTGGTATCTCAGAGTTGTTTTGATTTGCATTTCCCTGATGATTAGAGATGTTGAGCAATTCCTTAAATGTCTTTCAGCCATTTGAGTTTCCTCTGTTGAGAATTCTCTGTTAAGTTTTAAAGCCCATTTCTCAATTGGACTGTTGGTACTTTTGTTGTCTAATTTCTTGAGTTCCTTATATATTCTGGATATCAGTCCTCTGTCACATGTGGGGTTGGTGAAGATCTTTTCCCATTCTGCAGGCTGTTGCTTTGCCTTGTTGACCGTATCCTTTGCTCTATAAAAGCTTCTCAGTTTCAAGAGGTCCCATTGATTGATTGTTTGTCTCAGTTCCTGTGCTACTGTTGTTATATTTAGGAAGTGATTTCCTATGCCAATGTGTTCAAGACCACTTCCTACTTTCTCTTCTAGCAGGTTCAGAGTGGCTGGATTTTTGCTGAGGTCCTTGATCCACATGGACTTAAGTTTTGTGCACGGTTTGTTGAAGATGCTTTCTTTTTTCCATTGTACACTTTTGGCTTCTTTGTCAAAAATTATATGTTCATATGTGTGTGGGTTAATGTCAGGCTCTTCAATTCGATTCCATTGGTCTACATGTCAATTTTTATGCCAATACCAAGCTGTTTTTATTACTGTAGCTCTATAGTAGAGCTTGAAGTCAGGGATTGTTATGCCCCCAGAGGTTGTTTTATTGTACAGGATTCTTTTGGCTATCCTGGGTTTTTTGTTTTTCCATATGAAGTTGAGTATTATTCTTTCCAGGTCTGTGAAGAATTGTGTTGGTATTTTGATGGGGATTTCATTGAATCTGTAGATTGCTTTTGGTAAGATTGCCATTTTTACTATGTTAACCCTGCCTATCCATGAGCATGGGAGATCTTTCCATTTTCTGACATCTTCTTCAATTTCTTTTTCGGGGACTTAAAGTTCTTGTCATGTAGGTCCTTCACTTGCTTGGTTAGTGTTACCCCAAGGTATTTTATGTCATTTGTGGCTATTGTAAAGGGTCATGTATCTCTAATTGCCTTCTCAGCTTCTTTGTCCATTGTATATAGGAGGGCTACTGATTTTTTTGAGTTGATCTTGTATCCTGCTATGTTGCTGAAGGTGTTTATAAGCTTTATCAGTTCCTGGGTGGAATCTTTGGGGTCACTCAAGTATACTATCATGTCATCTGCAAGGAGTAAAAGCTTGACTTCTTCCTTTCCAATTTGTATCCCCTTAATCTCCTTATGTTGTCTTATTGCTCTGGCTAGAACTTCAAGTACTATATTGAATAAGTATGGGGAGAGTGGACAGCCTTGCTTCGTTCCTGATTTTAGTGGAATTGCTTTGAGTTTCTATCCATTTAATTTGATGTTGGCTGTTGGCTTGCTGTAAATTGCCTTTATTATGTTTAGGTATGTTCCTGTATTCCTGATCGCTCCAAGACTTTTATCATAAAGGGATGTTGGATTTTGTCAAATGCCTTTTCTGCATCTAGTGAGATGATCATGTGGTTTTTTTCTTTGAGTTTGTTTATATGGTGTATTACATTGATGGAATTTTGTATGTTGAACCACCCTTGCATCCCTGGGATGAAGCCTACTTGATCATGGTGGATAATTGTTCTGATGTGTTCTTGGAGTCTGATTGCCAGTATTTTATTGAGTATTTTTGCATCAGTGTTCATGAGGGAGATCGGTCTGTAGTTCTCTTTCTTTGTTGCATCCTTGTTTGGTTTAGGAATCAGGGTAATTGTAGCCTCATAGAAGGAGTTTGGTAATGTTCCTTCTGTTTCTATTATGTGGAACAATTTAGAGAGTATTGGTATTAACTCTTCTTTGAAGATCTGGTAGAATTCTGCGCTGAAACCATCTGGTCCTGGGCTTTTTTTGGTTGGGAGACTTTTAATGACTGTTTCTATTTCCTTAGGGGTTATTGAGCTATTTAAATAGTTTATCTGGTCTTGATTTAACTTAGGTATGAGGTACCTATCCAGAAAAATGTCCATTTCTTTTAGGTTTTCCAGTTTTGTGGAGTAGAGGTTTTTTGAAATATGACCTTATAATTCTCTGGATTTCCTCAATGTCTGTTGTTATGTCCCCCTTTTCATTTCTGATTTGGTTGATTTGGATTCTCTCTCTCTGTCTTTTGGTTAGTTTGGATAAGGGCTTGTCTATCTTGTTGAATTTCTCAAAGAACCAACTATTTGTTTCATTAATTTTTTGTATTATTCTCTTAGTTTCTATTTTATTAATTTCACCTCTCACTTTGATAATTTCCTGGTGTCTATTCTTCCTGGGAGACTTTGCTTCTTCTTGTTCTAGAGCTTTCAGGTGTGCTGTTAAGTCACTAGTGTGGGATTTCTCCAACTTCTTCATGTGGGCATTTAGTGCTATGAATTTCCCTCTTAGCACTGCTTTCATAGTGTCCCATAAGTTTGGGTATGTGGTGTCTTCATTTTCGTTGATCTCTAGGAACTCTTTAATTTCTTTCTTTATTTCTTACTTAACCCATTGGTGATTCAGTTGAGCACTATTCAGTTTCCACGAGATTGTAGGTTTTCTGTAGATTTGTTGTTGTTGAAATCTAACTTTAAACCATGGTGGTCTGATAGAACACAGGAGGTTATTCCAATTGTTTTGTATCTGTTGAGATTTGCTTTGTGGCCAAGTATGTGGTCAATTTTAAAGAAAGTTCCAAGGGGTGCTGAGAAGAAGGTATATTCTTTCTTGTTAGGATGGAATATTCTGTAGATATCTATTAGGTCCAATTGGGTCATGACATCAGTTAAGTCCTTTATTTCTCTGTTAAGTTTCGATTTGGGAGGTCTGTCCAGTGGTGAAAGTGGGGTGTTGAGATCTCCCACTATTAATGTGTGGGGTTTTATATGTGGTTTAAGCTTTAGTAATGTTTCTTTTACAATGTGGGTGCCCTTGTGTTTGGGGCATAAATGTTCAGAATTGAAACTTCATCTCGGTGGATCTTTCCTGTGATGAGGATGTAATACCCTTCTTGATCTCTTTTGATTGATTTTAGTTTGAAGTCTATTTTGTTGGATATCAGGATGGCTACACCCACTTGTTTCTTAAGACCATTTCATTGGAAAGTCTTTTCCCAGCCTTTCATTCTTAGGTAGTGTCTGTCTTTGAATTTGAGATGTGTTTCTTGTATGCAGCAGAAAGATGGGTCCTGCTTTCGTATCCATTCTGTAAGCCTATGTCTTTTTATAGGTGAATTAAGTCCGTTGATATTAACGACCAGTGATTGTTCATCCCTGTTATTTTTGGTGGTAGTATATGTGTACTTCTCTTCTTTGGGGTTTACTGTTGTGGCTTTATCTATTGCCTGTGTTTTCGAGTGTGTATCTGACTTCCTTCAGTTGGAATTTTCCTTCTAGTGCTTTCTGTAGGGCTGGGTTTGTGGATAGGTATTGTTTAAATCTGCCTTTGTCTTCGAATGTCTTGTTCCTTCCATCTAGGATGATTGAAAGTTTTGCTGGGTATATTAGTCTGGGCTGACATCCATGGTCTCTTAGTGTCTGCATTACATCTGTCCAGGTCCTTCTGGCTTTCAAAGTCTCCACTGAGAAATTGGGTGTTATTCTGATGGGTTTACCTTTATAGGTCACTTGGCCTTTTTCCTTGGCTGCTCTTAATATTCTTTCTTTATTCTGTACATTTAGTTGTTTAATTATTATGTGTCGAGGGGACTTTTTTTGGGGGTCTAGTCTGTTTGGTGTTCTATAGGCTTCTTGTATCTTCATAGGAATTTCCTTAAGTTGGGAAAGTTTTCTTCTATAATTTTGTTGAGTATATTTTCTGTGCCTTTGAGTTGGTATTCTTCACCTTCTTCTATCCCTATAATTTGTAGGTTTGGTCTTTTCATGGTGTCCCAAATTTCTTGGACATTTTGGTTCATTGGCTTGGACTTTGTTGGCTTTAGTGTTTCCTTCGACTGATGAAACTATTTCTTCTACTGTATCTTCAATGCCAGAGATCCTCTCTTCTATCTCTTGCATTCTGTTGGTTATACTTGCATCTGAAGTTCCCGATCTTTTACTCAGGTTTTCTATTTCCAGCATTCCCTCTGTTTGTGTCTTCTTTATTTTTTCAATTTCCCTTTTCAGGTCTTGGACTGTTTCCTTTATTTGTTTCGTTGTTTTTTCATGATTTTCTTTCAGTACTTTATTGTTTTCTTCCTGTACTTTATTGTTTTCTTGCAGGACTTTATTGTTTTCTTCCAGGACTATATTGTTTTCTTGCAGGACTTTATTGTTTTCTTCTAATTTGTTTGCCCTTTCCTCTAGTTGTTTACAGCGTTCTTCCCATTTTTTTTTGTCTTTTCCTCTACACAAGCCTTTACCTTCTTCATGATGTTACTCATAAGGCTATTTTCTTCTGCTTCTTCCAATTTTTGATGTTCAGGTCTAGATGTTGGAGGCGGGCTAGGTTCTGGTGATGCTGTATTGCTCTTCATTTTGTTTTATGTACTTCTGCCTTGACGTCTGCCCATCTCCTTGTGGTTCCTTCTTGGTCTTATCAGTGTACTTGGTTCAGAAAGAGCTGACAGAGTCAGGAAGTCTCTCTCTCTTGTCCAGATGGGAGTTCTCTTGTCCAAATGGGAACTCCGGGACAGGATGGAAGCTCTTATCTGGATAGGAAGTCTCAGGAAGAATGGGAGCTTTTGTCCAGACAGGAAGTCTGGGGTAGGATGTGCGCTCTTGTCCAGAAGGGAAGTCCAGGTCAGGATATGAGATCTTGTCCAGGAGGGGAGTCCAGGGCAAGATGGGAGCCCTCTCTCTCTGGTCCAGAAGGGAAGTCGGGGGCAGGATGGGAGCTGGGGGCCTGTCTCTAAGTCTCAGGAAGTGGCTGGGGTCTTGGGCAGATGGGCGTGGGGGCAGGGTGTGGAGATTGCAGGGGTTGCCTGGGGGCGGGCTTGGAAAAGGGGATCCCTCCTGGTGGGGCTAGAAGGGGACCTGTCTGGTGCCCAGAACCTGGGGCCAAGTTGGGCAGGTCTTCCCAGAGTGGCTGGTGCCCAGGGATGGGGTCCGGATTGGGCTAAAGAAGTTCTTATTGCTCGTCATTATCAAAAAGGCATTCTTACACGATTTTTATTTATTATTATTATTATTATTATTATTATTATTATTATTATTTGGTTTTTTCAAGACAGGGCTTCTTTGCATAGCTTTTTGCCTTTCCTGGAACTCGCTTTGGAGACCAGGCTGGCCTCCAACTCACCGAGATCCACCTGCCTCTGCCTCTCGAGTGCTGGGATTAAAGGCATTCCCTACCACCGGCTGGCTATGATTTTTTTTTTTTTCTCTTTTACCACATCTAAGTATTCATGTGTTAGAGATGGGCATTTTTTAATTTAAAACCTTAAAAAATACACATGCATTATTTTATCCACATTCTTTTCTTCCCCATAACTCTTCTTAGACATTCTCCCTCCATATCCACACAACTTCAAATTTTTTCTCTTTCTAAAAATACACACACATACACACACAACAACAACAGCATGGAGTCCATTTTATGTTGGCCAACTACTGAACATGAGGCCTGGCCTGGAACATGGTTGAAATCTCCAGTATAAGTCCATTGAAGAAAACTGATTTTAATCTTCCAGAAGGATGTTGTTGAAGACATTCGTTTAAGTCACTTTGATGATATTATTAAACAGTTTAACTGTGACTTGAAAACTATGAAGCAAAGTAAACGATTAAATATGTTAATACAGTTGTGAGTATAATTGTCTGAATCATTATATAACAATGTCAATTTCACATAATTCTTATTGAAAAGTTTTAATCCTCCTTACCACTTTATGCCATAAAACTTCATATTATAATGAATATGTTATTTACTTTCATTACAAGTATCATTTATATTCTGTGTGAAATACTGAGCTTACACGTAATTTTTTAATGTCATAAACAATATTTATGACCATACATATTTATTCTCTCAAAAAACTTATAACTCTTTCATTTCTGGCCCAAGTGAATGCTCTCCAGCTCAAAAGTAGCACTGGGAATTTTTTTTACCTCTGATCCAAAACTTTTTTACTATTAGCTGTTATGTTGTAAATTAAGAGAATGATGGAAACATGTTTTAAATATCTTCTAAGTGGTTTTGATTTTTATTTTAATAAATATTCTAATAACAAACTTTCATAAACCAAAACCTTTTAATATGAAACTAATTTACTTTAGACAACAGAATTAGATTATGCCAAAATTACATTTGGATACTACATTTTGTAATCAATATTGCTCAATTTGCTTTCAACAACAAATGTAAAATATACCACACTTTCCTTTTTATCTGTTTAGTGATGTCAAGCTTTGTGTTTTTTGTTATGCAGATTAACATTAATTTGCAAATATATTTTGAAATTTTGTATTCATGATTGTGACAATGTATTTCTTAAATACTAATACACTTATTGTTGATAAATGTATTTTTGTTTTACATATTATATTAAGTAATAATAGTTTTCTTATTTCCTTAAGTCAATTACAGAAAAACATACGACAGAGGAGCAGAAATAAAAGAGATTTTTAAATGTCAAAGTCCATAAAGACTGTCCCTTGGCAAATGCACCCCTGTCTCTTCTTCCGATTTCCCTGATATTCTTTCTCCCGAGTTCTCTTTTTTCTATTCTCAACTTTGATTTAACTTCACATAGTATACACACTATTCTTTTCCAAATATAATTAAACTTCAGACAATTTAAAAATTTTCAAATGCTGTTTGGTATTATATTAGTTATTCTAAAGCATTTTACTTATTTTTCATTAAACATACCTTCTTTCCATATGAATTGTTGAAGTAACTGTAGTGAGTGAACTGGACTTTGGGGTGCTTATTTTTCCATAGTAGTTCATTTAAATATAGGTGTGTTTTATTGAGTAGAGAAGCTGTATCCAACATGAATTTAGCTATTTTCTTCAATGCTGTTAATTTTAGTTTTGAATGAAAAAACTGAAGCAAAACTTTAAGTCATTCTACATAATAAATAACAAAATTGATTAAAATACTGAAACCTCATCAATGTGGGCAAAGTTACATAATGGAGTTCTAATTAGCATTAACTGACAATTTGACATAACATAGACTCAAATGAGTAGAAAGGCACAATTGAATGATTGCTCAGGTTATATGGTCTATGAGATGACTTAATTATTAATATATTTAGAAAAGTCTTGCCTACTGTAGGCAGTATGATTGCCTGGACAAGTGGTAACAGATTATACAAGAAGCTATCTATGGAGGGGTCTGTAAGCAATTCAGTATGCAGCTGTTATCAATGATTTCTGCATCTTTAAAGTTTCTTTCCAATTTTCATTTTGATGAGCTATGACTTGATAGTGTAAGTCAAATAAATGTTTCCTTCCCCTAAGATGATATTGTTTATCATATTTGTCATAATAAAAGGAGACTAGAGAAGAGTATATGGGGGGATTTGGAGGGAGGGACAAAAGGAAGAAATTGAACTGAAATACAATATCAAAACAAACAAAAATTAAAAATACTGCAGGTATAATTAGCATTGGCTATACAATGTTTTAATTATTATATCATTTTGTTATGCATATATATGACTTATCCTTCATATGTATATTGTAATATATATTTTATGTAAAATGGACATTGTAGCTAGAGTTTTCCTGCCTTGCCCACAGTCAGGACAAATCTTTGTCACCCGCCAGTCCCACAGCCGCTCAGACCCAACCAAGTAAACACAGAGACTTATATTGCTTACAAACTGTATGGCCGTGGCAGGCTTCTTGCTAACTGTTCTTATATCTTAAATTAATCCATTTCCATAAATCTATACCTTGCCACGTGGCTGGTAGCTTACCGGCATCTTCACATGCTGCTTTTCATGGTGGTGGCTGGCAGTGTCTCTCTGCCTCAGCCTTCCACTTCCCAGAATTCTCCTCTCTCCTTGTCCCACCTACTTCCTGCCTGGCCACTGGCCAATCAGTGTTTTATTTATTGACCAATCAGAGCAATTTGACATACAGACCATCCCACAGCACTTCCCATTTTCTCTTTTTAAAAAGGAAGGTTTTAACTTCCTTTTTGGGAATTTGGGTGTAGCTTCTCTTACTACTTCCTGCTGGAGGGGGGCGCTGTATCTTATGGGGACACAAAGAAAATTTTAGGATCATGGAGTAGTCTGTGAGACTGTATTGTCTGAGCCAGTTGCCTTGAAACAATTCTGGAGGTTGGATCATCTGGGCCATGGTGTCATTGGAGACCTTTCAGGTGGTCTTGGCTGGTCAAACCTGATGTATCTTAATCTGGAACAAATCCATAGCCTCTGGCTTTCTGTAGAAACAAAAGCAGAGCCTCTTTTCCAAAGCAACATATCCTTATAGCCAAATTTTGAAGTCAAGGTACCTTTAAAATACACATTTTGGCATAACTCAACAGCTTTTGCAATCAAATGTTTTTCTTCAGTTATGAATATCAAAGAGAACATAATCCAGATTCTATGTGTGGTAGCCATCTTTACATGGCTTATTTTTTATATTAACTTGAGCCTATTGCTTTAAACTGCAGCCTTCTGAGCCTGAAAAGGCGCTGTGGATGCTGACTCCGCCCACTTCAGTTTCCCAACATGGCGGGTGGTACTTTTTCTGCCAGCTTTGGGAGCCATCAATTCTCAGAAATAGTGGGTCTATGCTTCTTATCAAAGCAGCGTGTAGCCCAGAAACCTCTTTTTTGTTTTGTTCTTGCAAAGACTAAATCCACCACGCAGCTTAATGTGCCACTTGCAGAGGCCTCATTCCCTCCATACTGCAGATCGAGCTGGCATGCTAGGAACCTGCCAGTAGCTCAAACCGGCAGGCTGCCGCTCATTTGAGAGAGACAATTAGGAAGCTGTTTTTAGCTCCATTTTAGAATCTTTTCTCACGTTTTAGGTAGAAACTCTTGCCAACACGTTGGGCGCCATTTGTAGCTAGAGTTTTCCTGCCTTGCCCACAGTCAGGACAAATCTTTGTCACCCGCCAGTCCCACAGCTGCTCAGACCCAACCAAGTAAATACAGAGACTTATATTGCTTACAAACTGTATGGCTGTGGCAGGCTTCTTGCTAACTGTTCTTATATCTTAAATTAATCCATTTCCATAAATCTATACCTTGCCACGTGGCTGGTAGTTTACCGGCATCTTCACATGCTGCTTGTCATGGTGGTGGCTGGCAGTGTCTCTCTGCCTCAGCCTTCCGCTTCCCAGAATTCTCCTCTCTCCTTGTCCCACCTACTTCCTGCCTGGCCACTGGCCAATCAGTGTTTTATTTATTGACCAATCAGAGCAATTTGACATACAGACCATCCCACAGCAGGACAATGACCTTAAAATGATTTTGAAGATTGTTGTGGGTGAAGAAATTCCAAACCATGGATATTAGATTATTTTGAAGTTTTTAAAATTACTACTAATTAGGTAACTTATAAAATAGTTTATTATTTTAGAGTTCCACATATCAAAAGTCCAAATGACTTTAACTGGTAGAAGTCAATGTGGTACAAGGCACTGAAATCCTTTATAGACATTTCAGGAAAAAAAAAAATCATTTCTGACATTTTCTAGTTTCTACAGCCAATCAATTTTTAGGTGAGGATTTTCTCAAACCCAGCAGTCTAACATCTTCAGTTCTAGTTCTAACTCTACTCACCAACTTCTTTCTTCCAATTAAATGGACTTTAAATTTAAAATTGGCACTTTACAGTCTTTCTTGCCCAATAGCATTAATTTATATCTATAACATTTCCTTTCCTTGTAGGTTAGCAAATTCATTGCATGTAGTGATAGGACTCTGCCTAAAACAATGTTATTCAAACAAATACAGAGTCTGCAAACAAACTTTGTGTATGGAACTAATAATTATCAAAAAATCATATGGAAATGGAAAAAAAAAATTAGAGTAGAATCCATGTAACTCATAAGTTCCTAATAGGAGAACTGAAGGCCAAATATTAAGGAAGGTGCAATAGAAAAATAAGGGGGAAATTGTGGCAAGCAACAGAGACATAACATGAATTTGCTGGTTTGATTTGCAGGACTCGAGAATAAGAAACTGTGTTCATTTTCAATGTGACTAATAAATTACAACTGACTAAATATTACGTTTAAAATAATTATGAATTTCTATCTGTAATATAACCACATTTGGTGACAATGCACATACATATATATTTCATATTTTGAGTATAAAAAAGAATCAACAGCTGAGCAGTTTTAGTACATGCCTTTAATCCCAGCACTAAGGAGGTAGAAGCAGGATAGATAGAGATAGATCCCTGTGAGTTTGAGGCCTGCCTGGTATACAGAGGGAGTTCCAGAACAGCCAGTACTGTTATACAAAGAAATTCTGTTTAAAGAAAAAGAAGAAGGCCGGGTGGTTGTGGCACACGCCTTTAATCCCAGCACTCGGGAGGCAGAGGCAGGTGGATCTCTGTGAGTTTGAGGCCAGCCTGGTTTCCAAAGCGAGTTCCAGGAAAGGTGCAAAGCTACACAGAGAAACCCTGTCTCAAAAACAAAACAAAAAACAAACAGACAAAAAAAAAAAAAAAAAAAGAAGAAGAGGCACATATTGGGAGAAAATATAAGAATTTATTTTCATGTCTTTCTGCATAATGACAGTGTGAATTTGTATTCTAAAATTCTTGTCTTCTTTTAAAGTCATCTTGATTTTGTAAGACAATTATCTTCATTGCAAGAGTTGTTAAATTTCTCAGAAGCCTGAAATATTATTTAAGTCTCAGTGAAACATGATGTGTAGCGATCAACAAAATCTCAATTAGACTTGCAATAATTATTAGTCTTAATTTTCTTGACCTCATTTTCCATTGTCTAAATATCATGTATTTTTAAAGCAGAAAATAAATCTTAGAGAATATTATGAATCATTTTCATCCACCTTCCTTACAAACATTAGAAATAGAATGTGTATGAATTTTAATTTGCACTATAAACTGACAGGAGAAGTGAGTGATACACCTATTGCTACATAACCGTGTTTTCTTTAATAGTAGTGATTGTGTCTTGGTAAGTTTAATTTAGGATTCTAAGCCTCTTATCTACCTCACACAACACAGGAAAGAAACAAACTTTCCTTGAGAATTTTTTTTTAACCCCAGGCCAGTTATTTGTAATTTATTTACAATTTTGGCATTGTCTACCTTCAGAAATTGATGTATTACACCTATTTAACTAGAGTATATTTATGTAAAGGATGCCTACATTATTCTTTAAATCAAATGTTATCTTAATTAAATTACTTGTACTACAGGGACCTGAGGACCTGAGAAGTAGATGAGTTCTGTAAATCAAAATATTAATAATACATGTAAATTTTTGTTTATTAAATGTCTCTGGATGCTTTGGTATATAAAACACTGCCTACTTACAGTTTGTGTTCCTATTGGAATTCTTTTCTTCCATTCATTGTGAGCTTTTACTATATTGTTAAAAAAAAAAAAAACTTTTCGTTTTGTTGATTCATTCTTATCAAATTTTGTTGTGCTGTAGAGTTGTTAGACAGTATAGAGTACTATAAATAAAATGAAGGTATATGTGTATGTTTTTGCATTAAAAGGGCATTCCTATTTTAAAAACTTCTGATGTCAAACTCTCAAGTCTTGAACAGAGTGGAATGCTGCTTTTAGTTTTTAAGTGTATATTGAATTAAAGAAATTCGTGTGCTTAATTGGTTTTCAAATTAATACATATACTTATGTATTTTGATTATTGTCCTATTTTTTTACTTAAGTATTTAATTTAAATATATATCAATTACCTAGTAGTCTACCACTATATTCATATAAGTATCTAGAATTTTTATTTCATATTACAAATTAAAAATGTAATAATTTATTCATTATTTTCTACTTTCATACTGGTTCCAAATGGGCTGCAGTTATTTGTTTTTTTCCTATTAGAATGACAAATTAAAAATAACTATGAAAGCAAGAATCTTTAAAGTTAGAAGACTATAAGTGTATTGTATGTGCAGTATGTTCAATGATTTGCATATTCTTTAAAGAGTTTTCGGGCCGGGCGGTGGTGGCGCACGCCTTTAATCCCAGCACTTGGGAGGCAGAGACAGGCGGATCTCTGTGAGTTCAAGGCCAGCCTGGGCTACCAAGTGAGCTCCAGGAAAGGCGCAAAGCTACACAGAGAAACCCTGTCTCGAAAAAACCAAAAAAAAAAAAAAAAAAAAAAAGTTTTCATGAATGAAATTGTAAATGTATGAGTGTAAATTTGATGTTTTATCCCAGTACATATTCAGCACTTTTATTGATAATTAAATTGCTCCCATAGTAAATTCTTGTGTGTTTACAAACAGCTTTCTACAAATATTGAAATTATTTTTCTAGTAAGAACTATGACTTTTCACAACTTATTTAGAACAAAGTAGTACAAGAGTAAATAATAACTCTATGGTCACTAGAAAGGAGAAAATTTGCATACGATGTTTAACAATGATAGGCAACTCAATATCATCTTCAGTTTCTGAGGATAGGTTTCTGTGCATGCCTGTGAGAGATAATCTAAGTTAGGTTAGTCTCTAGGAACATCTGTAAAAAGTTATATAGATTAGGTTAATTAGGAGAGTGGAGAATTGTATGCATAGAAGGGGAGTGCAGCATTGATATTCAACTCTGTCTTCTCCTTTGTACAGAGAGTGATCAGGCACCTCATGATTCTCATACCATGACTTCCCTGACTAAGATGAACTATACCTTGAAAACTGAGAGTCAATATACATTTTCCTTTCTTTAAGTGTCTTTGATTCTTTTGTTTAGGTATCATAACAACAAGAAAAGTAATGAATGTAATGATATGATGTGAAAAATTTAAATAAGTTGAACTAATGATAACACTTGAAGAATAAAGCTGGAAATATGGATAAAAATAATATTACAACTCTAAATAGCTACCATGGAAAAGAAATGTTGAAAAGATTATACTCTGATAAATTAATTATTTGACTGTTTGGAACAGTAAGATTTCATTAATAATATGTAATTTAAAGTACATAAAGTTAATGTTAAGCATTACTCCATAATAGCAGATTGAATCCACAGCCTGAGTAATATGGTTTGATACATATTTAATAAGAATGAATGTAAGAGATAATATATTATATAAATTATAGATATATAAAAAATAGAATAAACCTTGTATATGTGTGCCATTGCCATCTGTGACAAGATGAAAAATATATTGCTTGAGGACAAAACATTTTGTGTTCTGTGATTTTTCTTTCTTGCGTCTTCTTATTTAAAAATGTTAAATGTATTCATTATAATAGACTCCAAACTGTTGCCCAGTATAACAACATGTAAGTGGCTGAATTGGTTAATGCTAATAAATTCCTTTAATTTTTACAGTCTCTTCATATATACAGTATCTCATCTGCAATTAAGAATTGATTTCCAAGCCGGGCGGTGGTGGCGCACGCCTTTAATCCCAGCACTCGGGAGACAGAGCCATGCGGACCTCTGTGAGTTTGAGGCCAGCATGGGCTACCAAGTGAGTCCCAGGAAAGGCGCAAAACTATGCAGAGAAACCCTGCCTCAAAAAACCAAAAAAAAAAAAAAAGAATTGATTTCCAACTATCAATGTAGGTCATCCTTATTTCATTCTTCCTCATATGTACAAACCCAATGAACTCTCACATAGATATCAATTAGCACTTCAGTCATTGACATAGTGGAAGCCAGTTAGTGCACCCTATTAGTGCATAGTGGCAGAATAGCAGTGACTATGTTAACATGATATTGGACTTATTATAATCGATTATCTCTAACACCACAGTCATGCAGATGACCACAAGTTGAAGATTTGACTGGATTTTTTAATGATTTTAACTTTTTTAGAACTTCAAACATCAGCACTGCCTTTGCATCTGTTTTGCTCTTTCCTAGCCCGCACCTCTGTCCTATTTCATTAATTCATTATCTCTTAGTGAACTATCACTATTACACACATAATTGAATTTATGAATAAATATAACTAAAATTTTTTGGCGGTACTTTCAGTGTTTAAATGGTCAGCATGGATGAGTTAGTGAAATTTTTATAAGTCTATGAAATTGTTTTCATTTTTTTAATACATGTGAGGGGTTGGGAATATCAAGAAAGAAGGACAGTGATATAATTACATTTACTCTGAATAAAACCTGCACCAAGACTGCCCTCAATTTTGAATGACCAGTCAAGTTACTTTGTGTATGTGATTTAAAATATAGACATTTCTTTGTAATAGGAAATATTGTTGTATCATACTGATGTTGTTCTCTGTATAGGGCTCCTAGTAAAAATGCTGTGTCACTGAATTTCACATAAGGAAATACTTATTCCTCCAGCAAACGGCATCTTCATGTGTTGCCTCTCCCTCTGTATATCACCATAGTGAATACTGAAACACTCATATCTAATAAAGAGTCAAGGCAGGATTTATGACCATTTGTCCTAAATTTAATAGTTTGAGTATTAATATTTGCTTTAAAGCTCACCATTCTTTTGTTCAAAGTGGGTTGGTTACATGTAACAGTTTCATTTCTGTTCTTAAGCCCATTTCTCCACCCTTTCTTTATTTGTTGATTTTTAAAAATGCATTGTAATCATAAAATGCCTATTAATACATACTCCTCAATATACCACTCCACTTAGATTATCACCACTACACAAACAATCAGGTCAAGACTAAACCTGCTCTGCTGGCTCTTGGAGTAATAATGAAGCATCCATGCAGAAGTAGACAACATTTTGACATAAAAATATGACATATCATCATCTAGAAACTTCATGCTTGAGAACTGTGGAATCTTGTTACAAAAACATCGCACAATTGTTTAAAATAATATTTTAAGTAAGTTTGCAGTTGTGTTTGGTGCTGAATTTATGGCTATCATTGGATGCATTTATTCATTTGTAGCTTGGTTGGACATTCAAAATAGACAGTACAAATAGGCCACATCCATATTTGTAGTTAATTATTGTTAATGAAAATATACAAAAATTACTAGAATGTAGCAATATGTACAGGTGGCACTTCCCTTCCCTTTGTTGCCTAGAGAAGCTTTCCACAGGCAGAGTCCTTGGAATGTACCACTCAGTTCACATCAGCTCACTGAGGTAATGCATGATGAGTCTCTGTTCAGATCAATTTATCATTTTCTCACAACAGCTTAATATACCCACCCATAACAGCAACATTGTAACATAAAGACTTTAATCATAAACAAACACAAGATATACATCCATTTTATGTTCTTTTTAATGTTTATTAACTTTCTACTTTAGACTTTTTTATTATCAACTGACATTTGGGGTACATTATTCATTTCAAAATTAATAAAAATATATTAGCCAGTTAGCTGGTAGATATACAACAGGTAGAAAATATGAAAATTGGGTTAGTTCTAGCTCTGCATTGGAGGAGCCCACAGCCTTATTCATATTGCAAATAGATGAACAAGTAAAGTCACTATTGTAAGATAAATATCACAAGATATATACATGCAAATAATTTATTTAATATTGATGCTGTACCATTATTATATTAATTATACAGAATATTGCAGAGGACCAATGGAATATTTTCCTTCCTTTCCCTTACAGAGTTCAAACCATAATACAGTAATGGAGAAGTAAATGGGATAATTGGAAAATGTGTATCAAGTTATGGTAAATGAAATAGAGAATAAACAATAAACAATAAAACAAAAAATATGAGTTGGAACACAAATCATTAATCACCATCTTATTTATTTCCTTACCTAGTTACTTACTTCCTATTAGGAATGAAACTGAGACCTTTGTGTTTGTCAAGTAAGAACTGTATCCCCAAACTTCACTCTGAGCCCTCAATCCTACCTTTTAACACTCAGTGTCTCTAAGATGACCACTAGCCTTGAAATCACTCTCTAATATAGACAAGTCTTGACCTTGTCTTGAATCTCTGAATAGCTTAGATTACAACCTTGTGCCACAAGGCCAAGCCTATTCACTATGTTTCTAAAGGAAATTTTAATTTAAAATTTTTGGAGAACGTTGTACATGAGTTCTTTTATACGTTAGTCTCATTCCTACCTTACTCCATCAAAACTCCTCCCATGGACCTTTCTCCTCAATTCATCATCTTAAATCATTATACAAGTCTCTCTCTGACTCTCTCTGTCTCTCTCTGTCTCTGTCTCTGTCTCTGTCTCTCTGTCTCTGTCTCTCTCTCTCTCTCTCTCTCTCTCTCTCTCTCTCACACACACACACACACACACACACACACCTGCACACATGTCTGCATAGCCTACTGAGCCCAAAGTGCTTAGCTTCACTAAGTATTTAAATGTGGATTTTAGGGAAGGTCTTATTGATAGATTTTTTTTATAGAAAAGGCTCTTCCAGAGAGAAATTTGCAGGGAGAGTTAAGAAGTCATATGCTTGGAGATAAGAATGGTTCAGGTTAAGAAAATACAGTGATGAAGAACTTGGCATGGGATATTTCTTTCTTTCTTTATCTTTATTATATGCACATGAATGTTTTCCCTGTGTGTATGTCTGTGCACCACAGGCATGCCTGATGCTCTCAGAGGTCAAAAGATGACGTTGGATACCCTTGTAATGGAGTTGCATATAATTGTAAGCTGCCATGTGTGTGCTCAGAATCAAATGAGGGTCCTCTGAAAGAACATCCAGTGCAAGTACCCATTGAGCCATCTCTCCAGCCCTTGGCATAAAATTTTAAGTGAGAAGATAGAAATAAGGCTAGTAAAGGTGGGCAACATTCTTTAAGAATCAACTTTCCATCGCATTTTAAGAAGTAACTCATACAAGGAACAAAGAAACAGTTGCATCTGTGTCCCATATTTGTCATGAGAACTGTAAGAATTTACTAAATTATATCATTCATACCACTTTCCTTTGGAGCCTAACTTTAATAATTGAGTCAAGTATTGATTTTTCATTTCCAAGTTCAGAACTGAACAGCATTAGAAAAAGAGACCTTATGTTTTGTGTGAATTCTGATACATTTTAATATTTAGTAATTTAAGGAAATTAGACTAATAAAACATCTTTATATGTACACCAATGTCTATGGTTTATATTTCATTAACACAAAGGCAATTTATTACTATTTTTACCATTATTACTATTGTTCTTCCTTCTTTTTCTCTTCCCATTTTCTCCCCCTCTTTTCTTCACTTTCAACCACTGTGCTCTGTCCCCATTGGCTGCTTTTTATGCAGTTTTATCTAAAGGTAGTAATATTCAGTGTAGGAGTTAAACCTGTGTATGGGAATAGATAGGATCAACAATGGTAGCTCTTTTATGAATTTAACTTTATAACCCATTTTGAGATGAATTTGTATTGAGATTGGTGAGGAACCTAGATTATTGTATAATATTTTCATAGTTTAGAAAAAAAAACCTGGCAGCATTCTTTCAAAATAACTGCTGGATTTAAAACATAAGAGAGTCATAAGAATCTACTACGTAAGGCAACAAAGTGGGAATATTATAAATCATTAAACATGATTTTCCAAGCCTTTCATGGAATCAACTAAAGTTAGGCTATGCAATTATTCTCCAAGCACTTACTTTTTCAAATATTATTGGCATAAGAATTTTTATTCCTTTTTTCCTTTTCTTTTCTTTCTTTATTTATTTATTTTACAATACTATTCAGTTCTACATAACAGCCACAGATTCCCTTGTTCTCCCCCTTCCTGCCCCCTCCCCTTCCCCCAAGCCCACCCCCTATTCCCACCACCTCCAGATCAAGGCCACCCCTGAGGACTGAGATTGACCTGATAGACTCAGTCCAGGCAGGTCCAGTCCCCTCTTCCCAGACTGAGCCAAGCTTCCCTGCATAAGGCCCAGGTTTCAAACAGCTGTCTCATGCAGCGAGCCCAGGACCTGGTACCATTGCCTAGATGCCTCCCAAACAGATCAAGCCGATCGACTGTCTCACCTATTCAGAGGGCCTGATCCAGTTGGGGGCTGCTCAGCCTTTGGTTCATAATTCATGTGTTTCCATTCATTTGGCTATTTGTCCCTGTGCTTTATCCAACCTTGGTTTCAACAATTCTCGTTCATCTAAACCCTCCTCTTTCTCGCTAATTAGACTCCCAGTGCTCCACCCAGGGCCTAGCTGTGGATGTCTGCATCCAGATTTCTCAGTACTTGGATTGGGTTTCTGGCACAACTATTAGGGTGTTTGGCCATCCCATCACCAGAGTAGGTCAGTCCCGGCTGTCTCTGAGCCATTGCCAGCAGTCTTTTGTGGGGGTATTTTTGTGGATTTCTGTGGGCCTCTTTAGCACTTTGTTTCTTCCTTTTCTCATGTGGTCTTCATTTACCATGGTCTCCTATTCCTTGTTCTCCCTCTCTGTTCTTGATCCAGGTGGGATCTCCCGCTCTCTTTCCCTCGACCCTCGCCATTCATTGCTCCCACTCATGTCCAGGTTGTTCATGTAGATCTCATCCATTTCTCCGTCATTGGGTGATCCCCGTGTCTTTCTTGAGGTCCTGTTTTCCAGGTAGCCTCACTGGTGATGTGAGTAGCAGTCCAGTCATCCTTGTTCCACATCTAGTAACCTCCTATGAGTGAGTACATACCATATTTGTCTTTCTGAGTCTGGGTTACCTCACTCAGGATGATTTTTTCTAGATCTATCCATTTGCCTGCAAATCTCATGATGTCATTGTTTTTCTCTGCTGAGTAGTATTCCATTGTGTATATGTGCCACAATTTATTTATCCATTCTTCAGTTGAAGGGCATCTAGGTTGTTTCCAGGTTTTGGCTATTACAAACAATGCTGATATAAACATAGCTAAGCAAGTGCTCTTGTGGTATGATTGAGCATTTCTTGGGTATATGCCCAAGAGTGGTATAGCTGGATCTTGGGGGAGATTGATTACCAGTTTTCTAAGAAAGCGCCATATTGATTTCCCAAGTGGTTGTATAAGCTTGCATTCCCACCAGCAGTGGAGAAGAGTTCCCCTAGTTCCACATCCTCTCCAGCATAAAGTGTCCTCAGTGTTTTTGATCTTAGCCATTCTGACAGGCATAAGGTGGTATCTCAGAGTTGTTTTGATTTGTATTTCCCTGATGATTAGGGATGTTGAGCAATTCCTTAAGTGTCTTTCAGCCATTTGAGTTTCCTCTGTTGAGAATTCTCTGTTTAGTTCTAAAGCCCATTTCTTAATTGGACTGTTGGTCGTTTTAATGTCTAATTTCTTGAGTTCCTTATGTATTCTGGATATCAGTCCTCTGTCAGATGTGGGGTTGGTGAAGATCTTTTCCCATTCTGTAGGCTGTCACTTTGCCAGGAACTGATAAAGCTTATAAACACCTTCAGCAACATAGCAGGATACAAGATCAACTCAAAAAAATCAGTAGCCCTCCTATATACAATGGACAAAGAAGCTGAGAAGGAAATCAGAGATACTTCACCCTTTACAACAGCCACAAATGACATAAAATACCTTGAGGTAACACTAACCAAGCAAGTGAAGGACCTATATGAGAAGAATTTTTATTCTTACCTTTGTTCTAGAAGGCTGAAAATAGCTAAAGAAAGGATTGAGAAGTCTAGATCATTATATACTCAATTTTTTCTTTAGTTGACTTCATTAGTGTTTAAATGAAAAAAAAATTAACATCCCCTAAGTATTAATTTACTATCAACATTTAATTTTGTGTTTATAAAATTACATTTCATTAACTTGATTAGGATTGTCCACTAGTTATTTCAAGGTAGCCATAGGGTTAATTTAAATTATAAAATACACACAAACACATGTATAATTTATGCAATCCACTGATATAAATTAAATATTAATTTATAAATAAAAAGTACTCTAAACTATCAGCTTTTTCTTCTTATCCCCAATAAGAGTTATTCCACATTCTTTTAACCTTTACTTTTAAGGTTTGACATAATCCAATGAACCATTTAACAAGTTAATCCACAATTGTACCTTAGCCCTCAAATCTCAAGGTCATATTGACAAGTGAAGAAAAAAATAAACCTTGTTTAGATTGAAGGGCAATTATGCCTAGCCTACACTTGTTTCTAGTCTCAGAAAGCAGTGCAAATAAATTATTGCTCTCAGGATCTTGGTAATACTGCCTACAGAATACCTGCAGTATGTCTAACACTATATTAATTTTTTACATGGCTAAGAAGAAACCAACAAAATATGCTAGTTCATATTATTGACTTGACATAAGCTTTCTTTCAGTCCATATAATTCTACTCTAATTAAAATTTCTGTGTCTTCTTGTGGCTACATATTAAGTCATTCCATCATTATGAAGGGAATCTGCACTGAGCATCAGACATCTTTTTTAGTACTCTTGCTCACAGATTGCATTTAATGCTGCAATTTCTGTGATTTTAAATATGGGCATAGTTAAGATCAGAATTAAGCTCGATGTACCATTTTTGCAAATATTGTTGGATGTGTGTGTGTGTGTATGTGTGTTTCCCACAGACTTATTCATAGTTATTCATGTCTATTTTTTCCCTTAAGTAGGTTAGCATACCTCTTCCCTGCACTCTTGCCTTGTAACAGAAAAAGACAAATTTCATTTGAATCTCATGCCATTCTTCTTATATCTGGTAAATGTACATAAAGAGTGGAAGCAAATGGCATAAGTGCTATTGTTTTTTACCAGCCCAACCTCAGTAATGCCCAGTATTCATATCACAGAATCACAAGTATTCAGTTCCCATAACTCCTTCATCGTGTACTTATCCACAGCCTACATTTTCATAATAAAAATATTTCCACTTTAAGAACAGCTCATGCGGCCCGGTGGTAGTGGCGGTGCATGCCTTTAGTCCCAGTACTCGGGAGGCAGAGACAGGTGGATCTCTGTGAGTTTGAGGCAAGCCTGGTCTACAGAGCTAGATCCAGGACAGGCACCAAAACTACAGAGAAATCCAGTCTTGAAAAACACAACAAAAACAAAAACAAAAGAATGGCTCATTCATGCTCTCCTCAATGGTGTTTGATCAACTTGACTTTAATAAAATACCTTTATCAAATATTTCTATGAGCCATACAAAGGTATCAAAGAAAAGCAAATATATAAGTTTGTAGCCAAAATTTTCTGTGTATATTATTATTTAATGAAAGCAATTTAAAATTTAGAAACAGAAACTTTAAGTAAATTAATTCTCCATCTGTATCAAATATAGGAAAACAGCGCACTAAATTAAAATGTATTAGGAATCTCTGTCAATGTATAAACAGAAAAGCATATAGATGAGATCAGTTTGTAACTATAAGAATATCCACCAGTGACATGACATATCCTTCAAGTCCAGTCACTCTGGAGAGCACAACTATTGTACTTGTTTAAATCAAAAGACCCAGAAACAACTCTCTCAGCGGAACAGAAACATATATTTCTCCTATTCATATGCATAATTTCGTATTAGTAAAACTTAAACCCTTAATCTCTGATACACTAAGAAAAACTTATTCCTAATGGCTTTTACTACTGGAAATACTAAACACACCTAAAATGAACCTTCAACAGATGACACATGATCCTTAAAATTTTCCAAAGCTCGGGAATATGCCTGTAGCTATTTAACTGTGGTTGGGTCAAGAGTTTTGGTCCCAAGCCCTCTTTACATTGTAGGAAACAATTTAAAACCCCATGGAATTTCAGTTTATTTGAGTTAGATGCATTGATATTCAATGTTAATGATTATCTTTTTAAAAATTTAAAATGGATTTTAAGAGTAAATTTTTTCAGCTTTTTTTAAAAGAATTTTTTTATTCATTTTGCATACTAATCAGAGATCTCCCTCTTCCCTCCTCCTACCCCTCCTGCCTTTCCCCCAGCCCACCTCCTATTCCCTCCTTGACAAGGCAAGGTCTCCCATGGGGAGTGAGCAGAGCCTGGTATATTCAGCCAAGGGAGGTACAAGCCCCTCCCCCCTGCCTCAAGGCTGTGAGTGGTGTCTCACCATAGGAAATGGGCTCCAAAAAACCAGCTCATGCACCAGGGATGGATTGTGATCCCACTGCCAGGGGACCCTGAAAGCAGATCAAGCTACACAACTGTCTCGTTTATGCAGAGGGCCTAGGAAATTTGCTTAACAATTTGTAATGGTGATATATTTTAAAAGTAAAATCCTTATTAGTTTTTAAGTTTTCCTTTTGTTTTATTGGTTCTTCCAGTGTTTCATGTGGGATTTCAAGTCTTGCCCAATTCACCCCCCTTTCCTACATATTCAAGCTAATTTTGTGCTACCTAAATATTATTGAATCCACTGTCTTCCACTAGGGTATTGTCAACTTACAGTGTAAGGGTATTTACACTTTCAGAGAGAAATTGTCTCTTCATCTACTAGCAGCTAACAACTGCCAATAATTCTATGACTTGGGGTGTGATTGTGTACTCAACTTCTCTCTCCTTGCTGGGATTTGTAATGCTTAGAGCTTGGATAGATTTCATATATACTTTCCTAACTGCTATGCATTCATTTATGCTGCTGCCCTGCTGTGTCCATAAGGTAATGCTTCTTTGCAGTAAATCACTGCCTCAGGCCCTTACAATAATCCTACCTCCTCTTCCTCAATGACTCCAGAGCTGTGGGAGGGAGTTTGTAGGGCCAACTATTCTTCAGTCTTTTAGTCTCTGTGCCTTTGCTAGTTGTAGTTCACTATGTTGTTGATTATAGTCTATGGCAGTTAGACCTCAGATAGATAAATCATTAGAAGCTAGTTAAATATTATGTCCATTTAGAAGCATCAGACCAATATGTCTCTGTAGTCGTGTTAGGTATGTTTTCAACCTCAAAGAGTGTTATATTTTAGATAGGCAAGTGGTCGTCAAATATTTCAGAGATCTACAGAATATAGCATTGAAGATGTGTAAATAACATATTTTTTATAATAATAAGAAATGTTATGCTCCTGGCAGCACCAATTATTTCAAAGAAGATGATGAGCATTGAAGAAACTTCATTGGAGGTTGTTTTTTTTTTTTTTTTTTTTTTTCTTTTTTTTTTTTGTGTGTGTGTGTGTGTGTTTGTATTTTTTTAAAATTGCAATAGCTAGTCATGTGGGCAAAGAACATGCCTTTACCTCAATTGCTAACAGTTACTGTCCAAACTGGACCAGCAGGACATAAGAAAGGCAACTACCAAACTTTGCCAAGACAAGGTAGGACAGTTCTTCAAAATTCCCTTCCTCACAGAAAAGCCTGTCAGACATTGGATGCCCCACCATTGCAGAACTTTGTGTGACTGTCCACGTAGCTTGAGGTCCCTGTCGCGTTTTGTACTTCTGGAGCCTTTGATGGAGTGGAAGACTAAATAGTTATAATTATAGTTTTTACTAGTTATAATAGAAAGTAAATTAGATACAAAACTTTCGACTCACCAAGATAAGATAATTATTTTCTCTAATTTTGCCAAAGGCAAATAGATTAGATAATGCTACTGTAATTCTTAATTAATAGCTGTTTTGTCATACATAATCTTACTATGTTAAAGTTAAAATCTTGATTTTTATTTAGACAAAAAGAGTAAAATGTGTATGATATTTTGTTTGTTGTCTGACAAAGCTTGCCTGCAGATCAGAGGGCAGAGCTAGGCACTACTTAACCACGAGCTAGCCACTACTTAACCATAGAGGCCAGGCAGTGCTGGCTCACCCCTTTAGTCCCAGCACTTGGGAGGCTCACACTTTGAATCTCAGCACAATGCGGAGTTAAAGACAGGAATATAAGGCGGGTGGCGACAGGATCTTGCCCCATTCAGTCAGAGGATTCAGAGAGGTAAGGAGTCACAGGTGACTGCTCATTTGCTTCTCTGATCTTTCGGGTTATTACCCCGACATTTGACTCTTGGTTTTTATTGACAAGACTAAATAGACTTATGCTTCATGTCTCCTTTAGGGTAACCTGTCTAATCATACATTTTTAGCCAGATAATGATGCAATCTATGAGTTTTGCTCTGTGGAGTGGGGCATAAATCTAATCAGAAATTAATAGTATTACTCCATGATGTTCATGCCACTATTGCATTAGTGAGTATAATGACATAATCTTTTCAAGCTAAGTCTTTATTTTTAGCTTGAAAGATTTATACCTGGGAATGATTGATGGTTACTTCTCTCTGGTATCTTGTACAACACTTTCCATAATTATAGAAGTTAGCCAGTGGAAATAAAGCTTCTAGGTCCAAAACAACTTGATTTTTGTCATGGTCTATCATGCAAGCATGTAGTGTGTTCAGTAATAGGATCTTACCACCAAATTCTGGGATGTAGCCAAGAACATTGGCAATATCCTATAATGTGTATGGATCTATGTTTCTCATTGGCCAACAAGAAGAAAGAACCCATATGAGAGAGAGTGAGACAGAGACAGAGAGACAGAGAGACAGAGACAGAGACAGAGACAGAGATAGAGATGAGGAGGAGGAGAAAAAGGAAGAGGAAGGAGGAGAAGGAGAAGGAAGAAGAGGAGGAGGAGATTTCCATATGACTACTTAAAGGTCTTCAGTGTTACGTAACCCTCTCATAATTCCTTCCTCTAACCTACCCTCAAACTCTTCTGTTCCTGTTCAGCCCCCACTCCCCGCTCAATTATTCCATTTTTAACAATACATACTAGTACGTTCTCTCCCCTCTCCATTGAGCATCTTTTCCCATGTCACTTTACTTGATTTCCTGACCTTTGTGAGGATTCTTAATGAAACAGGTATTTCTGAAGATGTAATGCTAACATCTTTATTTTATATAAAAAAACCTGAATAGTTTACATGTAAAATACAACAAATGAGAGGATTGCTAATGACTGATAGGAGTGTAATTTTTCCCCTATGTATTTAGTCCTTTAATCATATTAATCTAATTTACATATAAGGAAAATACCCAGTACAAGTCAGACATTTTAATAGGAAATAAAACTACACACCCATCTTATCTGGTGCTGAGAGTATAAAAATGTGTGACTGGGCCAGCTAACAACCTAACTTTTCACTGCTGTGGAAACCAAGTGTACTCCTTGGCACTGATGTATATGGTTTTATCAGACTGTAAAATTATACCTAAGTATAATAAATCTGGAACTTAACTATAAAAAGGGGCAAGTTCTGGTGATTATTTTTAAACAATTCTTTTCTACTTAATTTTTTACTCATTAAAATTTTAAAAGAAACATGGTGGTTCTATTTCATATTCTTCAACCTGTCTTTTCTACCATGGAGCAAGAATTGTTAAAAGGTCTTATTAATAGAATCAAACCTGAAGCCAGTTATTGGGGTGAATGCTGGAAAATCAGAGAAGCAGAGCAAGCCACAGCTACCTCACCTCGCCAATTCCTCAGCTGATCCTGTTTCCTCAGACTGGAAGCTTCTGTGTCCTCATCCAAATGGGTCTCAGCTGACTGTTGCTCAAAAGCCTAAAAGCTTAACCAGCTCTGATTCCTCATCCTTATGCCTTAAATACCTTTCTGCTATCACTTCCTGGGTTTAAAGGTGTGAGTAACCATGCCTGGCTGTTTCCAGTATGGCCTCTGAAATGCTAGGATTAAAGGTGTGTGTGTGCCACCATTTTCTGGCCTCTGTTTAGTGGCTGTTCTGTTCTCTGATCCCAGATAAGCATATTAGGGTGCACAAAATTTTGGGGAACACAATTATCACCACACTACCAAAAAAGCTACCTGTCAGGATTTCAATTTCCCTAACCTACAAATATCCACAAGTCAATGTTCTATTAGTTTCTAGCATTTTCTCACTTTTTCCTCTGTGCTTTCACTGAACTTTCTTTTATCTTTAATACTGCTCTAAATTCATCTTTCCTTTCCCTGCTCCATGTTTTATTCTTATCCTTTCCAAAAACATTGTGATTTTCACTAAGAATTTTGAAAAAGTGTTAATTGTTGGTGCAAAATCTAAACGTTCTTTTGCATTATATAATGATTTGCCCAACTACAGTATTCAATATTGTTAGTTCATTTTCCAATACTATTGTTGTCCTTCCTTATCATAGTCAGAATGGAGTAACTGTTAGTAACGTATTTATTAATTATTTTTTTAATCCCCAAAGATATGTTAAATTCTTGATTTTGGTTTTGTTTTATTCTGTGCAATAAATAAATTATATTCCTGTGCTCATAAGTTTAATGTGCTATAGAGAATGATTTATTTCTAGAAAAATTGATTGTAATATAGTATTGTGGTTACTGTGGAAGATAGTGATTAATATCGGTTAAAAAATATAAAATATTTAAACATGGACTAGTTGCAAAATACTTAAGAAAAATAATGACTATTTAAATGTGCCATAAAGTATATGAGTCCAAAGTTAAGAAATAGGGAAAAGAAGATGTGAAACCATATTCATTTAGTTGCTATTTTAGTATGCATATGTCCATTGCAATATTGATTAAAATATTTTATATTAGCTTACCTAGAAGCCTATACTTAAGACTAAAAAGAAACTTTGTTTAACCTCTGTGTTTGGAATAAAATATAATATATAGTAGATATCTAATAAGAGTCTGTAATGAACAAATATGTGTCTATAGTTAATGCAAACATTTGATAAATAGCCAAACAACCGAGTTATTGTTACTTCAAGTGTCCTCTATGTTTTATTTATGAGGTACAGTCTACATCTACTAGAATGCTTATGAAAAGTAACACATTGAATAAAAGAAAATGCACAGTAAGAATTTGGATACTGTGAACATCTACTAGTAGATGAGTTTATAATTTTTATTTTGTGGATATTAACACATTACTTATGAAATAACTAAACACAAAAAAGATACAAATTGAAGCCCAAAATAGAAAATTATCATTGACTTGGACCACCATCAATTAATGAACATGTTTTCTATAAAATGATGCATTAGAATGCATAGAACATTTTTGCTCACATTTTTACAGGCATTAATAACCATTTAGGAACAGAAAGTGTGCCATCTTCTTGCATCAATTCCTTTTTCCAATTCTGCTTTCATAAATGGTTTTCATTTATTCTCTGCCATGTACCTTTGGCTTGTGGTGATATTTATAATGAGTCAATCAGCAAAGGTGACTGACTGAATTGATTTATACCAGGTGGACCTCTCCCCTCCACATAAAAATGGCATGAACTCCATAAATCTAAGTTCTAAAGGTACAAGCCAGCTTTAATGAAAACAGAGGCATCCCAAGAGAGCAGTGAGTAATGCTTTCCCCCTTTGTCCCTTTCCCAGCAAAGAGCAGAAGTCCTTCTAAGATGTCACAGATGGAACTTTCCTTTCTTATTAGTCAACAGTTTTATATTTGGAGCTTTTGAAAGCATGTTCCTAGAAGTATTAATATAAGAGCCTCTGAAGAATCAGTAAATATTAGGTAAGAATAAGAAGACTAACCTTGATTGAGTAAGCTCTTTATACCTGACATTTGGGTGAGCAATTTGTGATCTCGTTTATTCTCTGAAGAACCCTTGTACAAGTACTGAATTGGTCCATTTTATTAAACATTTAAAAAATGTCTGAAGCAGTGGAAAACATGGCAACTAGCTCCTAGTTAGATACTAGGGTGAATCATTGAGCAATGATTTACATCCCTATGTCTAATTTCAAAGCCCATGCTTTAAACAGTACAATAAAGCATCATTTATTTCTAACAAAATGGCACTGTAGAGTATATAGATTCTTAAAAATATTGAGGTCCAAATGAGAAATATGCATATAAAATCTAATGTATTTGTAATAAAGTACGTTTATATGTTAAATGTTTAAAATTGCAAAAATTTCAAAAATAAATAGGGATGAACATACATATGAGTTACAAGAAAAAAATTAGGAGAATGTAGGAATTATCAAGCAAGAGGTGAAAGTATAATTCACAAAATGGCAGAGTTACGCTGAAGTTAGCTGGAAGTGTGAGCTTCATTAAATACACATTCTTTATGAATACATATGACATAACTTGTTAGAGTTAACTGTGTTCTCATTCAAAGAAATAAAACTAGAGCAAATAATCAAAAGAATGTTTATCTGATCTCTTCCTGGTTATGATATCTAATTAGTCTTAGAGAGTAGAAAACAGAAATAAACCCAACTCATGGACTCAGTGATTATTACTGACAGCATGATATAAAATGCTCATTTTCACAAGTGTATTAAAATAAGCTAATCTAATTACTAAGTTATTATTTTATTTTCCAGAGTTACTTTTTATTAGTTTATTATAGCAACTATATTGCTCTTAATTTTCATAGTTGTTAAACATATATGTGTGTGGTTATACATACATATATATATATATATATATACACACACACACACATATATATATGCAACCATACTCATAGTTGTTAAACATATATGTGTGTGGTTACACACAC